>NW_024581119.1:5678785-5695234 GCF_017639235.1 Corvus kubaryi
TTCCTTCCTTCCTTCCTTCCTTCCTTCCTTCCTTCCTTCCTTCCTTCCTTCCTTCCTTCCTTCCTTCCTTCCTTCCTTCCTTCCTTCCTTCCTTCCTTCCTTCCTTCCTCCTTCCTTCCTCCTTCCCTCCCTCCCTCCCTCCTTCCCTCCCTCCCTTTCTCCCTTTCTCCCTTTTTCTCTCTGCCTGGCTAATGAAAGAACACATTTTACCCCCTCTCACTTCCCCTTGTTCCCAACATTCTGTCAGTGCCACTTCCAAGCTCTCATCCATCAGCACAAGCGCTTGCCTTACAGAGTTATGGTTTTGTTTAAATTAACAGAAAGAGAGGAGGAAATGTTGAGGCATTTCTCCGCTGATGGAGCAGCTTGTTTGGGAGGTTCAGGTGGATCTGAGCTCTTTAAGGCAGTTTTAAACTGTCGACTTCACTTAAAAGCCTTAATCCTACCTGAAAAACCTCAGAGCAGTGGCAAAGCCGGGAGCGCTCCGGGTGCGTCTCATCACTTGCAGCATTTCCCGGCATCTCTCGTTACGTTTTGCTGTATTTTCCTCTTTTTTCCAGGGCTAAATGTATGCAGAGACTTCACATTTTGCTTTTCTCTCAGTAACACTCTCCGCTCCCCTGTGTTTCTGGGCTTGTTTTAAGCCTGCATCCAGCAGCACCCCTGGGAGCCGCCTGCCGCTGTCCGGCCGCCCTGCGCGCCAGGGCTGGAGCTCGAACTCCCGGGAAGGGCAGGGATGGGGCTGGGGCTGGAGCCCGAACTCCCGGGAAGGGCAGGGATGGGGATGGGGATGGAGCCCGAACTCCCGGGAAGGGCAGGGATGGGGATGGAGCCCCGTGCTCCTGGGGAATGGCAGGGATGGGGATGGAGCCCGAATTCCCAATAAGGGCAGGGGTGAGGATGGAGCCCGAATTCCCAGGAAGGGCAGGGGTGGGGATGGAGCCCGAATTCCCAGGAAAGGCAGGGATGGGGATGGAGCCCCCCGCTCCTGTGGAAGGTCAGGGATGAGCGAGCCCAGCCAAGGGCAGCACAAGCCACCTTCCATCACGAGGTCTGGCAGGTGCAGACGGTCTTGGGGCTGAATAAAGACTCCTTTGCTCTCCCCTTTTCTCCTCCAGGGAGGCAGAAGTCCCAAGTGAGACGCTTTTTTCCTATTAAATCATGGCAAACATGTCCAAGGGTTAAATCTCCCAAACTCCCAGACTTGGGCCTCTGTGCTTTTCACTTCACCCGTGCAAGACCTGGAGCACAAAGTCGCTGTTAACAGGCCTGGGCTGAGCTTTTCATCTTCATTTTGAGCTCAAAGGATTCCCTCTCTCCTGGCTTTCCTGGCTTGTTTTCCACATCCATCTCCAGAGCGCTAGAAGGAGCCAAAAATAAATTCTCTGAGCTTGGCTCCTTTTGGCCACTTCTATTGCAGGGCTGGGGGAGTTGCACCGGCCTCCCCTGCTGCTGTAATTAGCTCAAATTTAATTATCATGAGTTTGCTTGGGATGAGAGGGCAAAGGAGAGCCACCTCCAAGTGCTGAAAAGCTGGGAAGGGGATGGATGGTGGAGAACCTTTGAGTGCCCAAGCTGGCAGCAGGAAGCTGGGAACACTTGGAGGGTTTTGGGGTAGAATGAACCAAGTTAATCCCAGAGAAGAGATTTCCTGGAACATGGCACTGCCTCAGGTGCCAGCAAGGATAAATCCACAGGCACTGGGAGCTTTCCAGGCAGTTCAGAGGCTTTCCTGCACCCCAGGGCGCTGCTCTGTCAGAGACACGTGAGGAGCCCCCTGCTTTGGCTGCAGATCTGAACTTCCACAGATCTCAGAGCCAGGGAGGACCATAGATTATCCAGGCTGACTTCCCATCTAACGCAGGCCAGATGAGTCCATCCCCTTATTCCTGCCCTGAGCCCGAGCATTCCTGCCTGGCTCCACATCTCTTCCAGAACAGCATCCGGTCTTGATTTAAAGACTTCAAGAGATGGAGAACCCATCACTTCCCGTGGCAGCTCGTGCCAATGGTTATTCCTAATAAAGGAGGAAGCAATTTAGAGCTGGGCTCGCATGTCAGAAGCCTCTCTGGGTATGGGATGGCTCCCAGGCTGCCTCCCCTCAAATAAAGGCGCAGAGCACTCACGGAAGAAGGATTTGCCCCCAAGGGTGTCTGTTCTCCCCAATGTTGCAGCTGATGCATCTTAAGTTGGTCTTCTCTCTACAAGCATCATCTTCTGAAGCCCACTGTGGCTGTGAAAACATTCCCTCAGCACGTTCCTTAGAAGCTGCTTATTTCTCTGAGAAAAAATCCCAGCACGTTTTGCCAATGCACACAAGGAATCCTCCCCGGGAGCCTTCAGCCACTCTGGTCCTTCCAGCCCCCCCGGGCTGCCAGAGCAGCAGCAGTTCTGCAGAAAACACCCCCAAGGCTCCCCCAGTCCCTGTGAATCCACAGCCCTTTCCCACCCTCCTGGGGGAGCAGGGAAGAACCCGCCGCTCACAGCCCCGCTGGGTTATCAGGGCGGACATGGACACCTGCGTCTGCCCCCTCCTTTCCAGGTTTTCTGAGCTCACGTCCCTCAGCACCGGAGAGGGACAGCCCCTGGCCGTGGCTCAGCTCACCTGGACAGGACGCTGAGCATGGGGCAGCAGGAAAAGGGTCAGGAAAAGGGTTTGGGAGAGCTGATGACAAGTGGGACTGTGTCCTCTCGCTGTGCTACTGCCTTGGACTCATCCTTAATCCTGGATTCCCTTTGGAGCCGACAGCGAATTGTGCTTGGACTGATCCAGAGGACCCTGCTGACAGCCTGAAGCGTCCTGCTATGGACCAGAGCCGGGAGCTCTCCCAGCTCCTGTCCTGGTGCCATCAGACCATGCAGAACCAGATGTTCCCGTAGCCCGCTTTTCCCGGGTTATTTATATCCCTGGAATAATTGATGTTTCCTGTTTCATTAAAGCGCTTCAGGTCCCCAAGACATTTCTCAAAGCAGCGAGGGCCCCAGGAGCCCCTGGAGCATCCCAGAGCATCTCCCTGCCAGGAGCGGGAGGGAGGGAGGGGTGGGAGCTGCTCTTGGTGATTTCATGCTCTGAGATGAGAATCCGTGTGTCCAGGAGAGCTCTGAGGGAGGGGATTTGGCACCCACTGAGCACCTGGGTGAATCCACCTGAAACGGCAGCTGTGGGAACTCCCTTCCTCCAATGGATTGAAGAACCCTTCCCCTGCCGGATGAGGATTCCCAGCACTGCAGCTGGGCTTGGCTGAGAGTCCATCTGGCAAAAGGAGTTGGGGAAGATCTGAGCCAAACCCGCAGAGATTTTTCACCCCTCTCTGGCTCTGGCTGGAGAGGACGGAGCTGCCACCAAATCTCAGCTCCCTCAGATCTCCCAAAATCAGATGAGGGAGACCTCCAGGATGAGGGAAAATATCTCATGTGGTCTCGGCTCCTCGGCTGATTGACACAACCCCCCAGCCCAGAGACCACAGGCAGGGCAAAATATGGCACGGAGGAAGAATGGGAGTCAAAATCCATCTGGGCAGTTCGATGTTGGATAACCACATCCTCTGAAGGGGCCAGGGCTGCTGCAGAAATGGGGGGGTGGGAGGAGCAGGAGTGCCACATCCCCTCTTCTCCCCCAACAAATGCACCCAGTTTCTCTCTTTGCTGACCAGAATTCCCTCCCCATCCATCGGGGTCCGAAACAATCAGGGATTTCTCAAAGCAGCAGCTCTGGCCTCGGCAGCAATGCTGTTTTCCCAAGCTGCCACAAGGTGCCAGCATTTCAGAGAGTTCCTGAGCCGCGAGCCGGGCGGAGGGAGCGCAGCTCCGGGAGAATCCTCTGCTCCTCCAGCTCCGCCCGGGATGTCACGGTGCCCCTCCGGCTCCTCAGGGAGAGGGGACGAGGATGGGGAAGGTGGAGGGAAGCGTCTCCGTGGGACGTGGGGGGAAGAACCTTCATTGGAGGTGCAGGAAAAGCATTTTTGTGGGAGGTGAGGGGAGAATCTCCATGGGAGAAACATGAGGGAAAACATCTTCCCGGGGAGATGGAGGAAAGCACCTCGGGAGATGGAGGAAAGCCCCCTCCTGGGAGGTGGAAGCCGTGGCTGTCTGGGCTGCAGGCAGAGCAGGCTCAGCAGCTCTGCAGCTCCCTGGCAGTGCCCAGCCCTTGGCTCCCCAGTTCTGGGGCACATCCCGGGGTTCAGGGGTGCAGGGAAGGACACCCTGAGCCTGAGGGCTCAAAGGAATCCTCCCCCTCCTCCTCCTGAACCGTGCACGTGCTGCTCTGGACCTCTCCCTCAGCATCCCCAGGCACTCGCAGTGGGAGTTTTCCCTCACTTCCCCAAACAGAGAGAGCCAAAGGAGGCAGTTCCCCATTTTCTCGTATCAGTTATCCCTGGGGAGCTCCCAGCTCTCTTTCAGTTCTGTTCCTGCCCCACCTGCTCCACCTCCAGCGGGAGAAGAACGACTTTGTGGGCCCAGCTCTCCTTCAGGAGTCACAAAACTCCTGGATGTCCCTAAACCTGAGAGTGCCACTGAGAAGGAGCAGCTGACGGGGCTTTCCCAACTCGGATGAGCTTTTTGCCTCCTGTGGAAAGACATGGAAGAAATGCAGCTCCTCCCTCACGCCGATAACCTGCTGACCCCCCTTGTTCACCAGCAGCCCCCTGCAAGCCTCAGGTAATTCCCCTAATCCTAAAAACATCCCAAAGCCCGTGTGGGCCTTCCCAGCCCCTCCCTTCTGCTGGGAAAGGGGGAGCAGGAACCTGTCCACGGCAGCTGAAACCCTCGGGGCTCCACAATTCCTCTGTGACTCCTTGACAGCTCCATCCGCAGCGGCCGTGGGCTGCAGGACACCCCTCAGCACCCCTCAAAAGCTCTCCAATAAGATCCTGATCCCCTTTTCTGTCCATTCCCTCGGAGATGTGGAGATGGGACAATTAACACCTTTGTTTCTATAAATAAATGTATTCCTTTCCTGTTTTTTCTCGCTTCACAGATCTCCTTTCCCACCCAGAGGGATAAGGCAGATAATTGGAGCTGATGGATAATACACTAAAAACCCAAATCCCTGTTTGCTTTGAGGGCAGCCAGCTGCTTTGGAGCTTTATTGCCCAGACCACAGCACAGGAGGACAATTTTCCTCGGGAATTTGCCTTTGCAATCACGAAATTCCTCACCTCTCTGCAGCAAATCGGGATTGATGTCAGCAAGGAACTCAATTTGCACAGCCCGGAGCCCAGGCCAAGGACTTTTTGTACTTTGCCATGATTTTTACGTTTCCCAGTCTCCCAGAACTCTGCTTTCCACAGCTCCACAGAGGTGTTGGATAAATTTCCTGTTTCACTCCTGCAGCAGCGAGCCCCAGCTTTATCAGGGAATATTTAAGGGAGCAGACACTGCTTCCAGACAATGCTGTCTCCGTAAAGGAGAGCTGTGGAATGGGGCTGTGGAACAATTCCTTTCCTGCTCACCACAGGTTCAAAGCCTCAGCTGGAGCTGCCGGCGAGGGCTGGCCTGTGGCACACAGGGATGCTCAGACATGGATCTTTTTTCCACACACACTCACATAAAATGGACTTCTCTGTTCCAGAGTGGAAAACCAAATGTTTTACTGTCTGCTCCTAATTTATTTTTGTTAGAGAGCAACTTATCTCTTTCTTTAAGCAACCCAAAATTATTGATTTGGGGTTTCCTGGTAATATTTCCATTCTGAAGCTGAGACTGAGAAATCTTTGCACTCAGAAAATAAAGGAGGATTTCATCATCACCTTTCCTCAGGGAAAACTTCCAGCCACAGCTTTGGTGCGTGGCAAGTTGGAGAGACACCTCAGAGCAAACCTCAGCCCTCACCGCACTGATCATTCGGTAGCACACCCCCAAGCCAGGCTGCCTGGCACTGGGAATCCTGGAGGCTGCCCAGTTTAACCCCTGGGCAGCAGCAAAGGCACCAAAACCTCTGGGTTGTGCGGCAGGAGATGTGGCAGAGCCATTCCTGCTTCTTCCCCTGCTGCTGTGTCTCCAGCACAGCGCAGACGGGCCTGCCGAGCAAGCACGCTGTGACCAGATGTGCAGAACATCTGCTCACCCCAACAGAGCGAAAACAACAACAAATAACTGGAAAAAAGGGGTAAGGAGGCGCATCCATGGATGCTGCAGGGTGCAGGATGTGTCTGACGTGCTGGGGCTTCCCAGGAAAGGCTGGTGGCACAGCGACAGCTCAGCTGGGAGTGACATCCCTGCTCCCAGGGACAGCACTCGCAGCCCTGTGACAGGCCATGGAGTCCAGGGGGATTGGGACACTCCAAAGGGTGGCTCCATGGGGATCTGCGTCCCTCCAGGGGGATTGGGACCATCCATGGGGATCTGCATCCCTCCAGGGGGATTGGGACCATCCATGGGGATCTGCATCCCTCCAGGGGGATTGGGACCATCCATGGGATCTGCATCCCTCCTGCTGCCTGTGAGTCTCGGATGGACACTCAGGGCCCCTTCCATGGGCACATGCCATAATGAGGTCTGGATTTACAGTGACCCTGGGCTGAGGACGTGTCCTCATCCCCTCCTGCAGGCTGATCCCAAAGCGCAAACAGGCCCCGTGCTCAGCGCTGCTGCTCCAGGGAAATGTCGTTTGGGGATCAACAGGGCCTTGGTGGCCCCTGGCCCAAACCTCGCCCAGGATCACCCATGATGAATGGAAAACCAGGAGTGTCCAGCCAAGCCTTGGGTCCTGCTGGGATGATCCAGGATGCTCTGAGCACAGGACAACACCACGGGTGTCCCCGAGCCCGCCGGGAAACGCCGCTGCCTTGGCAGCCCTAAAAACAACAAACCCCGATCTGGAGGCAGGAGGACACAGCCCCAGAGAGAAAAACAACACTGGGTGACACCAGCGCTGGGGCAATCCCCTGTGGGGACACCCTGGGCTGGTGTCCTCTCCTGCAGGGACACCCTGAGCTGGTGCTCTCGTCTCTGGGGACAGCCTGAGCTGGTGTCCCCCCCCACGGGGACAGCCTGAGCTGGTGCTCTCCCCAGGTGACCTCAGCCCTACTGAAATGGGGCCTGTTCCCAGCCTCACCCCCAGCCCAGCTCCTGCCCTATCCATAGGAAAATTCCCATCTTTTCCCAAGCCAGTAACAAGTCCCAGGACATTAAACCCCAACCCAGCCCCTGCCTCCGTGTGCTCACAGCACCCCTGGCCACCTCAGGAGCCTGATTCTGCTCTCAGTTTTCATGTCAGGGCATGGGGCTGGTTAAAGACAGCCCAGCAACCACAGCTGGAAGGTTGGGATTGGGTCACAGACTCACAGAATCATGGAATCATTCACATTGGAAAAGCCTTTGGAGGGTCTGGATCCTCCTGCCTGATGTTCACACCCCAGTGGGGTGTTGGGCTCTGTGTGCATAGGGCTGGGGGCAGGGGAGGGGAGGTTTTGTCTTGCTTGGGCTGAGCTCTGCCGCAGCTGGGATTTGAACCCAGGAGCAGGAGCTCCATCGCAGCCCTGGCTGGGAACTGGGACCCCTGGAACAGAGCCAGGGGACAGCAGGACACTCACACCCCCCAGCCACTGTGGTGGTGGGTTTGACATCTGTAAATATCCATCTGTAAATGCATTTCATGTCTGGAGTCAGGAGAAATGGATCCTTTGGCAGAGGTGGAGCTCTGCTCTGGCTTTCCAGCAGCTCTCCTGGATAGACCAAGGCCTGCTGATGCCGAGCAAAACCCCTCCCATGGGCACCAGTGTAGGGACTCTGGTGGGTTCAGACGGACGGAGATCTCTGTAGTCAGATCTTGGAACATGCGGTTTATTGTAAAGGGCGTGGGTATAGGGGCACTGCTCAGAGCTGCCAGACTCAGCTCGGAGCAGGCCCAAGAGAGCAAGAGAGCAAGCGGGTAAGAGAGAGAGAGAGAGAGCGAGTATGAGAGTGGAATGGAATAGAATCTTGGTTACAATACAATAAATCATCTTCTGTACTGAATATTCTAATTGTCACTAACCAATCTAATACAAGATACAAATCCTATAGCATTTACATACAGCCTATAAGAGTTCTTATATTACCATAGAGTGTTACATCTTAACTTCTAAAAACTACTCTTTGGACCCCTTCTGCTGAGCTAGTAGGGTCTGCTCTGACCCTTGGACCGCTTGCAAGCAGAGGGTATTGTTCCATCAAGAGGGGATTACCTTCAGTCGGCCATACCATTGTTTTCCAGTTGTTCAGTAACTAAGACTTGGTATTTCAAAAGCGGCTTTCATTTCGATGTCGCTTATAGTTTTCATATTCCCAAAATCTTTTGTCAGGCAATCATATTTATAAGGCTTTCCTGTTTCATCTTCCCCAACACACCAGAGCCACCAGGAGTCGCAGGCTGCACAGGTGACCTCAGTGGGCAGTGGAGAGGTGACAGCAGAGCTGCTTCCAGCTGAAGCACACCCAGGTATTCCCCTGGAGCCTTCCCACCAGCCCCTCTGGAGCCTGCGCTGCCCATTTCTGCACAGGGATTTGAAAAGGCCCAGGCAGAAATGCACAGAGATTTCTGTGCCCCAGCAAACCCGATTTCCTTGCCACTCTGCCCTGGTCAGAACTCTCCTCTGTGCATCACTGAAGTCCCCTGGAGTGAGGGGTTGGGTAAAATAAATAAGGAAAATCAGAGTTATGATGCTCAGGAAGCAGAAATTGGCTTCTTGGCACAAAGAACATTTCTTCCTCTGGGTGCTGCTGTCCTGTCCCTGCCCCACATGGGGAGTTTCACATCCCTCTCCTCATCTCCTCAGCTCCAGCCAGGCCCATCTGATGCTGCCCAGCCAAGTGGAACATATCACGGGGGGCATCTTTCCCTGGCAGTTTGGGGTGCAGTGAATAACCTCCAGCAGCTGGAAGGCATTCCTGTGGAAGTGCCGTGAGTGGAGCAGGAGTCTGACCAAGGCAGGGATCAGCCCCAGTTCCTGGCCTCACTGAAGGCGTTTCCCAGTATTTCCACACATCACCAAGTGCAGAACCCTGCTCGTGGTGACTGAATTTCTGTCAATAGGAAGAAAAATCTGATTCTAGAGGAGCTGGCTGTGGCCCTGTGCGGGGACAGGAACATCTCTGGAGCTGGGATCATCCTCATCAGGGAGGGTGAACCTGGGCAGGGGATCTGAATTTAGAGTGCATGAATGGGTGGGGAAACTTGAAAAGGAAACAGCTGTGATCCCAGTGATGCTGGGAAATCTGGATTTTCATAGGTTTGAGGTAGCCCTAAAGTGGAGGGGTCACTTTTTTCCTTAAGTGTTGCAGTTTCAGTGGGGCACTCATCGAGGTCAGCCCAGCTGGGAGCTGTGCCTGTTTTCCTGGTGCAGGTAGGGAAGGAACCCTCGGGGGATCTGGGTTCATTCCAGGGCAAAACCTGGGGCTTGGCTTTGGAGAGGAATGGAAAGGAGAGGTGTGGGGTGGGACATGCTGGTTTCCCTCACAGACCCGTCCCTGTGGTGCTGCCCAGGAGAAATCTCCTGCTGCCGGACGCAAATGCCCACCCTGGCTGACACCAGGGCTGTATTCCAGAATTTCTAGGCAGACAGGATGCCCACAGTGCCCTGCCCTGCCCGAGGCTCACCCCAGGCAATCCTCATCCCTCACCCCAACCCTTGCCAAGCCCTCTGACACCAAGGATGCCTCGGAAACAAAGCACATTTGGTAAATCTTTGTATTTGTGGCAGCAGTGTCACCATCCCTGAGCTTCCGGACCCCTCTGCCTGACACCTGGATGTGTCCTGGTCCTGGGAGCAGGAGAGGGAGCAGCCATGGGCCAATTCCAGACAGGCAGCTCCACCAAGCAGGGTGAAAAATGAACTTTCTGATTCATCAGTGGTTTTGAAGCTTTGACTTTCCCAGATTTAAAAAAAAAATAAAGCAGGGAAGGAATCATGAAAATAAAAATACTTTTGACAGAATCAAACCACCTAAATCCTGAGCTGTGGTGCTGTTTGACGTGGAATTAAAGGACTTTTTAAAACCAAATGGTTCTCAGGATGGAAATAAAAATATAAGCATTTGACACCTATCAAATCAGGACACCTCAGGTTTGAAAACACTGGGAAGAAAGTCTGAAATGGAGCGATATTTGTGAGGCATTTCAGAGCTGCACGGAAGCCAAGTTGGGCTCCTGAACCTCGAGCAATCTCCTTGCTCACCCATCTGCTTTAACTCCCGCTCCTCTCCACCTCCTCTCCAGCCACACTCGAAAGTCTGTCCCAGTCATGATTAAATTTCTAGAAATTTTATAAAAATCAGCAGCTGGGTGGAGGGGAGAGCCAGGCAGGGCTCTGGTGTGCCACCCTCTGCTTGGCTCAGCAGGGCCAGCTGAGCCCTGGGTGGTGGAAGGAAGGGGATTAGTGGGGGACAAGGAATATGATCCCACAGGAACACAGGCTTTATTCATTTCACTGTCCACAGAACATCTGTAGCAGAGAAAGAATCCAAAAAGCAATGGCCATGCAATGCTGTTCCTATTTCTCCAGGACACTCCTGGAACCCTTTCCTGAAGCATCTCCTGCCGGGAGCTGGGGTGGGCAAGGACCAGGACCAGGCTGCAGCCTCCTCTTTGATCCCAAATCCAGGCTGGGCCCTGCTGCTCCCATGCCCTGGGGCTCTGCTCTCACTGATGTTCAGCTCCTCTGGTTCTGTTTATTTGTCCTCGATTGTGTCATGGTCTTAGCCAAGACCTTGGGAAGCTCCTGGGGAAGTTCCTCAGAGAGCTGGCTCAGGCTGCCTTTGCCATCTGGCTGCTGCTCGTTGCTGGGGACTACAGCAGCAAACCAAACCCAAACATCGGGAAATGGGCCAGAGGAGAGCTCGTTTGCATGAGGAGGATAGTGGGGTGGGAAGTGGGACAGAGCCTGGCTGGTGCCAGGCTGAGGAGGAGCTCTCTGCAAGGCTGCTCAGACAACGGGAAACTCTTTGTACATCAAAGGTCCCGATGAACCTGGGAGTCCAGCCAAGGGAAGGTGGCTCTGAGGGCCCCTTCTCCCCCCAGTTTGGGTGCTGACTGTGCTGGGGACAGTGGCAGCTCCTCCCGCAGGGATCACTCGGGAACGGGCCAGTGACAAATGGGCTGTGGCTGAAATGAAGCGATGTTATCGTGGCCTCTGTTCCTCCCCCTGCAGGGACAATGATGGGCCCTGGCTGCCTGGGCCAGCTCCCATTTCCCTGGCTGGTCACGGGTGGCCGGGCACCGTGAATCAAAGTGTGGGAGTGGGAGCAGGAAATGGCCAGGTCGGAGAACAGGATCTGGAACCCCTCTGCCACGGAGAGTCGGGCCAGGGAAACCCGGACAGACCTCACCTGTCCCCACCCAGGGACTCAGGGTGGTATTTTAGCAGCTCCCCAGCCCTTCACAATTCCACCTTGGGGTTTTTGAGGCCATTTTTTGATGGCTCAGCCATAAAAGCTGGGAGTTTGCCCCTGCCATCTGTTCTCATTGCCCTTCTTCTTCAGTGGCACTGTGGAAGCACAAGCAGGTGAAGGATTTTCCTGGGGAGGCCAGAGATGGTGCGGGGAGGTGATGGAGCAGAGAATCCCCATGGTCTGAGCTGCTCTTCCTTCCTAAAATAACCCCAGGTGATGCTCCAGGCACCCCCTGTGTGAGACCTGGCCACTTGCTCTGGGAAAGCACAGAGCAGGGGGGCTCTGCTGTTCCCTCCATCCTTTCCCAGCTCTGCCCTCAGCATTCCCACATCCAGCAGCACTCCGCTGTGCTTGCCGTGGCACTGGGCACAGTTATACCCACAGGGATTCGGGAATGGAGCCCTGCTCTCATCTCCAGTCTGCAGAGGGACAGAACATTCTGTGAGGCAGAACCAAAACTGCCTGGGACAAAGCACATCAGCGCTTCCTTCCCACAGCCATTCCCTGCATCCAGGGGCTTCTGTCAGTCCCACCAGGACCCCTCAGCTTCCAGAGGTTCAGACTTTCCTTTGCACACAGGTTGAGGAGGTGCTGCATGGTTGCCAGCTCAGCCCGCAGCTCACATCCGCCTCCCAGCTCCTAGAGCTTCATCAGAGCCTCTCTGATCCCAGGAAATGAGTTTTCCAAATGAGGCGTGCCCGGCCCATTGATAAGGAAGGCATCAAGGGCCAGCCCAATTTCTTCTTTGCTTTCTTAGGCCCCATAATGGATGAGGTGTGCAAGGTGTTCCTGCCCATGGCAGGGGTTGGAACGAGATGGGCTTTAAGGTCTCTTCCAACCCAAACCATTCGGGGATTCTGGGATTCCATTATAATTTCCCCGTTTCTGGTTGGTTGTTTCCAAAGCTGTGTAAAATGTGGGTGTTCCCTGCACCTCAGAGCCTGGATCTTACGCGTGTCCAGAGAGGAGGATCAGCCCCTCAGGTTTCCCTGTGCTGGTTGCATCCCAGCTGTATCCCAGCTTCTCAGGAAATACATATCCATCTGTATCTCCAAATTTATCCCCAAAAAGGGTCTAAAACTTGCACCCAGTGCAGACAGCAGCGGGGTTTGTTGACTTCAGCACCTTCAGGAGATCAATCCATAAATTAACCCAGCACTTCCTATGCAGAGCTCACCAACTCCCTTTATCATTCCCTTCAGCCCTGGGCTGCCTCGGGCCCCGAGCCGTTATCTGATCCATGGAAATGAGGATATCATGGGTCCTGAGCTCCTCCTGTGCTTCCCAAATCCTGCAGTGAGTCCTGAGCTGCTCTGGACCTGGGAAGTGAAATAAGTCCATTCTGCTGATGAGAACAAGTGACAAGGCACTGCAGGGACATGGAATAAAGAGCATTTTTCATCATGGATGACAGATTGCAGGGATAGCTGTTTCCTACCATCCCAGTTTGAGCACTGGGTATAAATGTGTTTGCACTGCAATTTTTACTGGTTTAGGGATCGAGTCCCACCACAGGACTTGGCAGAACTCCTCTCATGCAGGTGCAGCCCAAAGTCCTTCCCAAGGCTTGAGGAACTGGGTGCCACTCCAGCCAAACCCGGCCCTGGAGAGCCTGGAGGGAGATGCTCATCCCAGGGCTCTGCTGCAGAATCCCCTCCCTTTGGGAATGGCCCGATGTTTGGGAACAGGGCAGGATAACGGGAGCACAGGGCTTCCGAGGGCCTGTTGCACCGGCACCTTCGCTGAACCTCCCTCATCAATCTCCATGAATCCTCCCTCTCGTGTGCCCCACTTTGGTCTCTGAAGCAGCTCCCTTCCTCTTCCCCCTCCCTCCTGCTGCCCCCCAGCACACACAGGCACATTTCCTTTTCCTTAAGCAAACAATTTTCAGATTTAAAAGTGAACTGGGAAAAGACAATGTGGCCTGGCCCCTTATCTGCTGCTATCTGCTCCCGACAAGCTGCGGGCCCAGATTGGGCCTGCGGGAGATTTTGAGTGTTTATGGGCCACGGGAGGGAGGGACAGGAGGGGAAATCTGCTGGGGGAGATAAGTCCAGGAAATGGGGCTGGTGGCTGGAGCAGAGTCAACAAAGCTGAGCGAGCAACCGGACACCTCCGGAGTCCCGAGGATGTGACTCAGTGTCACGACTCAGTGTCACGACTCAGTGTCACCACTGCAGCTCCCCAGCAAGCAGGCCTGGAGCGGTCCATGCCTGCCGTGGAGAAGGGAAACATCCTCATCTCTTTACACACTTGGAATGTTCTCCAGTGGGGAGCCCAAACTGAAGCTCCTCAATCCTGAACTAAACCCCTTGGTTCTGCAGGACTGGGAGCATGAGCTGGGCCCAGCTCCGGGCTCAGGGGTCACACCTGGGGTTTATAATGTGCTGTGTAAATCCAGAAGCTCCCTGGGCCCCAAAGGACCACCTGGTCTTTGTCCATGTGCCACCAGTGCGGCTCAGAACCCACAGCACGAGGCAGGAGCTGCTCACATGGGCACCAGGAGATTTTTATGACCACCGGGATGTTTTTATAACCACCTGTTTTCCCCATGTGCACAAGGGGTTTGGTGGTAACTGGAAAAGTGTGTGGGCTCATCTGTAATGTATTTCAAACTCAAAAATATCTGGGCTAATTATATCCAAGAACAGCAGCTGACATTGTTCTGGCAGCCCAAAAACTGTCCTAAGCATGGCTGTGGGATGGAAAAGTGAGGTTTGTGTGCTCTTCCTCTGGAAAACCAGCTGGAGGAAGCTTTCATGCTCTGATGGTTGTTTCTAAGCAGGAAAACTGATGCAAACTCCGTTCTTTGGGACAGCTGCTCTGGTTTTACCTTAAACGCTGTAATTTAGGACAGACTCTTCACATCCGAGCTACTGAGGGGAAAAGCAGCCTCATGGAGAGCAGAGGGCCACTGACCTCCAGCTGCAGAGCCTGGGCCACCCCAGCTCTGTCCTAGCTCCGGTTTTACTGACTGAGCTCTGAGTTCACGGCATTTTCATGTGGTTGGCTGGCGGGGTTTTCCTCATGCCCGGCTCCAGCCCTGCTTTGGGTGCTGCTGTTCTGCGCTTACCTGGCTCCAGCAGCTTCAGCTTCGCTCCCGCTGTTGCCCCACTGTCCCAGCATTGCTGTGCCCAGGCCATGGGAGCCAAACAGGGCTCCAGGAACTGTCCCTGGCCCAGGCACCTCTGAGGGCATTCACAGAAACCCGGAATGGTTTGGGTTGGAGGGACCTTAAAGCTCCAGTTCCATCCCTGCCCTGGATCCCAGGGTGTTCCTCAGGTGCTTTCCATCACTGGCACAGAGGAAAACAAGCCTCCCCTCCCCCTTCCTGCAGATTCCTCTTTCACCCCCATGCCTTTCCCTGTGAATGTTTTGAATCCCAGTTTCATCCCCTCCACGCTTTTGCTGCCAGAGGCTGGTGGGAGATTCCCTGCCCACAGCAGGGATCTTCAAGCTCCCTTCCAACCCAAACCCTTCTATCAAATCTGCCTTTCTCCTATCTCCTCTCCTTGCACTTCCTTCTTGTCCCAGACATCTTCTTTGGCTCATAAATAGGTCAGGGTTGCCCTCAGCCTTTCCTGCTGTCCCTGTCCCGGTCCAACCCCTGTTGGGATGTCCAGGAGGCCCCCTCAGTGCATGGCAAAGCCCTGACACGGAGCCATTTCAACAAACTCTCACTTGATAACGTTAGCCAGGGAGATTTCCCGAATCTCGGCTCCTCCAGCTGGGAGCATTATCCCCCACAAAGCACCTTCCCATGGAAAGGCTGCTCCAGCAGCACTGGGCAGGGAACCCTTTAATCTGCCTGGAGCCCCCTGAGCTGTTGGGGACAGTGGGGAGACAAGGGCTGAGGTATCTGAGCTCTTCGAGGGAAAGCCCCGCACAGGAAGGGCTGGAAAACTCCATTTCTCTGGATTGTTCTAAATTCCCTCTTTATTTTATGGTTCCTCTGATTCAAAGAGAAACCTTCTCAGCAGAGGAGTGGGAAACATTTCCATGTCAAAGCCTTGGAATCACATCAAGCTCCTGCTTTAGGCATTTCTTTCCCTCTAATTCACCTTGGGGTTGGGGTTTTTTTACTCCTTTTCATTCCTCCAGCTGTTCATGCAGCCCTTTGGTGGAGCTGCCTTTCTCCTCCCTCCCTTCCCTCCTGTAGCATCCACAGTGGATCTCACAAGGTGAGATATTTCCAAGGAATTAATCTCTGGGAAGAATTCATGGATGCATTTGCTTGGTTGGTTGTTTTTCTGTGGAGACCAGAGCAGGTGGAGCCCCTTCAGAGCTCCAGAAGGGTCTTCAGGGGCTGCCTGGTCTCTCTTGAGCAGGAGAGCTCAAGCCCAGGTTGGCCATGGAGGCTTCGAGGGAGAATCAGGACAAGAATTTATGGTTTTGCTTAAAAGAAAAGAGGAAAGAAGCAATCCAGCGTGAGCAAAGGCTATACAAGGAGGGGGAGCTGTACCAGAGGCAAGGGTAACCTTGAGTTTTATATCCCAAAAAAAGAAGATTTTCACCTCTTCTACAAGACATGCTTCATGTAAAATTTACTAAAAAGCAAAGCAAAGCCAATCTTGCCGGGAACGTGGGGTCACGGCCACTTCTCTGTTCCAAAGAGGCAAAACTCTGCTGGAGGAAGAGCTTTGTTCTTCATTTCTTTTCCTTCTTTTCTTCTCTTTTTCTGGTCAGCATCAGCTGGGCAGGGACCTCTGTGGGGAAGGGACCTCGGAGGGGTGGCAGTGCTGTCACCAGGGACCACGGCCACCCGGTGACGCTGTGAGGGGTGACATCACAGCCCACGGCTGCTCTGTCACAGAATGGATGCTGGAGGGGCTGAACACAAAAATCCTGGGAAAAAAGAGGAGGTAGAGGTAGAGAGGTCCCAGGAGAGTGGGGCCTGCTCAGGAGGAGCAGAGCTCGTGGAGGGTAAGGGGTTTGTAGGATTCCTGTCCTGCTTCTGCCACAGGGATTAAATTCCTGTCCCTCCTCTGTCACTCCAGGATGAGACCTCTCTGCCACAAGAATCCCTGTCCTCCCTCTGCCCCTCAGGGATTAGATCCCTTTGCCAAAGGGATTCCTGTC
>NW_024581119.1:5695244-5713660 GCF_017639235.1 Corvus kubaryi
CCTCTGCCCCTCAGGGATTAGATCCCTTTGCCAAAGGGATTCCTGTCCCACCTCTGCCCCTCAGGGATTAGATCCCTCTGCCACAGGGATGAAATTCCTCTTCCTCCTTTGCCACTACAGGATTAGATCCTTCTGCCCTGGGATTCCTGTCCCACCTCATCCTACCCCACTGCCATGGGGTCCAAGGTCTTATCAACCCTTCCCTACACTTCCTTCCTGCCTTTTGTCCGTGAAGCTTTCCTTGTCCAGGAAATGTCTCTGTAACCCTCCCATCCCACCCCACACAACCTCAGGAGGATCTCTCTAAGGACTGGTAAAAACCCACATGGATTGAGGCTCACACCAGTCCCCAACCCAAACTGGTTTAACGGGAGTTCTGTGACATCCCACAGACAGTAAATCATTTCCTTGGATGCTCACAAACAACAGGAGTGGAAACGCCGCTGTTTTGTAAATGATCAGGGCTTTAACAACAACACCAAACTCCCACTTTTTGTAACCTCCCAATGAACACTCCTCGAAATGAACACTCCAAACGTGTCCTCAAACCCAGACAGTGAAAAGAGAAAGGTTCTCGTTCCCATTAAACAGACAGGGAAGAAGGAAATTAAAATTCCTGGGGCAGTCATGAACCTTCACCTAACATTCCTTTTTCAGGAATAACATAAAATCCAACAATGAGAGCAATCCCTTTTTTCCTATGCCCTCATTTTATCCCTGGAACTAAAGCTTTCCCCGTGTTGTGATAATGATTTTATCAATAATTTATGATTATTTATTTGAGTACTCTGATCACATACATCACCAATATTAGGGTGAAGTGCTTTCTATTTTAAAGGTGTTTTTCCTGCTAGAGAGTGATTCAGCAGAGCTGAAATGTTTTTCCCAAAAATATTTATAGTGGGTTTGCTGATTTTCAGTGGAGTTCAACAAAGTGCCTTTAATGATTAAATTAATAAGTGGCAATGAAAGAGCAGATTCTCACTGAAATGGGGCTTTCTGAGCTCTCTGAATGAAACCTTTTTGCAATGGTAATTTATGACAGAAAATCTTTTTCATGCTAAAATTCTAAATTTGTCCTTCTTATCGATGGAAAACGAAAATAAATGTTAGCAGGGAGGATTTCCCTCTCAGACTAATAATGCAATTTCAGGAATATGGCTAATTTTAATTCAATTTAACTGCTTCACCTATGCAAAAGTACCTTTGTGGCAGATGCTGCTTAAAGACAGCACAGGGAAAAGGCAGAGTTTGCAGCCACAGAGGGTTCTTAGCTTGTCTCCAAACTCCCCAGCAGCACAGCAGATGCAAACCCGGATGGACACCTCTCCATGGTAGTTGTTTCACCATTTCTTCCCTGAATCCAAGGAAATTCGGGAGCCTGATTTTGTTCCTCCTCCAGGATTTACCCGTGGGATGCGAAGTTTGTGCCCCCTGAAGCACAAAGTGCCAGTCCCTGCAGAGGGAGCAGGATGTGGAAGGTGTTTGGGATCCTCCATTCCTGTGGGGTTCTGCCCTTGGTCACCGATGGATCTCCCCGTTTTTCCCTCCTGGGTGTCGTGGTGGCCAATTTCACTGGGAGAGTCGTCACCTCACCTGTGGCTGCTCTCCTTGGCCACGGGCCCAGGTTTTGAGGTGCCGACAAATTTTGGGAGAGGAGCAGGGACAGAACGAGTTGTTGTCATTATTTCCCCATAGCACGTGGGAACGGGGGTGGCCAGTTCAAAACCCCACATTTTCCTGCCAGGAGAGAGAAACTGAAGCCCAGCAGCGTGTGTGTGGTTCCATATCAAGCACTGGAGCTCCATCTGCCTTCCCAGACCTTCCCCTTCCTCCTAATTAACATGTTGAGGAATTTTAAAATGTAATAAACATGATTTCTAAACAAGCCGAAAGGAAAGCTCGCTGCTCTCCGGTTTGATGTAAACATTTACAGCGCGGCTCCATCCTTAAACAGCTAATCTTATAGCGACCTATTAAAATAAAATGAATTGTGTTATAATTCATCCTAAAGCAACCTCGGGGTGAGTGGATCAGGTAACTCCTGCTTTTGCAGCCCTCATGACGTTTTTAATCAAATTCAGCTGTAATTGCTGGAGCATTCACATGCCTCTTTTAATACCCTGCCTCCATTTGGGACTCGTATGAGTCTGTTTTCTCTTAACGGAGCTAATAAATAGAAAACATGAAAAGAGCACATTTTGCGGGGCTCGGAGCTTTTGCAGCGTTCCGTTTGTCGCAGCAGCTGTCTCATGGGAACGCGGCACTTGTCAGCTCCCCCGCGCCCTGGGCTAAAACCCTTTGTGCGGCTGAAGCCGCTGGTTTTGTGTCGCACCCCGTTCAAGGGGACGGGGACACTGTCCTCTCCCTTGAGCGGGAGCTGCGGGAAGGATTTCATTGGCACCTTTAGAACACCGCCGCCGCTGAGGGATGCTGAAATGTTGCTTACGAACAAGTCACCCGCGGTTTGGGGAGGGAAGCTTGAAATGCGGGCTCTGCCTCCGAGATGCTCGTGTAAACAAAACCCCTGCAACTTTCCCTGCCCAGGAGAGCAGGGGGGCGGTGGGCTTGGGGTTTTTTTTTCAGTCCCCGACGCTCCAGCTGTTTCCAATTTGCCAGCAATTTTCTTTTGGGCTAGTAAAGCTCCCAGGATGGCTGGAAGTGGCCACATGGGTTTCTCCCCTCGGCTGTGGGGTTTGGTTACAAGGGACAGCAAACCCAGCTCGGGATTCGGGGCAGGCGTTTCCCCTGAACTTGGGAGTGCTTTACACCCCAAAATTTCTGTTAACGCCAACCTTTAAAGGTTGTTTCATTGCAGGTTGTGCGTGTGCTCGGGGGTCCCTGCCGGAGCCAGGCTGAGATTGCTGGAAAAGTGCAGGAAAATAAGAGGAAAATGAGAGGAAGGGGCAGAGATGCCTTCGCGGGTTCCCTGCCCCGCCAGGAAAACGGAACGAGGCGTCAGGGAACACAAGAGCGGAGCCCTCGGGGTTCCTCCCGTGCGCCGTGTTCGCGTAATTCACACGCGGAAACGTGAGAAAAGAATGAGCGATGACTTTGAAACGTGAGCCCGTTCGGTCCCCGGCCGGCTGGGCTGTGCAGAGTTGTTCCCATCCCCGCAGAATAATGAGATTAAGCCTTGGAAAGAGCATTTTGAACCCCGTGCACGCGATTTTTAAAAAGCCTTTAATGATGACAACGCTGCTTTTGATTTTAAAGGGTTTTTTCCCTATTCCCTTCCTCTCCTATTTGTTCCCCGATCCCTCCTCTCCTGAGCTCCTCGCGAGTCCCTCCGGTCGCTTTGCTTTTCCTTCCATCCCAAAGCAGCTTCTCCTTAAAATCCGCGTCCCCTCACCTTGAGGGAAAGGGTTTCTCTCGCCACAAACAACAACAATTATAACAACAACAAAGAATCCCAAGAATTTCTATATTAAAAAGCGGCGAGCTCCCTGATCGCTGGGTGCAGGTCTGAGTCTGTTTTCCTTGGAAATTGGGAGGAATGCTAAACGCCTCGTCTACCAGGGAGTAAATTGTGTGCGGAGCTCAAGGCACGGCTCCCAGGTTGCCCTTTCACCCCTTCACTTTATATGTTCCTCTTATTAAGGAGAAAAATGTTTCAATATGTTGGAATTTGGGGCAAAGCCGGGAAGGGGAGAAGGAGAATAGAGAATGGGAGAACATTTTCCAAATAGTTTTGGTAACCCTTCTGAGGGCTGCATTTTAAAATTGATGTTGTACTAAAATCCCTGGAACTTTTTGCCCAGGTTAGCGCAAAATATTGTCTGCGAAGGCTTCTGAGATGACAAAATGCACCAGGAACGTGACTCCGATGGGGAGAAAAACATCCCTGGATTGAAGATGTGTTCCCTCTCCCTCCTGAACGCGTTACTATTTGATAGGCTCTTACGAAATAGCTAAAAAGAGCTGGAGATTCGGCTTGCAGGGAGAAATGCGGAATTCTTGATCCAAAGGAATCGTTTGGAGCCGATTCCATCCCGCTTTCCCAGCCACGAGCATCTGCAGCGTGCTCCGTCATGCTTTCGGTCCTGCTGCAGGGGGAAATGGGTTAACTCTTTTCTAGGTAAGAGTAAGGAAAAAAACCCTCAAAATAAGGAACGATGATTTAAAAACGGATATTTGAAACTTCCTGGTTTTAAAAAGGGGAATTTAAAGTAGCACTTGAGCTCCACTCAGCGTCTCTTTTCGGCTTGACTCCTCAGCAATAGTTTTTTTAAAAAGTTTTGAATTTTTTTCCTGTTTTTTTTTTTTCTCTTTTTCCTTTTTTTCGGTGTGTTGTTTAAAGTCGCTCACAGCGCCAGGAGGGCTCATGGGGCGAGGATGTCCCATGGCCACGAATAATCGGAGGGAACAGCTGGAATATTGATAAGGGGGGCAAACGGAAATCAAATGAAAAGTAGAGGGCAGAGAAGCGAGGGAAAGGAAAGCAAAGCACGTCCTGGAGCTGCGAGCAGCACAGAAGCCCCCTGAGGAAATGCCTGCTTGATGCAGCCTGTCTGGATGGGCTGGGAATTTTAACTTCAGCGCTGCTTTGGATCCAACAAGTTGAAATCTCTCTTCTCCCTGCAAAACTGCAGCGGCAAGGGCAGGGATCCACAGCTGGCGGGGAGCTTGGGTTTGGTCTCAACCTGGATCTTTACAAACTGCTCTGCCACTGGCTGAGGGCAAAGGGTCTAAGAGGTGAGTCCTTTCAATCATAGCGATGAGAATAAGCGATTCTAAAAGGAGTTTAAGAGGCCTTTTTCTATCGCGGCTGACGCTGGCAGGACGAGACGATTGATAAATAATCCAGTGCAGACTCTCGAGAACCGGCTCCAAAATATGCAGATGGATTTATTTACATGCACAGGCGTAATTACAACAGGGAGGTAAAGGAGGCGGGGGAGGGGGGGGGGGACGCTAATCAGGGGTAAAGAGGGGAGCGGGGGAAACCAATATGGGAATCCTTGACCCCAGAAAATTTACTGGCGAGGCAAAATTACCTTGTCCCTCCACTCTGCCTGCCCCCACCCCCCGGCGCAAGTTCAGAAGCGAAAGAAACTGGAATGTGTTAGGAGGGAGGACGACAGGAAAAAAAAGAATTGTACTTATCAGAAACACATTGTCTGCCTTAGAGCCGCTTGCCCTCCCGTGCCAGCTGGACGCGCAATAAATACTTGAGAAATCAATAAAAGGGGGGTTACGTGCAGATACAGAACTTTTCTTTCCCAGTTGTTGGGCTGCGGCGTTCTTTTCTTGGGTTTTTTTGTTGTTTTTGTTGTTTTTTTTTTTTTTTTTTTCTTTTCCGTAACTCCGCCGATGTTTCGGGGGCGCGGGGGTGTCCCCGGGCTTTGCAGGGGCGCAGCTCCAGCTGCCGGGCAGCTTCATTAACAGAGCTCTGTAATTAACCCCGGGGCTGGCTCGGGTTAGACCCGGACAAGCGGCGCTAAAGGCGCAGTCAGGACCCCACAGCTTTTCCTCAAGAGCTTGGAAAAAACCCCAAAGCAACAAGCCCGGAGCGCGGGCCGCTCGTGCGCTGCTCTTGGCGCATCCTTCCCATCCTGTCGGATCATTTTCCTGCGGTAATTCCCGGGTCAATGTCCGACTCTCGCCTTCCATCCCGGGAAAACGGGACGGAGCAGCAGCGCTTAGGAGCGGCAGGCTGGGGATGCTTCTTAATGAGGCACTAATTACACTTAGCTAATTACAGTTAGCTGATTGTTTTCTGGCGCGTTCCAGGAGGACTCCAGACCCCGGGAGGAGCCGGGAGGACAAATAAAATCGGTTGTCGGATGTTTTGGTGGCTGCGGGTCTGTTTTCCCACACGTCGTCCCGTTTTTCACCATTGTTGTTCATCTCTGCGTCTCTGTAGTGACAATTTTGGGGGTTGGAGGCAAAAAAAAAACCCCAAAAACCTGTTCATCAGGAGCTCATCGAGTCTCAGGAGCGCAGAAAGTCTGAGATAAAGTCTGAGCAGGACCCGAAATAGAAACGGGATTGGCAACCCCGAGAGTTTTTTTAATATTTGCAGCGATGCTTCCATTCGGGATATTTTTTAATTTACGGTTTAATTATTGCTGGTGAGGAAGGTTCTTTAAATCAGTCGGGGCCGGCGGGTTAATGGCTCGGGATGGTTTCAATGAGCCGGGAAAGGCAAGGGCCCCTCACTCAGCCCAGGGAAACCTCGGGGTACGAGTCAATGGGGTTAACTAGGCTCGACATGAAAACACGAGTATTTCAGCTGGCTTTTAATTGTTGGCTAAGAAATTCAGTTAATCAAATGTCAAACGTTTCCCTCCGCTCTGGTCAAAAGTGAAGAAGGCTCTTTTCCTGAGCAGGAGGGGGAATCCAAAGGAAAAACCAAAATAACCCAGAAATAAACCTCTGCTCTCTGAGTCTCTCACTTGATTTTAGTTGCTGTGTTGATGGGGTTCTCTGTCTTTGAAAAGCTACGCTTAAATGCTCGATCATTCCCCTCTGAATTTTAGTACCAATCTTATCTTTAAACCAGGGTTTATTCCTTTACTTTTCTGTATGCATATATATGACCTGGAGTATTTGTATGATTTATTTCAGGTCAAATTTAGGACCTTTAAATATATCTAATAAACCAGTAAGGATGTTTCAGACTGTACCAGACACTTCGTCTTACGTCAAGGTAAGACATGACAGCATCTTTAAACAGGTAATGTCAAAAATTCCAATCCTCCCAAATTCACGGTCGTTTGTATTGGTTGAAAATCTCATTCCCTTTCTTACTGAATTTAGCAGGAGAAAAATCCCTTGATCTTCGGTGGGAGAGGGGGCAGAGGCTGAAATATCAAATTTCTAATTTTGGAAATGTGCAGGGCTGAGTCAAAAGTTGTCTCATTGGGGACAAACAATGAGTTCAGGTGGGCTTGTCTTTTCTCCTGCATCGATGCTGCGTTTGCTGGGTTATCCTCTAGTCAGGGTCTCCTAAATCCCAGTGTGGTCCTGGTTTATTGCTCTGGAACCACCGCCACCATGGGGCTGTGCTGCTGGGTTAAATCCCAGACTTCTCTCATAGTGGTTCCTTGAATTTCCTCCCAATTTTCTGCTCTCCCAGCCCCTCTTAGTCCCAAACCAGAGCTAAATTTCATTTCTCTTCTCCGCCGTGCCAGCTCCTTAATTCCAGGTGCAGGGTGATCTGTGGAGTTGTGCGGTTTCTGAAAGGTCCATTTCAGAATGGATTTAGAGGGGGGAAATGTTGAATGAGTCAAAGGCAAACATCTCTGTCAGCTGCTGAAGCAATGGATTGTCACACCAGGCAGTGCTGTGTAACACAGATTTCTTTCCGTGCTCCTGGTGGTTTTCCTTGAGTGTTTCCATGCAATTTAGTGGGGAAATTAACTTCAGTTGTTGGTTTTGAACTGATATTACCAGACCTTGCACTCCAAATACTTGCTTGCATATATATTTTTTTTTCTTTTTTTTCATTTAAAAAATGGATCTTACAATTCTTTCAATGGCCCACTTCTGCCTCTTTCTGTTTTAAAGATTAAAACAAAAACCAAAGCAGGGTTGGCACAGCCTTGTCCCTTTGTACCTCACTTGAGCTCTCTATTATATTTGACATCATATAGGGGTTTTTCACAACAGTTCCCAAGAATGTAAATAAACCAAGCCTGGGACATCTGGGTTACACGTTTGAGGCAAACCCTGCATGCAGCAGCACTTAGGGAAAATCTAAACCACAACCTCTCCTGTCCCTGAAGAAACACAGGAGGGTGTTAACTAGAGTTGGGTGGATAATTTGTAATGAATAATTTATTACAGGAATTCGCTCTCTCTTTTTTCCCCCTTTCCCTCTCCCAACGATCCGTGCCCCAGTTGGGATTTTCATGTGCATCCGCATTATTGGGGATGATTCCTGTGGATAATCCCGAGGTTATGGCTCAGTTTGGGTGGCTTGTTGGGACAGTCAGCAGTGGAAATACCAGCTTGGGATGATCCCAGGTCAGCTGGCATTGGGTGAACTCGTGCAGCTGCTCCACGTTTCTACAGCAGATCCAACCAGGAATGGGCAGGATTCCCTGTTGGGTTGATATCCCCCAAGATCCCACTCCCATCTCGGTGTTTCAGGGCATGTTGGTGAGTTAATTCTGCTCATTAAGTTTGCACAGCTCTGGACCAGGTTCTGAAACACCAGAAATTTTGTGGAGAACAGCTGAAATTCAGGTCTGGGGAAGGCAAATCCCTCCGAGTCCAAGCGAAGGGAGATGTTCCCCAGTGCGTGACTGGCTGTGGCGTTGGCTCCCTTTGGAGCTGGGGATGTGGGCAGTGCTCCCGGATGCTCTGTTTGCAGGGAGGAGATGAAGGCCCTGGGACATCCTCCAGTGTGGCATCACTGCCCTGGGTGTGGAGGCAGATCCTGGCCTGCTCCAGTTAGGAGGAAAATTCCTTTTGAATTGAGTGGAATGGAGACCCAGGGCTGAATAACGGAACATTCCAGCAGAGCTGGGGGAGCCTGTCCCTATCCCTGTCGGGGCAGCCTCCTTGTGAAGCACAGCCCTGCAGGAAAAGGCTGGAACAGAGCTTTATTCCTGGGAGTTTGTGCCATATCCACCAGGAAGAGCTCTCCAGGTGGGACTCACAGTGTGGAGGGAGGGATGAGCTGTGGGATGCCAGGCTCTGCCTCTAACCCAACCCTTCCTCCTCAGCTGACGTTGTTTTGGGCAAGGATTCTGTCTCTGCTGTTTTGTCTGCAGAGCTTCTTCCACCCCGATGGCACTGGGGAAAGGATTTGTTCCTGTCCTTAAAAAAAGCAATGGGATTTTGATGGAGTCTGATCCAAAATCCTCCGGAGACAAAGGAAATATCTGCCAGCAACCCTCAGTGGTTGGAGTCGGGCAGCTCTGTCACAGTGGGACCAAATGGTACCAGGGCAGCTCACTCAGAGCTGTTCAAAAAAGTGGGAATGGGGTGAAATCCAGGGAAGTTTGACCCTTAAACACATGGGTGAGGTCAGTCTCTGCCCCTCGGAGTTTGGTGGCAGCTTCCAGTGACTCAAACGCATCCAGAGGGAGCAGAGAGGTGCTGACGGTGCCTGAGTTATTCCCAGGAGAGCTGGGATTGATGGATGTTCCAGGCAGTGGGAAATGTGGCTGTGGATGCACTCCCGGGTGGAGGGAGCTCGGTGCTCCTGAGCAGGGCCCCTCACTTCCCCGTCTCCCAGTGTGGCTGCAGCCAAACAGGGGCTGGTCCCACTGAGACCCCGCTGCCTTCCTTCCCCTCCTGCTTCCCCACACCGACCTGGGAGGGCTTCCCAAGCTCTGGGGAGCACAAGGTTTGAAAAGCAGAAGATTGAGTCCCAATTCCTCTCTCTTTCTGTGTCTATTCTTACTACTTTTCACGTCACTCCTTCTCCACAAAACCTTATTTGCTGTCTTATGGATGGGAGAAGTATTTTCTTCGTTACTTTTGTGGGATGTGGTGGGATTCCACCAGAAAAAGAGAGATTGGGATTGATCTTTCCTACAAATCCTCCCCGACAGATGGACAGGGTGCATCAACTCCAGGTTTACTCTGTGCCTTGGACAGAAAATGCCTCGTCTCTGTGGCTTGGAGCCCAGGGGGTGTTCCACAGGAATTCCCAGGAGGAACAAACTCACCCAATATCCCGTGAGCACCTCCAGGCCACGGAGCTCTTGCCATGGCTTTCCAAATGCAGACTGAGGGGTGAGGTGAGGTGAGGGAGCTGCAGGAGGATTTCATTCGAAAACACTTCATTTTAACAAGGACTTTTACGTGGAGTCACTCGGATTGGAGCTCAGCCTCTCGGTTCTGTGACCTCCATTTCTATCACAGCACAGAGGAGTATGGAAAGCACTGATACCAGATCCCACAGAACTCCTGACAGGGGAACCCAATCCCACAGAACTCCTGACGCTGAATTCTCTCTCATACCCACTTCTTGTAGGGGCCTTAACTCAGTGGAGGGCTGGGAATCCGTAGAAATAAAAAAGAATTTTGATCCTTCATGGCTGATTCTGCAGAACTGCTGAAGAATTTCTGTTCCTCAGACCATTAGGGACTGACTGACCTGTGAGTATTTCATAGTTCACCGTGTGTCAGAGGGCGCCAATCTCATCTAAACACAGGGACTTGACTTTAGGGAATGAAACGTGGAATATAATCGGGAAATGAAATGTTAAAAGAAGACAGAGCTGGAATCCTGACCGGAGGGATATGGGAAGAATTAGGGCCATAAGCATAGCACCGTGACCTCTGAATACTGATTTTGGAATTATTCCCGTTGCCACGAGCTCCTCAGGGCTAGAGCAGCCCTCGCTCCCCTCCTGCCCCGCCAGTCGGTGGTTTCAGATCCGTGGAAAGGCGGCACGAGAGCAATTCTGGGGGTTCATTATTCACCCGCGCTTTTCTTCTGCCCTCGGGCAACGTCCGAACGCTTCGTGTGCCCCTTTATCGCCTGCTCCTCGCACACTCAGCGCTTCTGCTTTCGCTTCCCGTGCCCTGCCCTCCCCGAGGCAGCCGGGGCCGGGGTGAGCCTCCCTCCCTTCCTGCTCCTGGAGCTACTTTTCCTGCTCCTGGAGCCCCTTTCCCACTCCTGGAGCCCCTTTCCTGCTCCTGGAACTCCTTTCCTGCTCCTGGAACTCCTTTCCTTCTCCTGGAGCCCCTTTCCTGTTCCTGGAGATGCTTTTCCTTCTTCTGGAACTCCTTTCCTTCTCCTGGAGTTCTTTTCCTTCTGGAGCGGGGCTCCCCCTTTAAGCCCGGCTTTAACGCAGCCCTAAGGTTCGTGGTGCAGCACAAAGAAGGATATTCATGGAGGGAAAAGGGGCTGCGTGGCTGGGAACAATATTGGGCTTGTTCTTGCTCTCCCTCCGCCTGGAAAGTTTACAGAAGCCCTAAAGAGAGAGGGGGTAAACTCTTTTTTTAAGGACAAAACAGTGAGGTTTTCTTTGGGGCGGGCACTGCCAAACCCTGGCACGGACACGTCCCTTTCCCGCCGAACAGGAGCAGGGGACAGGTTGCCAGGAAAAAATATCCCGGGATTTCGTTGGTTTTGCGGCGGGATTGGTGCCTGATGGACCGAGCGAGGGGAAGGCGCTGCAGAGGGGTCAGCCCGCAGGTGCTCAGGGATGCGCGGGTGGAAACCTGCCCGTGTTCCCAGGAGCAGCTGGACAACCTGAGCCCGGCAGGAAAGGGAAAACCAAAACCTCCCTGGACTGTTTTTCCCCGGTCCGGGTGCTGATGTTCCTACTGAGTGCATCCTCCAGCGCTTCATCCTTTTCTGCTCATTCTTGTTTCCCTTTTCCCCCTTCCTGGCATCCCGGAGGATTCCAGTCCCTCTCCCTGGGCTCGGGAGGACGGGACAGGCCCCTCCAGAGAAGGTGGGGACCGCAGCGGCTTCGGGGGCAGAAGCTGCTGTGAACTCCCACGCCACTCACCCTCCGCGATCACTAATTCCGTGTGCACCCAATCGTTTCTCTTCGTTTTCCCTTTTGACACCCATTTCTGGGATCACAAACGCTGCTGAACTGTCGGGCTTCAGCAGCTCGTTGATGAACGCCTTGTGACAATTCCGTGCGTAAGGATTTCGGTCTCGTTTGCACCCTCTGCCCTAAAGAGGAAAGCCCCTCTCCGCGTGCCCGTGTCCTGCCGTTTCCCCGTGCTCAGCCCCGCGCTCTTAGGGAAGGGCTGGCATTGCTCCTTCCCCGCTTTACCTTCAGGACACGGCCTGAATCGAAGTCGAGGTGGGAGAAAAGTTGTTTTTCTCCTGGAATTGTGACGTGTTGGAGCTTTCTAAAATAAACCAGACTCCCGGGCACAAGGGACGAGCTTTTGCAGTGACCTCCGTCTTTAGGCAGCAGCAACCAACCCCCCTCCCCAGCTCCGCGACCTTTTAATGGCTCCATTCTTTCCCGATTTACAGAAAAAAGCCCCCCTCCCAATATGCTGGATCCAGGGAATTTCGTATCCCAGCCCTCCCTACGCTCTCCGGCCCCATGTTTAGAAGGAGAGGAGGTGTGGAGGGAAAGGGCAGCAAAAAGGGAAGAAAAGGGAGAGTGAATGCTAAGGGGGGAAAATGCTTTAAATCTTTCCTGTAAATCTCCAAACATATGAAGTCTGAGGAACAAATTCAAAGCAGGCACGGCCGCCTGAAGAGAAGTTCGAGAGAAATATTCTGTTCCATTCAAGCGCATCAAGGGTCTCGCTGAAGTCTTGTTTGGCTAAGGTCAGACGAGACTGGGTTCTCCAATAAAAATAAATCTCAAATTAATTATGGCCTCAAGCGAGGGGCCAGACGTTCGGAGCTAGTGCACTGCAGTCTGTTTTTTTGGCCTTCGGTATTTTTGTTTTTTGTGCCTCAGCTTTTCAATAATTGCGGGATGGGGGAGGGAGGGAGGGCGGGGGCTGTTTTATTGGGACATGGAACTCAAATAAAAGCGGCCAGGACACCGCTCGCCCCGCTCGCCCCTCATTGCCAAGCAGCTTCAAAGCTCCTGCATCTTCTCCACTCCACTTTTAAGACTTTAAGTTTTACTTAGTACCGATTAGCGGGGAATAACTTCCCGGCTTCAGGTTCCCAAATCCCCTGGGCTGTTCCTGTGGGGAGGAGGGACCCCATCCTTCAGTTCTGCAGCTGGAAGCCTCTCCTGATTCCCTTTTATTGCTGCAGCTGAAAAGCGGAGGTTTGCCCAATTAGTTCGGTCTAAAATTGGGAGTCGCTTCTGGGGATCGAATCCCAGGGCTGCAGTTTGGGCTTTTTGCTCGTAAGAATGTGGGGTTAGAACACAAACAAAACACGTCGCGTTTTTCTTTCTGCGGCGGGATCGGTGCCAGAGGAAAGGCAGAGCCGGGGATTTTAAACGTTCTCTGGAGCTGGGGGAGAGTTTTCCTCCAGTGAAGGATGAACTCTGTCCCCCTGCAAGTACAGAATGATGAGAATTACGTGTAGAGTGAATAAATGTATAGCAAATTATGGAGAAAATCGTATTATTAGATGGATAACACACACAATGCACCCAGCGCAGGCTCTGTAAATACGCGTGTACTGGAAGCTCCTTTAAAGAAGGGGACACTGTGCCACAGTCAGCGGGAAACGAGGCACTTGCTAGCGACAAAGCCAGGGCGTGGATGTCTGGGGGGTTTTGAGCTGCCCTCCCCATCACCGCGTTAGTTCACAGCGACAGTTCCAGGCTGGGCACAACGAGAGCTCAGCTGATGCTGTTGGGGTTAGAGAGGGTGACAGAAGCCAATCCCCTCTCCCATCCTCGCAAAATCAGATTCGCACCCTGCAGTGGGGCTGGGGAAGGTTTTCACTGTGTTTATTCCTAGGGAATAACTGGCGGGTTTAGTCAGGAAGCGATGCCCGCTAATCCTGTGTGGGTGACAGACAGAAAACCCAAATCTTTGGGGTTCTGTGAGGGACTGGCACCGAACTGCACCGAGGGTTAATTCCTTTGGGTCCGGACACCAAACAGCTCCAGGCCACATCCCCCCAGTGGATCCTCTTTCCTTTCGTTCGGATCGCGCCGAACGCGGCGTTTTCACCTTCTCCGTGTGGGGCTGCAACCCCTGGACCCAGCCCTGGGGACGGGGAGAGGAGGTGGGGACGTGCCGAGCGCCTGAGATCGATATTGAACTAATTAAAAACGCCGCTCGACAATTCCGTTACATTCATTAACGGAGTGAAAGATAATAATAATAATAATAATAATAATAATAATAATAATAATAGAGGAGTAACAGATTTCTACCAGCCTGTCCCGATGTAAGCATTTGAAATCTTCCGTGGTTGCCAAGATCAAATGATTTTCCAGATGTCTGGTGGTGACCACATTAAACAGATCCTAATTCCTCTGCTGTACGTACATGTGCATCCAAAGGGCGAGCAACAGACCCAGAGTGGCGCGCATCGCTCAGCCCCGTGCCCGGCTTTCCCCCGCCTGTCTCGGCTCCCTTCTTCTTGGTTAAATACCCTTCAATAACAGTTAATTCTCACTTCAATAACAGTTAAATTCTCACTTCAATAACAGTTAAATTCTCAGTTCAATAGCAGTTCAAACCTCAGTTAAATACTCAGTTAAAGAACAGTTAAATACCCAGAGTCACGGCACAACCACCTAGGATGATTCAGAGCTTGGCGCACGGAGGTTAGGAATATTCCAGCCTTTTCCAAAAAACTTTGGTATAACTTCCAGGGTGGCTTTGGGTTTGGTTTTGAGGGGGTTTTGGTTTGTTTGTTTTGTTTTTGTTTTTTGGGGGGGCGGTGTTTTAAAAAAAAAAAAACAGAAAAAAAAATAAAGCAAAGCTTCTATCGTTCGTTATTTGGGAGGAAAATAGCAGAGTGTTCCTCTTGTCTTTAGAGTGTGTAACAGCTTCGCTCATTCCCTTATCTCTTGGATTCTCCCAAATGTTATTTTAGACCAAACACAGGAGGTGAAGCGCGGAGCATCCCTGGCAGACCCGGTACCCCGAGTGACCCGAGCAGGCTCCGTTCGATTCATCCCCAGACATGCAAAATAAGCCCCTGGGGGTCACGGTGCCCGTCTGGCCATAAAATGTAGAGTTGGGTTCCTGAAACACCTCCCGGTGGGATGGCGGGGGGTCTGTTTGGCACCTTCCTGTCTTTGGGAGCGCCGGGGATGGGCGGCGGGGGCCGGATTTGTTTGTCCCTCCAGCCCGGAGCTGGGCAAAGGGGTTTGGAGAGGCTGGGCTCGGGGTGTTGGGCTCGGGGGCTTTTGAGGGTGTTGGGCTCGGCTCCCGTGAGCTGGGCGCGTTTCCAGGTGGTTTCTCGCCCGGATCCCCGGCTCTCCCCCACCGTCGGTCCCGCAGCCCCAGCTCAAAGTGCCGAGTGAGGTCCGTGGGTGACAGAGGCTCCTTCCAGGGGATTTTCCCTCCTTCCTTTCGCGGTTCGGATCCTCAGCCTGTCCTCTTCCTCACCCCCACCCGCGGTGTTTGTCGGGGCTGGTAGAGAGCGTTGTCTAGAGAGGAAACCATTTGGGTTTTGAAAGGATGCGTTTCACTCTTCCCTTTAACCTCTCGCTTTTCTGCTCGCTGCAGCCTCCTGCCATGTGGGAACGCCGAGGGGGGAGCCGGGACGGGAGCTTTGGCGGGGGGACAGGACAGAGGGCAGGGAAAAGCAAAGAGGAATGAGGAAAGCAAAGGGTTAACCGTGATTTCTTTTAATTGAACTCCAGTTTTGTGGCCCTAGGCGAGGGGGGACCTGACCCCGCTAGCAGCATCCAGATGTGCTGCTCTCGGGGGACCCCGGCGCAGACCCCGGGACTGCGGGGCAGACGGGGGAGGCCGGGGGTGCGGGGGCCGCGCTGTCCCTGCGCTCCCCCTTCACCTCCCGGCTGCGGGCGGCCTCAATCGCTGGCAAGCAGCGAGCCCAAAACCTCCAGGTCTGGTCACGTTCAGCCCCGTGTCTGCATCCGAACTGCAAAATTGTAGCTGAATTGATGAGGCTAATTTCAGAGGAGGGGGAGGGAGGGAGGGGAGGGAGGGGCAAGGGGGATCTGCGGCTCTCTCCTGCCAGCTCCGGGCTTGGAGAAATAAAGTATTAATAAGGCATCTCTGCCGCGGCCGGCTAGAAACACCGGTGGCATTATTGCACTTCCCTTTTGGAAGGGGCAGGATCACTTTGGAGATCATTTTGCCCCCCCTCACCCCCCTCCCCGTGGCTGGACTAAAGACAGGGGGAAACAAAAAGCCTGGACACAACCGGCACTGGACAAGGTAATGCTCTCCAGCGATGTGCAGGGTGTCCTCCCGCCTTGACACTTTTCTTTCGTTGCTTCACCCTCCTCTTCCCCCCTCTGCTCTGCCCCCCGCTTTGTGGAAGTGGGGCAGCAGGGACGCCCCGGCTGTTGCATGATGTGTTCCGCCGCTGGTTATTTTGGCAAGGGCGGGGGGAGCGGGGGAGCTGCACAGGCGGGCATTGTCTCCCTTCCCCGGCTCCTTTGGAAGGGTTCGGCTTTTCCCGGAAAAAGGAAAACGCGCGTTTCTCCTCCGCTGCTCGCTCCCGTTTGAATGAGAGGCAGAATTGCACGCCAGGTCTGAGGCGAGGTTTACAGGCTGCTGGCTGAGGGGTTTTGTTTGCTGTGCCCGTCAGGAGCGGTAAATTCCGCTCTTCTGACGATTATTGTGAGGTTTTGACATTTTTGTCAAGTGGGGGGTGTCCCCCCGCTCTGCGTGGGGTTTAACACCTCAGCGAGGAGCTCGCACTGTGAGAGGAGGCTGGGAAAGGACTCCCGGCACCTGAAAGGAAGGATGGAAAACTATCCATCCCAGGGTTTTCCCTTCCGAGCCCCGTATCCCACCCGGCGAGACGAGCGGGAGTGAGGGGAAGGGGCGAAAGTGGCCGAGAGCCTCGGCGTGCCCCAGCCCCATCCGCAGCCTCTGTTTAACCCTGGGCCGTCCGTCTGTCCTGCATTATGGGACTCACCGCTCGCTCCTGGCACCCTCGGCTCACGCTCCGTGCTGGGAGGCGTGAAGGAGAGGGCTCGAAATACGCTTTAAATGCGTTTTAATCGCCAGGTTTTTCTTTTCTCCCTCCGCCTGCCGTCACTGAGTCGCATTTACGGTTTTCTCCCCTTAATTTTTCCCGCTGACTGGAAAACGCATTAATAAAAAAATCTGTGGGAAGAGACGGAAACTCAGTGAGTCAGGCTAAAGCTGCTCCAGCCAAAAGGAAAAAAAAATGGCAAAAACCCACGTTAAACTAAACTGGGGGATGACACAGGCGGGCTAACACGGGCTGGGGTGCGAGGCAAGCGCTGCGCTGGCCGGGCTGTCCCAGCGACAAACAAGAGCTGTGACAGAGGTGGCCATTGTTCTGCCCCTTCTTATCTAAATGGAGCAAATATCCTGTATGTAAAATATATATATTTTCATCAAGAAGGCAGGACCAGCGTAGAGACGAAGGTTTCCTCCTCGAGTGACTTCACTTCCCAAAATTAGCAGAAAAAAACGTTTCATCCGGTTAACTGTCTCTTTTTCGCTCTGCTGCAACAACCAAAGTCAAAAAAAGAGAGAGACCGAGAGAGAGGGAGGGAGGGAGGGAGAGAGGGGGAGAGGGGGTACGGAGAGAGCAACGAAACCGCTGGAAGGGCAGCGAGAAGAGCGAAAAGAGAGAGAAGGATAAAAAACTTCAGGAGGCGTCAGTCGCAGGCTAAACCGGGTCAATGTGTGGAATATTGCTGGTCCCGGCTGGAAGTTATTCCCGATGGACGGCACTATTAAGGTAAGGGGGCAGGAGGGGCTGGGGGTCCCCTCTGCCTGGGGGGGCTCTGGAAAGGGGCGCGGGGCTGGGGGCCGGCTCCGGCCGGGCTCTCTCCTCCTCCTCCTCCTCCTCCTCCTACTCCTTCTCCTCCTCCTCTCTCGCCGCCGCCGCCGCCGCGTCTCGGGGCTCTCCCGTCGCCTCCCCGGTGCTCGGGGGTTCGCAGCCGGCTCGTACCCCTGGGCCAGGGGCCGCGGAGGGGGCAGCTCCCGTCCCCCGGTTCCGGAGGGCAGTGACAGCTCCTGTCCCCGGCGTGGCTCGGAGCTGCCCCAGATGTGCGTGTGCCCCTGGCCCCGGTCCCTCGCCCGGCCCTGGCTCTGGTGGTCGCCCGTGCGTTTCCTCCAGCAACTCTTTTGGTTTTTTTGGCGCGGAAAAAGCCCCGGGTTGGAGCAGAAACATCACCCCGGCTTGGGGGAAAGGGAAGCGGAGTGTGGCAAATAAACCACCAACATAACCAACCTCTGGTGGCCTTGAGCAACCAGGGACGCTGCTGGGGCTGGGAGTGCAGTTCCCCCTCCTGTCCCCCGGCCAACCGGCCACTCTTTCGGTCCCTGGAAAGATAAACCAAGCCTTTCCAAGCTCCCTGAGGTGCTTCTCGGAGCCCAGGCAGCACAGGGCTGGCTCTGGGGGACCCTCGTGTGATTCTGACGGGCTCTTCTTGAGGGAGTGCTGCGGAACAGAAGCCGCTCGAACAGAGGAGCCTTGAAGCGAGAGACGCTGTGGGTGTGTTTGGGTTGGAGGATTTCGAAAGATGCCTATCGCCTGGCTGGGTGGGGTGTCGAGCTCGTCTTAAAAGTGCTTTTTTTTTCTTTTTTTTTCTTTTTTTTTTTCTTTCTTTTTTTTTTTTTTTATTTTGCTGACCTGGGTAGAACGGAGCTGCAAATGGGCAGGAACTGAAACTGTCTCCCCTAGATTGCAGCTTGTGACAAGTGCACGGTTTGGAAAGGTTTCAAGAGAAGGGGGAGGGAAGGAGGAGATGGGCAGGAAGAGAAAATGGAAAGAGGGAATGAAAGGGTGAATGTCAGAAAAGAAGGGAGAAAGCAGGAGCATTGAAAGCAAATATTTGGGAGGTATGGCTGGAATAAGACAGGTTTTCCCCTCCACCTCCTCAGATCTGTAGCAAAAAAGTAACCTGGGCCTCATTCAGGATACA
>NW_024581119.1:5713670-5770736 GCF_017639235.1 Corvus kubaryi
ATCACAGTGTCACACATGGATCACGGTGTCACACCCGGATCACGGTGTCACACCCGGATCTCCGATGCCCCGCTGGCCCTCCCCATCCAGGCTGTGTCCCAGCAGGGCTCAGCTCTTCCGTGCTGCCCCGGGGCCGTTTCCCTGCCAGCACAGACACCTTTCACACCTGACAGGAGCATTCCCGCTGGGAATCAGCTCCATTCCCTGTGAAATCCCCACATCCCTGCAGCTCCTCAGCCTCTCCCCGGCTGCCTCAGGACATGAAACCTTCAGCAGTTGCCTCTCTGAGGGCGGATTTTGGTTCCCTGCCTGGAAAAACAGTAGGCGAAATAGTAAACCCTTAAATTCGAACATGTGTAAGTTCTACATCTTATTTCCATTTTCCAGCAACATTCCCTTCGTCAGACATGAGGAAAAAATTACCGTCTGCCTCAGAATATCTCAGTGGAGCATTTATCTCCCAGCCATGATAACTGAATTTCAGGCACTTCTCGCTCCCTCCCCCCCAGTTCAGGTTAAGAGACAAATTTGTTTGGTGTCCAGCTTGGAATTCCAGCCAGCTGAGCTCGGAGGGTGGGATTTGTGCAGTGTCACCGTTCTCACCCTGCAGGGAATGGTTCCCTCCCAAAGCTCTTGGCTTCTGGCAGAGGAGGAGGACGGCTCTGGGATTAAAGCCTGGCCTAAACTGCCCTGGAAATGGCTCTGGGATTGAAGCCTGGCCTTGCCCTGTGCACAGGCTGTGCACTAATTCCCCCCTGGAAAGGCGAGGGCAATGATGTGCCCTTCCCTGAAAGTCCCTCGAGCTGGGATGTGCTGTGTGTGCCTGGCAGGCTCGGGGCTGGGGTTGGAAGGGGCTAAAGGCAGGAGCTGCTCCTGCAGCTGGAGAAAAGCACAATCCCTGCTCCCTCTCTGGGCTTTGCGCTCACAAGTCTCCCAGAGCCTTCCCCAGGGTCTGCACTAGGCCAGGCCTTAGCACGGTGCCACCTGAGCTGCAGGATGTCCCCTCTTCATCACTCCAGCACCTCAGGAGTTAAACCGGGGCCAGAGCCTTTTCCACACCCGGGTGCTGGGGTCTGAAGCTCCTGACTCCTGCCTGGGGCACGCAAGATTCCCAGATTTCCTCACCAGGTAGTGAACTGTGGCACTGTTAACCAGAGAATAATGGAATAACAGAATAACAGAATAATTGAATAATCAAATAATTGAACAATAGAATAAAGGAACAGGCTGTGCTGGAAGGGACCCACAAGGATCACAGAGTCCAACTCCTGTCCCAGCACAGGACAGCCCAGCAATCCCACCATGTCCCTGAGCGTTATCCAAGCGCTCCTGGAGCTCTGGCAGGCTCCAAGAACAGACAAGCTCTGTTCCATTCAGACTCCGTGCTGACACTGGGTGTTCTCAGGGACAGCCTTGTCACTCTGGGGGGGTATTTTGGGTTCTTTGTCAATACCACGAAAGGGCTGTTCCTGTGTCCCTGTGAGCTCTGAAGAAACGCCTCAGGGCAGGTGAGCAGAGCACCTGTGTGTCACTGCCAGGCTCCACTGCAACACCAGGGGTGTTCTAGTGCCACAAAGGGTGGAACAGCCCCACAGGAGCTCCCAGGAGCACCCAGGAGCACCCAGCCATGGCTGCAGGATTGCTGGAATGCACGGAGCAACCAGGGATGGGGGAGTCGGGTATAACCCACAGGCTGGTGTGACAGGCACTGCTTTGGGAATGTTGCTGTCCCAGAGCCACTGCACACATTGCCGTGTCTGGAAGTCATTTCCCTGGAGACTCCACCTGGTTGCATTATCGGCGATCCCCTGTGTGACCTGTGCCCCACAGACCCCCTTATGACACCCAGTGACAGGTCAGGAATGGCCTCTCCCACCCCAGGGAACTCCCCTGACTGTCCCACCCTGGGACCGTGCCCATGTCCGTGAGCCCAACCCCTCCGGTGCTGCAGGGATGGAAGGGGCAGGGATGGTGACCCAGCTTTTCCCTTGGCCTTCCAGGGAGTCCCCCGTGGACTGCAGCGTGAACAAGTGTGGGAAGCTGGTGGGAGCAGGCACCGAGTCCAACCCCATGAGCTACAGCACCTACATGGATGAGAAGAACGGGCCTCCCCCCAACATGACCACCAACGAGAGGAGAGTCATCGTCCCCGCAGGTACCACCCCGCCCTGGGGCAGCTTTCCTTGCTCTGCCTGGAAGAGTTCTTTGTTTAGTTTGATTACCCACCCCCAGAGGAATTTTCTCCCTTACAAAGCACGGGAAAAACTAAGGAAAATATCAGTTTCTGGCTAGTGGGAATTCCCATGCCCCGGTGCATTATCTGAATCAGGATAGGCAGCAGAGAATTGGTGCTTTTCCTTTTTTTTTTTCTTTTTTTTTTTTTTCTTTTTTTTTTTCTTTTTTAATTTTTTTCCTGGAATGGATTGTTGTTTTGGTATGCTGAACCAAATCCATCTCCTGTCATGTGTTGAGGAGAATCTGCTTCCTGGGACACGCAGGGGCTGATCCAAGAGGAATGCAGCGGGCCCAAGTTATAACTCCCCTGGTGCTCTCAGTGATCCAGCTGCACTTTCAAGTCACACTGATTGAATCAAAATGAGCTATTTTGTTTCCATTTTTTTTGTTAGAAGTAGAAACCCAGAAGAAATTCTATTTCACAGGAACTGCGTTATCCTTCCAAAAATTGTCACACAGAAACATTCCTGTCCAGCTCTGTTTGTGTTTGGTATCCACATCTGCTGCCTGGAGCTGGCAGGATGCTCTGGATGCATTTGGACACTCAGGGGTGAGAGCTGCTGTGGAGGGAACGGGTGAAGCCTGAACCGGGAGCGAGGAGCTGCTTCCCTGTGAAGTTTATAAACAACATCCACATAAACACTCAGGGCCAGGAACTTTCCAGCAAAGGAGCCAAGTGCTGGCCCAGTGCACGTCCCAGAACTCGCCCTGGCTCCCAGGGCTGCACCAGGGCAGACACAGCGCTGGCAGAAGGAAATGCACTCGTGGAATTCAGCTCCTTTCTCTGAACATGGCTCGACCACGAGCAGATGACAATTCCCAAGCATTTGTTTGCCACTTAGGATGAAAAGGAAAAGCCTGAACTGAATGCAGCGAGGAGAAGCCAATAAAAGATTGATGGCAAATCTCAAAGTCCCATCTGAGCTGAGGTTTGAGAGGCTGGCTGAGCTGCCTGGGGATGGCAGCACAATCGTGGCCAGTGTCACCCTGCCTGGAAAGGTGGAGCTGCCACCAACCAGCCCCTGGATCATTAAAGATGTTCCAGGGGGGACATTTATCCTGCTCCTCACCAGGCTGCTGACACAGGTTTAAAAAGACCAAGGGTGAGCTAAAGTTTAGCATTGTTGAACGAGGGGAAATTACTTTCAGTGCCCCCAGTGGAAGAGAAGGTTTGGAATCTCCTCTCTGAAGGAAAGTGAAGAAAAGGACTTTCCCCCCCTTATGACCATCCACAAATGAAACCCTTGAGATACTTGTGAAAGAGCAGAGATTTAAGAGCAGACTTTGGAAGACAATAATGAACATCATCCCGGATCTCTGGCTGCAGGAGACGAGGCCCAAGTCATCCAAGAAAGGCATTTGGATATTTTAATTTAATCCAGAATGGAGATTTATAGCGCATTAGGGCGAAGATAAGCAAGAATAATGTCACATTAGGCTTACAATAGTAGCAATAACGAGCTCTAAGCCATGTTTTGAGGAGGCAGATCTTCAGACACCATTCAATGTCGTTTACAGTGTTTAAAGAGAGGCCACAAATTCACTCTGCCCTCTAGATGTTGGGTTGTTTTCAAAACTCAAGACAAATAAGTCTTTCAATTAAAAAAAAAAAAAAAAAAAGAATTCTCCCTTGAATAGTTGCATTGTAAAATTTGCAGCCTTTTGCCAGTGCTTAGAAAGCAGAATTTCAATTAACTATTGCCAAAACCTGAAGGAAATCCATCTGCTGTTCCCAGAGCAGACTTGCAAAGGTGTGGGGTTGTAAATTCCATGTTCTGAATTCAGCTTTCAGCAGCCCCGGTTTTCTGGAGATTTAGTGGGGAAAGGTCCCAGTTATAATTTCATCCCCCTTGGTCTCAGTTCCCTGTTTGGTGCCAGAATTCCGGAGCTCAGGTGCCCAGGGATGCCAGGTGTGGGCACTTCCTGACCTTTGGTGCCCAGGGATGCCCTCAGCCTGGGCACACAATGGACAGCCCTGGGCTGAGGCATTGTTCTCTACCCCCTAAAATCCAGGCAGAGGCATTTCTTGTCCTGCCCAGAGCACCCCACAGCCCTGTGCATGTTCCTGATCCATGAGCTCAGCTTCCCGGGATCTGAGGTGTCTGAGGTTTGTCTCGGAGCTGGACCAGCTGTTAATGACACATCAGACATCTCCAAAGTTTGAACTTCTCTGCAATCCTCTGCAGCTGCAGCAGAACATGAATGTGCAGCTCCAGTTTGGCAACGGGATACGTGGGGAGAAGCAGCACAGGAAACATCTGAAAATGCAGATATGCTCTGAAAATGACTCTGGCGAGTGCTATCGTGGCACCAGCTCTTGCTGGGCTCTCTGATCTAATGCCCTTTTCAGAATTCAAAGCCTTTTCTTAACCACTGATGCAGCCGCTCATCTCCACGGGGCCTGAGCTCCAGCCGGGCTCAGAGTGTCTCTTACGTCAGCACCAGCAATAAAGATCCCACAGCTGGAGCTCTGCTGACAGCCAGTGATGCCCAGACAGCCCAAAATCCACCCTGCCCTCGCAGAGCTGGGTGGGGTTACAGGGAGAGTGGAGGTAGAATTGTGTTCCTGCGCCGGGGTGAATGACTCTGACTCACACCCAGGGCAAGCTGCTCTGTTTTAGCAACACCACTTTATTTTATTTTATTTTACTTTATTTTACTTTATTTTATTTTATTTTATTTTACTTTATTTTATTTTATTTTATTTTATTTTATTTTATTTTATTTTATGTCCCTTTGCTGACCATAAACACCTCCACGCCCAGGGTTTCACGTGCCAGCTGTGGGGCTCCCTAAGGCCCACAGTGGGACTCACCCAGCCCTGCTGCCACTGGGCAGCCTTGCAGAGCCACAGCTGGGGCAGGAACACCCTCTCCAAGGGATCAGCTTCCTTTGGGAAACTTCTTTCCAGACAGAATAGAGTCAAATGTTCCCAGCAAGCAGAGCAGTGAGGTTTGGGCAGGTGGGGGACAGCCAGGACAACTGACCAGGCCAGGTGATCCCCCTTGAGCCCTGCTCCAGCATGGTGCTTGTTCATCCTGCCAAAGTGGGATCACTTCAATATTCAATATATTATTGAGTTTCCAATATATTATTGAATTTCCAATACATTATTGAATTTCCAATATATTGTTGACCAGCCATCCTGGCTGCTGGCTGGGCCCATCCTTGGGAGGGTGGATCTGTGGAGCAGGGGTTGTGCCTCACACCTCCCACATGCAGCTGCAATATTTCAGTGATGATCATTTAATAATGATCATCAAAATATCCTGTAAATTCAACAATGTATTGAAAATTCAGTGTATCTGCTTGTGGAAGCAACGGATAACGCTCTGACAGGGCTGCAGGGAGCTGGAGGTCAGCGTGTGCCCATCCTCTGCTCTCCCTGCCAGATCCCACCCTCTGGACCCAGGAACACGTGCGCCAGTGGCTGGAGTGGGCTATCAAGGAGTACGGCCTGATGGAGATCGACACCACCATCTTCCAGAACATGGATGGCAAAGAGCTCTGCAAGATGAACAAGGACGACTTCCTGCGCACCACCTCCCTCTACAACACAGAAGTTCTGCTCTCTCACCTCAGTTACCTCAGGGAAAGTGAGTATTGCCCTGGCTCATCCCATCCCATCCCATCCCATCCCATCCCACCCCATCCCGACAGGCTGCTGGGATAAACTGCCCTGGGTATGGAACTCCCAGGCTCCTCCTGCAGCAGGGGGGAGGGAAAAGGGACAGAGAAAGGCAAACAGGGAAATGGGGAATGAAATTGGGCTGGAAAGTTCAGATGAATGCAGATGGAGCTACTGGTGCTATCAGGGAGGTGAAGAACTGAGCAGGGCTCTGAAGGAGATTAGATAAGTCCAACAGATAACAGCAGCATCTGTGGGTGTGTGATAAAAATACACATATCTGCCATGGAGATTAAAGCTGACGTTAACTGCTGTGGCACAGGCAAAGGATTCCATAGCTTTGCAGTTAGAGGGCTGTGCCCTTCCATGAACAGGAGCCACAGCTGGCCAGGGCTGGAGATTTTCTGTGTTCCTGCAGGCCCAGGTTTGTTGGAGAGAGTTAAAAATCCAAGAGTGATTCCCCATATGTAAATGTGCTGGAGCAGACGCTGTGCAAATGACTCAGGACTGCGAGCAAAAGGCTGTGGAAGCTCCTCATTGCTCCTTTCTGCCCCACACTTGAGTATGGGATGGATCCAGTTCCCTTTTTTGCTCTATTAAGCCCCAAACCCAGGAGCTGTGAGCAGTGTGGAAAAGCATTTTGCCAGCACCCACACAGGAATGATCACCTTAGGGATGGCACATGCACCTGACACTGGGGGTCTTAGATTCCAACTTGCCCAAGACTTCTGTGCAATCATGATCAAATCCACAGTTTCCAAATGTCTCCTCTTCACCTATAAACGGAGCTAAAAGCATTTCCTTGCCCCACGAAGGTGTACTAAGGGTAATGGTGCTGTGATGAGCCAGAGAACTCGAGCTGGGCCCCACATGCTCCGCTGTTTTTCCAAGTGGAACAGCTTTTTTAGGAGTTATCATTATTTAAGCACTCAAAAATCAGGAGAAGGTGCCATAAATCAAGGTGGGAGTGCAGGGAGAGAAAGGAAATAGTGTACTTTCTCCACTAGAAAATCCTATTGTGCTGAAAAGGCAGATGAAGATGTCTCCTCTGGCCAGTGAAGCAGAGATAACGGAATTTATTTAGGGTGTTCCTTCAAAGTTGATCTCTCTGTGCCTAAAATCAGAGGGAGTTTCACAGATTCCAGTGGCACAGGAGTTAGATCACAGATGGGTGCCTCTGGAAGCCCCACCTTTATTTTTCTTGAGAAGTCGAGCCAAGGAAATGATTCACAACAAAAAATCCAAATTGTTGGATTTGAGCAGTTTCTGTCCCTCATGACTGGACAATAAAATAATTTCCCATCCAAAATTGTTGGCGAATTTCATCCTGTGTCATCAGCAAAGAGCTGCTGCCCCACAGGAAGCTTTCGGAGGTTCGCCTGTGGAATCAGACACTTTCCTGGGAAGAGGGAAGGCAGCTCAGTGCAGCCAGCAGTGCCTTGGCCAAAGCTGTTGACTGGGGCTGGGGAAATCAGGCTTTGTGACCGGAAACGCTCCTCAATTCCCACAAGATAAACACGCAAGTGAGACACTTGAATCATCTTATTGATAAGGCCTGAGAACTGACAGAGAGATGGAGCTGTGTGGGTTCAGAGCACAGGACCAGGCTGAATTTGGAAAGCTTGGCAGAGGGGTGGAATTCTCTGTTGTTTTAGCTCTGGGTGGCATCTCCAGGACCATCCCCAGTGCTTGTGTCCTGTTACCTGGGCTGTTCAAAGCCAGTGTCAGGGGAACTGCACTGCTGATCTCATGGCATCAGCCTGAAAACCTGGGTTCAGTGGCCACCTTCACCACCTGCTGCTGCCCATTTGCTCCGGAGCAAATCCCTGCTTGATCCCATCTACCCTTAGACACTGAATTGTGGTCACACTGCCAGCAAGGAAGCACCAGGGCATGCTGACACTCAGGACAGCAGTCCCTGGGTCACACCTTGCCTTTAAATACCTGAAATTAGGAGGAATAAACCTCTTCCTCAGTTTTGCTCTCTGTAAGGCGGGCCCAGCCATCCTGGCTTCTCGCTGGGCCCATCCTTGGGGTGGTGGATCTGTGGAGTGGGGATTGTGCCTCACACCTCCCACGTGCAGCTGCACTATTTCAGTGATGCTCATTTAATAATGATCATCAGAATATCCTGTCCTGCCAGGGCAGTGCCTGCAGTGATTTCTGTGCTTTTAAGCCAGTGCAAAACCCGAGGAGCTCTGCTGGATTCAGGCAGATTACTCACTCCTTTTTCAGCCCATGCCCAGCCTTAGGATGATGAATCTGTGTGTGCTCAGCCCCAGACGTGCTGCGAGTGCCGTGCTCGTCAGAGCAGCTCCTGTCTGCTGGAGCTGGGCAGAGCATTCCTCCCTCCCTGCAGCTGTTCCCAGCCCCAGGACAGGCTGCTCTGGGGAGTGCTGGGTGTCTCCCTCACGGAGGAACGCCTTCCAGAGGAGCTGATGGCTTTTCCAGACCGGCTTCCAGCGGATGTTCAGTGCTGAGCCCTGAGCTCAGTGCCATGGGGACATGGGCTTTTATTTCCACAAGCTGCACTTTTTGGAAGGGTGTTTGTCCCACAGACATTCACCTCTGCTCCTGCTTAGTGGAGGGAATAGGTGATGGCCACCAGCGCAGGAGGATTTGGGGAAATTGCAGCCCTCCCAGCTGGATTGCCTCTGCCCGGGCTCTCTCTCTAAAGGTGCTTGTGCTCACAGGGTGTTAAGCTGGATATCTGATGATTCATGAATCCTCAGCTTTGGGGTTTGTTTTCCAAGAAGCAAAGCTGATCTGAACTTTCTGATCCTGTTTGCTCACCAGACAAGGAGACCCCCTGAAAATGAGCTTTCCCAGAAGGTTTTCAGCATTTTACACTCCTGATCAGGGTGAAAACTTCCTCAAAGCTGCCTATGAAATACATTATTTTGGCACATCTGAGTCCAGACAGAAAAAATAAACCAGCAACATCTGCATGACCTCAACAATAGCTCAGTCTCAGTTTTAGCAATGGAAGGTTCAGGTGAGCTGTGTAATACAGTCGAGAGTAACCCAAACTCATCCCACAGCACCTTTAGTCTTCAGGCAAGGCTTAGGCCTGGATCAGAATGGTGCAGTTGTTTCCTGTTTCCACAAGCCATGGAAGCAGGCAGGAATTCCAGCATCTCTGATCCTCAGGAGGTTTCAGAGTGCAGAGCCCAGTCCTGCGGCACTCCCTATCCTTTGGAGCCTCCCAAAACAGCCCAGCAGCTTTTTCAGGGAACCCCCTCAAACAACCATCCTTCTTCACATGTTTCGTTTAGTTCCCTCTCCAAAACTGTGAATCCGTGCCCTGATTCTCCTTCTTTATGTCCATCCCCACACATCTCGGGGCTCCAGACTGATCTTTCTCAAGCACACTCTGCCTGGTGAATCCTCTCCAGGGAAGGGAAGGGAGTTTGGGATGTATCCATGCTGTGTTTGGGATGAAGATCAAAAGAAGCTGAGCTGCCACCTCCATCCTTTCCCTCCCTAGTGGGGGTCAGGGTGTGGGGTGTGCACAAATGAGAGGAGCCCGAAGGGGAAAGAATGAGGCTGTGGTGAGAAGCAGAAAACTGCTCAGGGGTTTTTACCATGCCTTAATGCCAAACAAAACCATCCTGCCAAGTGCAGCAGGACCTGGATTCCATCAGGAGCTGTGCAGGGAAGGCCACAGGGCCTGGGGAAGGTGAAGGTAAAAAAGGCTTTCAAATTAAATAGACCCCGAGACTGTGGAACCAAGATGTTCCTGCACCTCTGAAGGATGAGAGGGAAGGGTTTATGGGGAAATAACTCTCCCGGTTTTCAGTCCTTCTCCATCTTTTTGCAATGAATGGGAGGGAAATAAAAGGAAGGGAAGGGTGGGGGGTGCCGTAAGACAACGCGTTTGAACATTAATTATGGGAGAGCAGCCCTGCATTACCCTACAGAGAGAGCTGATCCATCCACGGTGTCGCTGACCCGGGCAGGGGGAACAGGAACAAAAATGAAAATTCATCACAGCCAAAGCTCTGTCCCCGAAGGAGAGAGGCAGGAGCAGCCTGGCCTGTGTCTGTCTGTCTGTCCGTCTGTCTGCTCCCCTCTGTCCTGATCTGGGTCTCTGCCTTTCTCCCTTTCCCTTCTCCATTGAAACCTTAATAGGAAACACATTTCCCTCTCTGTGGTGTTCCCACCAGAAACCTCAGACTGCCGGGCAAAGGTGACAACTCTGAGCAATTAAACCTGGGGAGGCGCCGGCCCTTTCCAGAGGCTTGGGCTGCATTTTTTCGCCTAAAGTAGCTATAGGTTGATCCTGCTCGTTCAGTGCTATTCATCACCCCACCCCCACCGCCCCAGCCACTCATTTGCAGCCCCTTTAGTCATAGAAAACCACGTTTCTGAATTCCCCAGCACTTCCCTGTCTGGCAGGGGGAAGCTAGGCTGGGCGTTGCACTCAGGATTGCTTTAAATAACCTGAAAAGGAGAGAGTGGTGCACAGGAGTTTCCCCACAGATATTCAAGAAAGAAATGCCAAAGCCAGAAACCATCTGATGAAAACATGAGTTACGTGGACAGAGTTGTTTCAATTCCTTCAGCAGCCAATCTCTCTAAATATTTCAGCCAACCCCTTTGGCTATTGGCAGCTTTCAGAGCCAGGGTGCCCTTGGGATCCCTCTGAACTCTTTACCTCCTCGTTCACCATCCATCCTGGTCTTTGGAAACATCCCCTGACTTGCAGCATCTGGTACCATCCATCCTCCCCTCCCTGGGAGCAGCTTTGTTTCCCAACACCTCCAGCCTCCGTGTCCTTGCTGCCTTGTGCAGCCTCTGCCTTTGTTTGCATTTGGGAAGGAAAGAAATCCGCTGGAGCAGAGGGCAGAGGGCCAGCAGCATCCAGCACCTGCAATGGCTCTCAGTTCTGGCAGGGAACTGCCCAAACCTCAGCTCCCTCAGGAAAGAGAGACACTCTGTGAGTACTGAGGGGCAGCTGAGGTCATTTGGGATCATGTGGAGCAGAGGAACGTGGGACTGCAGGGCTCAGCCGCAAGATCCTGCTCAGCTGGTGCTGTGGTGCCTGCAAAGAGGCCTTCCTGCCCTGCTGAGGGGTCTGAGGATGCTCAGGGGCAGGATCCCACTGAACTGAGGGGATCTGGAGAGCAGGAAGGGTCTGTGGGCAGGATTGGTGCTGCTCCAGCCACACCACAGGACCCTCTGCCTTGTCAGGGATGTCTCTGACACAGCACAAGCTTCTCCAAGGAGCTGCAGGGAAGGTGAGCCCAGGAGACTCTGTGAGCACTCATAACCAGACAGCCAGGAAATGTGCATTTCGTGCTGGCTTCCCTCAGCTCCCAGGGTCTCCCCCTCCATTTCCAGGAGAGTTTGCAAGAGAAGCAGAGGGAAATGCTTAGAAAGGAACATTTCCATCACAGACTGCGCAGGACAGACGCTTCCAATGGGTTCTTTTTGAGCTGCTCCTGTGTGCACGTGGGGCTGGATGGAAAGGCCTCTCTGATCCAAGAGAGCTGCTCCCAAATCCCCCAGAGCACGGGAGATGCTGGAATCCCAGTGAGATCTGTGCAGCTGCTGGCCCCAAACCAAGCATGTGACACTCTAAAAATGTCCAGGTCCTGACAGTGCAATTCATGTGTTTTCTCCTGCCTGTTCCTCAAACAGGAAATTTCTCTATCACAGCCAGAGAGAGAGAATCTTCTTCCTTATCCTGGCACACAGTCTGTGCCTCAGGCATTTCTGGGATAGATTCTGTACCTGGATAAATGCACTGAACGACCTCACCATTTTAGATCAGTTGTCAGTGGGGGACATCAAGGCACTCAGTGAAGGAGACAAATATCTTTATTTTTTGCAAGTGCACAAACAGCAGCACGTGTGACCTGCAGCTACCAAGCTTTTAGGTGAATTTCACAGAAAATGGGTGCCTAATTAGCAGCAAAATTCGTTTTTTTCATGCCATTAACAGCATTTCCTACCTGCCCTCATGGTTCCCTGCGGCAGAGCGTGCCCAGACTGCACTAACTCCTTTTCTTTGCCCTGCAGGTAGCTCACTGCTGGTCTACAACACTCCATCCCACACAGACTCCTCACGTCTTGCCACCAAAGAAGGTCAGTGTTTTGCATGTAATTGTCTTGGGTTTGATTGGGTTAAAACTGGACCTTTTTAATAATATCCTTGGCATGAAAATGTTCTGCTCCGCTCTGCGTTCACAGCACGGTTAAAGAGGAATAATTCCCACTGTGCAGCCCCATCCAGGCTGCAAATGCCATCTCTGCTTGTCCCGACAGCGCCGTGGCACAAACTGTGTCACTGGCACACTGGTGTTTTGCTGAGCTGGTGGCACATTTCCTGTTCCTGATGTGACCAGTTTGGAATCTCACACAGGCAGGCTTGAGACACTGTTTCTCTCTGAGTTCACAGTTGAAAGGATAAAATCCTCTCACAATAAATTTCACTGCTGCAAAGGCCACTCAGGTATTCCAAACCCCTCCGTGGATCTGCAGCTCATTTCAGCCAGCAAGGGAGACCAAATGTATCTTTTTGACACCTTCATTCTGGAACAGTTTGGTTTTCTTTTCTGTTTCAAATAACCCATTTTTTGTTTATCTGGTAGAAATTCTGACCACATGGCTATAGCTTAGGAACCTTGAAGTTTAAAAGTCAATAACCCTCTTGGGGCTCCTTCAGGGTTTGGAGCTGTTTGTGTGTCCTTCAGTCAGGTGTTCCTTGTTCTGATTTTTATTGACCAGCTGGACTCTCAGTCAGGATAAAGTTGTGAGCGTTGGTGTGATGGGTGTGATCCCAGAATCCCAGAATGGTTTGGGGTGGAAGGGACCTTAAGGATCCTCTTGTTCCAGCCCGAGGCCATGGGCAGGGACAGGATGAAGCACATCCCGTACCTACAACAGAGAAGAAGTTGAATTGATGAAGGCCAAATAGGGTGATAAAGAGCAAAAATCTGTTCCTGTGCTCTGTAACTCCTGTGTAGACTCTGTGACTTCGTGTGTAGGGACAGGAGCCCTAAATGGGGTTTTCCTTGCCCTCTGTGCTACTGCAGGAACATTGGGTTTGTTCCCTGTGCTCTGTTCAGCTCAGGTTCTGGGAAGGGGTGAAATCTCCTGCCTCCCCCAGTTGGACCCAGCCTGTCCCTGTGCCACTTCCCTCACTGTTACATGAACTGTGAGATGCACACACCTCTCTGCTCCTCAGGAGAATGTGGCTGCATGGACGGGCCACAAGTTTGGATTAAAAAGAACAGTGGGGAAAGGCAGAAGGTCTTTTATTGACACAGCTGGAGAGACAAAACCTCCCGTTCCACCGAGGGGCTGCAGCAAACAGACCCCACATGAAACAGCTCCTGCATGGAGGGTTTGGCTGCCTCCTGTCCTTGCTGCTTCTTTCTCCTTGCATTTCATCCCTTGGACCTGGACATGAGACCAGGGCTGCTCTTTCCAGCAGCTGCTTTTGTCCAGTGTGTAAATGCCCACTTGAGCTCCCTGGCACGCTGTTCTCTCCTGAGGCAGCACCAGCTGATAAAACAGGGACATGACAGGGACAAAACAGGGACATTACAGGGACAGAGCCACTCAGGCTTCGCTGTGACTGCTGCTTTGACATTAACAATCATCTATTTAAAGTTCATCCGAGCTGGGCTTGCTCCTATGTGAATAAGGCCGGGCACGTGCTCCTCCACAATTTCCCCTCACATCCAAACCTCAGCTCATTCTGTCTCAGGCCAAGAAGTTGCCAAAAATAAACCCAAGAAAAGTGTGATTTTTTTTTTAATTTTTTTTTTTAAATTAAGGAGAAAATCTCTGCATAGAACTGCACTCCTCTGAATTTTTAAACACTTTGTGTCTCAGGCCTGGAGTCACTCAGGCTGAAAGAAATTTGAGGGGAAAGTGTCCCTCCCCTGCATTTTTAGTGGCCTCGAGAGTGTCTCTGCAGTGCAGCTGACAGAGCTCTGGGTTCACTGCTGTCAGCGTGGAGCCCTCAGCTTCACATGGAACTTTCATCACGTGTCAATAAAGGACCAAGCACGCCCAGGGGGCAGGCAAATAAAAATTAAGAACTACGTAGAAATGTTGAAATCCCATCTATTCCTCCCCCATTTCTTCCTATAAGGCATAAATTCCATCATTCCTTCCACACTGGGTATTGGTGTAGCATAAACTGCCGCACTCAGCTGATTGAGGTTATTGCTGAGATAAGATGGCAGGAGAGGAGACAGGAGAACGTGACAGGCTGGCAGATAAGGAACTGGGGGAGCAGAATGAAGTGGCTCATCCAATAGCACAGCAGAAACTCGTGATGCTCATAAAACTGGACTTGGATTCCTCAGCCTGGTTTGTTGGGAAACAAGATTTGCCGTGTTTCCTTTTTAATGGGCTCACTTCAACATGATATTCTCGCTCCAAAAGATGATATTCTTTTGGAAAAGCAATTTCAGGTTAAAAATTATGATTTTTTACAGCTTTTTAACTTCTCAAAAGATTAAACATTTTTCTTCGAGTTAATGCATCTGGAATCTCCCAGTCCTGTAAATGTTTCTCCTCTCTATGCCTGTGAATAAAAACAGACGACTTTTTCTAACCTCCTCCCCTTGAGGATTCAAAAGCAGGTGATGAAATAGTACCAAACATGCCAAAGATAGGAAAAAAATACCATTCTTTTCACTCCTCTTGTAATTTTTCTACAAAACAAATGCAAAAAACCTGCTTGTGCAGGTTCCAGGGAGAGACAGGAGCTCTTTGCGTACATTTACGCTGTGCTTTACTCAGCATGTTCCATCCACGGCTGCAAAAAAAGAACCTACCCGGCAAAAAAAAAAGTGCAGCTGCAGCACAGACAGCTGCAGATGTTCCAGATGCAGCACATGGCTCCGCTCCCTCCCCCAGGACGACGTCCCCAGGAGCACAGGGAGCCTGGCCCGTGTCCCACCACCATCCCAGGGCTGGGGTTGGTGCCCTGGCTGCAGCTGCAGACTTGACTCCCTTTTTCCCTTCTGTTTTCTGCCTTCTCCCTCCCTGCAGTGCCAGCTCTGCGAACAGAAGGAGCTGCAGCTCTGCTTTAGGGGAGCCAAAGTGCAGATCTTTGCAGCAGAACTCTTGGGAATCCTTACAGCAGAGCCTGTAGGTCCCACAGCTGGGGCAGCTGAGTGCTGCTCTCACAGCAGACAGCGAGAACCCTGTCGTGTCCCTACCTGAGCTTCTCCCCTTCTCAGCTCACAAACACTTCAAGGGATGGGACTGAGTGTCACTGGGACAAATTGTCTTCGGCTGCCTCTGAGGAGTGAATTGCTCTAATGGAAATCACCAGTGGTTTTTGGCTGGGAGAGCAATTTTCTGGGAAATGAAAGGAGCCTGCTCTGATGGCTGAATGGAAAGAGTTGTGTTCCCCTCCCACTGCAGAGATGGTCTGGGTCATTTTCTGGGACTGTTTGGAGCAATGTGTGACCTGCTGTAGGTTCTGGAGACAGGGACAGGAATCTGAGCCCACAGATCTGCCCCAATGCAGGGAGACCCCAGACTGCTCTCCTGCAGAATGCTGCCATTGAGCAGGTTTCCATGGGGAAATGGAAAGAATATTCACATCCAACAACATTGGGAGGCCAAAGGGCCACGTCCCCAAAGGGCTCTGAGCTCTCCAGCCTCACTCCAGCTCAGTTTTAAAGCTGAGCTCAGGTTTTAGTGGTTTGGGGTCTGTGTAAGTCGTGTGTTTAATACATGAGCAAAATGCTGTGCAGGAGCTGAACCCAGGGCAGAGCTGGGGGCAGATTCCTGGTGTGGATGTGGGAAGTTTTCCGTGTCCATGTAAGCTGTGGGAATGCCTAGGGTGGGATGTGTGGTGCTTTCCAACACGTGCTGATGCCAGGGAAGGGTGTTTGTGCAGGGAGGTGGCAGACGGGGTGAAGGGAGGCTCAGCACCACGTGTGAGAATTCACCAGAGGCGTTCCTGGTGCTGTTTGCCTCCAGATCATTTAGGATCTTGATCCAAAACCTGCATTCAGCACAGGTCTGTCCTCTGCACACGCCAGGCTCGGCCCAAGGCAACAGAGTCCCAGAATCCCAGGATCATGTAAATTGGAGCAGCCCTCCCAGACCATCCCAGTGCCCGATGCCCACCTCGTCCCCAGCCCAGAGCACTGAGTGCCACATCCAGGTGTTTCTTGGACACCTCCAGGGGTGGGGACTCCAAATCTCCCTGGGCAGCCCCTTCCAGTGTTTAGCAACCCTTTCCAGGGAGAAATTCCAACCTGAGTCTCCCCTGGCACAGCTTGAGGGCATTTCCTCTTGTCCTGTAGCTGTTCCTGGGAGAAATCCCAACCCCCACCTGGCTCCTGGCAGGGGGTTGCAGAGAGGGACAGGATCCTTCTTGAGCCTTCCAAATTTGGTTGAGAATAGTGACAAACCATCCCAAAGTCTCAGAAATCCAACCTGAACTCAAGCAGAGCACAGGAAAAAGGGATGTGGTACCTTTCACAGAGGGAAGAAATCTCTGTGTGAATGCATGAATAGGGATGGAGGGGGGGAATTCTACGGGTTTAGTCTGTGGCTGTCCCATGTTTATGTTCACATGATGGAAGTGGTTGTGTGAACATCGGGGATGTTTGTGTACAAGGTGTGTGTTTGTGTGTTTGGTGGGGCTGTTGGCAAATTTAGGAAGATAAATCAGTGAACCCTGAAATCCAGCGTGTGTTCCCAGGGGTTTGTACCAATGTTCATTGTGAGGCCCTAAGAAAGAGTTTCCCGGTGTTGGAGCATCAATAAAATCTCTCTCACACCAACTCCCTGGTACCTCACAAAACCTGAGTCTGTGCAGATGCTTTCCTCACCGTCAGGGCTGCAACCTCTGTTCCCTTTAAACTGGTGGGAACTCCTCAAAACTCTTCTCTCCCACTTGTCAAACTGAGTGACGATTTGGGGAACAGGTTCGAATATTGGGGGACTGGGGAGAGAGGAGCAGAGACCGCAGGGAATGCGTGAGCACAGTTCCCGCAGGAACACACTCTCAAAATCCTGCATAAAACCCTTCTCCTGAAAAGGCCATTTCTCAGATCTAAAAGGTTATAGTGAAAAATATTGACCATGTTCGATAAACCCTCCTGTGAGTGTGTCAGTGCAGCCCCTTTTCACAGTGAGCGTTTTAAACTCTCCAGCTTCACTTGTGGCAGAGGAAAAGCAGCTGCAGCTTTGTGCCCTCCTAATTGTCTGTACTTGGTAAAACATTTCTCGATGATATTTGCGTGCCTGGTGATGAAATATCCCATTTTTAGCTCGGCAGCAGAAGAAGGGGAGGCTTTTTTAGGTCTCCTTTCATTTTGGCTGTGTGGCCAAGCAGGGATTTATGAGTTCAGGGGAGACAGTAGCCAGCACGCTCGGATTTTGCTTTTTATACTTTCTTTTTTTTTAATTGTTTTCCTTTGAAATTCCAGAGTTAGTGTTTTGTCTGCTTTCTCCCTGACCCTCTTCGGAGGCAGGCGTGTGTTTTTTCACCAGAAAAACTGGAAACAAAGAATCGTTGTCTTTAAGCTGTAGCAGGCAGGAAACCCAACTCACAAGGGATCACCCTGAGCCAGCGCTGTCCCAGAGTAGACTCCAGTTCTCCGAATTCAACCTGACAGCTTGTCTGGAGCACTTTCTAAGTAACCATTATCCTTCCTTTTCCCCCAGCAAAAGAGCCATTATTTTTCTGCCTGGGGTGCAGTGCAAGGAGTGTTACTGCACTGGGGGGGGGTCACAGGTTTGCTGGGGTTCCAGGCCCTCCCTCCCAGAGCCTTGGAAGTGCTTCGGCTGTTTCCTCAAACAAGAGTTAATTTGTTTCCTGATAATGGCTTGAAAGCTGTAAAACTGCCACGCTGTGCGTGTGCGTCTTCCCTTTTCTCTCCTGTGTGCGTGGCCTTTTTCTCCATGGATGTGAGGTTTGGGGTGTTTTCACTTCTGCATTTGTGCGTTTTCCAACAAGAGCCGCCTCCAAGCCTGCTGATGGTTTGGTTTTACACCCCGTGCTGGGGGTAACATCCACGCGGTGCTGTGGACACGTTCCTGCCCACGCCTGGGTGTGTTCGGGGTGGTTCTGTAGGTGTGCAGAGGATGTGCAGCTGTGTGGCTGTGCCTTGGCTGTGCCTGCAGCCCTGCGTGGCTCAGGAACATCTCTACTGGCTGGAGAGCATCTGCTTTTCCAAGCTGGCTCTGGGAGGGATTCTCAGGACACATTCTTCAGCCTCTGTGCGCTGTGCATTGGGATTTCTGCTGCCGATATTAAAAAAAGCAACAACAAGGAAAAAAAATATTCTCATTGCTTCCTCCTTTTCTTCATAATGTGTCTTTGTGAGGCTCGCACGGGGCGAGGCAGACGTGGCTCAGGAAGTGCCAGCGCTGCACGGCTCGGGGATGTTTTTCCAGCCCCAGGCACGACTGGGGGCTGTCGCCTCTGCTCAGAGCAGGCAGGGAGCAAGTCTGAGTGGGGAGCAGAGCTCGGGGCTCTTGGCTGCCAGGAGCTCCTTCCCTGTGCCCGGCTCTGGCCAGGGACAGGGGCACAGGGCTCAAACCTGTCCTGAGCACGCCCTGCCCGGACCAGCTCATGGAAACCCCTCTGGAAACCACAGATCACAGAATCCCAGCACGGGCTGGGTTGGAAGGACCTTAAAGCCCATCCAGTCCCACCTCTGCCATGGGCAGGGACACCTTGCTCTAGCCCAGGTCACTCCAAGCCCTGTCCAGCCTGGCCTTGGACACTCCCAGGGACAGGAATACTGAATCCTGGTTCTGTTCCTGCACCATGATGAGCTCCAGATCCTGTCTGACTCTGGAAATCAGTGGGCTTCAGCCACAGGGCTTTAACCCATCACTGATTTAGAACAGGAGTTCAATCAGAAATGTGTGATCCCTCTGATCTGTACTTCTACAAAGGCAGCAGTTCAGAACCAGGCTCTCAGCTACTTTCAGACACTCCCCAAGCTAAATCTGTTCTTCACATCCATCTCTGCAGTAGATTTCTCACCTAAATCCAGCAGTCAGTCCCTTCTCACTTGGTTTGAGTTGACTTCAGGTCAAAACTCAGTGTTGTTCCAGGCCTGGATCTGGGATCTATAAAACAGGTTAACAGCAATGGCGAGATCAGAGGATCACAGAATCACTGAGGCTGGAAAGGCCTCTGAGATCATCGAGTCCAACAGTGCACCCAGGTGGATGCAAAAGATGGTTTGATAATATTTTTCAATTGTGAAATAATCAAATAGCCTGATCATGTAGAATATAAGCAGTTTTGAAATCATTCTGCACTCAGTGAGTTGCTTCCTCTTAGTGAAGAGACTTAGAATCACTGATTTCCACCTCTGACCCCCGGAGCAGGGGTTCCTTAGCTCAAGGAAGAGCACATCGTGTCTTGAAGGAGAAAAGAGTGAGTTTGGTGCTTGAAGGACTGGGAAGTCTCATGTAACCATGGGAACAGTCCCGGTAACACTGGTCAGGAACGGCAAACAGCCCAACGTGTGGCACACGTGCTAATGAATTGTTTTAATTAGCAGAGATGGTGAGTTGAAAAGCAATTCCTTGCAGGATGAGTGATGCTGTGAGGTTTTGAGGCTCAGTGTGCTCAGTTGTGACACACGTGTCCCTGGAGCTGGGTAAATGTGATGGGAAGTTGCAGAGCCATTGGCAAAGGCCAGAGGAGTCCTCAGAGCCTGCCCTGCTCCGGGCCCTGTCCCACCATCCCTGCCCACACCTACAGACAGGTGAGAGCCCAGAGCCCTCCCAGCTTTGTGCTGAGAGGAGCTGGAGCTCCTCTCTGCTGACCCTGGGAGGTTTGCACTGTGTGTGAGGCACTCAGAAATGTCCTGGGTGGCTGTGGGGCACTCAGAACGTGTCCATGGAACCAGGGAGGGACTTTTTGGGCTCCACAGCTTCAGTGTTTGGTGCCACCATTTAAACCAGTCCACTGAAGGTTTCCTGGAGGAGCTGGGGGTGTTTCTGGCTCCCTTGTCCCTGCAGAAGGCTGCAGTCTGGGTTTCTGCTCTCCAGCTGGCCTTGAACACGACCCCAGCTCCTCGATGGGATCTCCAGGAGGTGGAAGGAGGCAGTGGGAGGGCTGGACACACAGACCTTGATGACGTGCTTGGGTCGCAACAGCAGAGGGGTTTGTCCCCGTGTTGGGACTTTTCCAAGGCACCAGGGGAGTGCCACACAGTCTCACATGGACAGGAAAAGCTGTGGGGTCCATGTCCTCCTCTCCCTCCCTCTCTATAAAATGGAGACCCCAAGGGACCACTTGGATTAGCCACAGGTCTGCATCCCTCAGGACACCTGGCTCTGCTTTCCCCATTTAGGGAAGCTAATTTAAATTCCAGCCACCAGGCCAGGATCCTTTCTTCCTCCTGAAGCAGGAGGACTCCTTGCAAACACCAGCCTGTGTTCTGCACGGAGAATGCATGGCCCAAAGCTGGAATGCAGGAGGAGCTGTTCTGGGATGACCTGTCTCACTTGGATTGGGAGCACGGGTATTTCCAGGCAGGAATTGGCCTTAGAGAACTCAGTGCAGCAGATCAGGAGAGGGGAAGGAGAAGGCTGCAGATCTGAAGTGGGCTATGAACTCCACAGGACTCTCCATGTACCTGACCCTCCTTTTCCTCTCTCCCTATAAAGCAGTTGCCACAAAATAGGCACCTTGTGACACATCACAAGTCTCAATCCCCCAGGGCACCTGGGGCTGCCTTCCCCCGGTCTCCCTTCCTGGCTCTGTCTCCATGACTTAGGACAAGCCCCTTCCCATCCTGCAGCTGCCGAATTTCCTTGGAGGTATCAGCTCCAGAGACTCCTGGGCTTTCCATTCCTCCCCAGCCTTGTCTGTAGTGCCAGCATGGGTGGAATTCCAAATAAGATTCCCCTACAGTGCCCATAAAGCATTTAGTCCATAAATGACCCCACCCTACTACATCCATCCTAGAAAAATAAAGGCCCAAAAAATGCAGATATTCCAGGCCCAAAGCTCATTGTTCTCCTGGAAAGCCTCACCAGGGCTGGTGGCACAAAGTGGTGCCTGACTCGGCCTGGCTGAGAGAGCCCCTCTGGAGGGAGCAGGATGAAGGGGCTGTCAGCACTTCCCAGCAGCTCAGGAAGCGCAGGCACTGTGAGCCCATTGTTCAGTGAAACCCCCCCTTGCCTCCCCTCTGTCCCAAACTCTCAGATTCATAAAACACCAGGGCTCTTTTCAAATATTTTGAACCTTTTAAAGCTTATCAGAGAGGGTTTGCTCCCTAATACATCATATCTCAAACCCAGACTCCCTAAAGCCTTGCTCGCTGGGCTGCACTCCAGCTGAAAGGACTGACAAGGATTTGGGATCGTGGTGTGGGAATCCACCTGGGGATTTTCAGGCTGGTTTCCTGCAAAGGCAGTCTGTGTGTCTGTCCATCTGCCCCCAGCGATATCCATCAGTCTGTTCAGACTAAATATGCCCCAGAGGTGCTGGCAGGGGACAGGGGCTGTCTGGAGAGGTGGGCACAGAGGGTGGCAAGGTAGAAGCTGAGGGAGATTTGGGGTGAGAAAGTGGAGAGCAGGGCTAAAAGGGCACAGAGACCACTGCTGCAGCCTGCCCCACAGAGCCTGATCCTGGGAAAGGCAGCTACAGCCTGCAGAAAGTGCATTTATGCCTGAGAATAAATAAAATGCTATTTAACCTCCTTCCCAGGCGCGCTGTGAGTGCGAATGTTTGCAAAGCTGTGAGATCCTCGGTTGAAAGGTGCTGCGAAAGTGCAAAGCGTTATTAATATCCTTTACCTTCCTCCTAATAGACTGAGCATTCGTGCTGGGGAATTCCTGGACATAAACCAGACAGCTGCAGAGTGACAGTTCGTGAAAGCATCTATGATTTATTTGCTGCTCTTTAATTCCATTTTGTATTGAACACACATTTGTCATAGGGCTCTTGTTCCACGGGGCCTTTTAAGCCTAAATCAGACATGGGGACCTGATCCTTTCTGGGATAAATTTGCCCCCACTTCACTGTAGCCATTTGCTGATTTACACCGGGAGAGAACCTTGGTCCAAGTCTTAATTGAATTTCCATCCCATGGCAAGTTTTGGTGTAAAATCCAAACGGTTTTAATGACAGATAAGACTCTCTCTGTCACCGTCTGGCTGCAGTTCTGCAGGATCTCCTCGAGCCACTGGGCGTCAGGTCCTGGGAATGGTCCTGGTTTTGCAGGAACCCGAGTCTCTGGATGGGTTCCCTGGCTCTGCCTTTTCCATTTTGCTTTAAACACGTTCAGCTTTCGAGCCTGGGCCTGGAAGCCGGGAGGGCTGGTGTGGTTCTTTCACGTTGCAGGGATTTTTGTGAAATAAAAATAGCTTCCTGCCTTTGGATTTTTTTTTTTTTTTTTTTTTTTTTTTTTTGAGGAGGAGCGAAAGAGTTGGAAACTTGCAGTAGCTGAGTGGTGTTTCAACAGCAGGGCCCACACTGCTGGTTATCATATTGAACCCTTCTTACCACGGCAAAGTCACACTCAGGGCTAAATCTCATCCTACAACACAAGGTTGCCCCTATAAATCCCACACTTTGCTGCATAATCCATATTTATAGAGGAAAAACTGAGGCAAAGGGGCTCAGCCAGCCTGGATTAAACCTGGGCTGAGTCACATTCACACCGTCCTTCCAAGCTGTCATTTTACATCCTAAACTCCAGGCTACAGGAAACCCATTCACAGGGACCAGGCTTAGCTAAACTTCCCTGGAGAACCAGGCCTTGATCCTGCACAAGCTGCCGTAGGGATCCAGTGCTGGTCAGCACATCCGACTGGAATGTGCCACTTTTTGGTGAAAACCCCTCTTTCTGGGGGGAGCAGGTTCCTCCTCTGGGACAAAGCTTCTCCCTCTGGAGGAGGAGGAGGAGGAGGAAGATCATCTCTCCAAGTCATGGCCCATTTATTTACTCAAAACACGCTGATGACTCTGGATCAAGCAGGCCCTTTGCAGCAGCTGATTCCCCTGAGTCGATGACCTGACCCCAAAAAGAATTAGAGAAGACTGAAAATTTTCAGTGAGTTCCATGACTTTATGGGAAGGAAATTTCCCTCCATTTTGAAAAGGATTTTTCTGTTGGAAAAAGAATCTCTGCCCTTCTTTTAACGGGATCATCATATGGCATTTCCATTAGTGTCACTTAGGGCAGAACTGTTTATTGATGGAACAACCCAAAATGTACATCAGCATCTCAGCTGGTGGAAACCACTGAAGGGCCCTAATGGGATCCCCAATGGGGACAGGCATCCCAAATGGGGACAGGGATCCTGAATGGGGACAGGGATCCCAAATGGGGACAGGAATCCCAAATGGGGACAGGGATCCCGAATGGGGACAGGGATCCCAAATGGGGACAAGAATCCCAAATGGGGACAGGCATCCTGAATGGGGACAGGAATCCCAAATGGGGACAGGGATCCTGAATGGAACAGGGATCCCCAGTGGGGACAGGGATCCCAAATGGGACAGGGATCCTGAATGGGGACAGGAATCCTGAATGGGACAGGGATCCTGAATGGGACAGGGATCTCTAATGGGACAGGGCTCCCTGATGGGGAATGGAGCTCTCTTCTGGGACAGGGCTCCCTGCTGGGACAGTGTGCATGAGGCTGTCACCTCCCTCTTCCCGAGCTGTCCCATCCCACCCTTTGTCCCAGCTGGAACCACCGGGGTTTGTTTTCCAGTCCGATCTATTTGCAGTGGGGTTTGTGGTTTCTGTAAGAAGGGAAAAAAACAAACAAGTCAAATAAAAATAAAACCAGGCTGATGACATGAGCTCTGCTTTCCCCCTTCCCCTCTCTGCCCTCCTCCCTGGCTCCCCCACCCTCCCCTCTCCCGTCTCTCTGTGGTTTCCTTTCCATGCCAATAACTGCAGGGCTGTAATTCCAAAGCCTCAGCGGCTTTCCCAGCGCCACAGGAATGTGCCAGGGCCTGGGGTGGATCCACAGCTCCACAGGCAGGAGGTGCTGGGCAGAGGGGCACTTGGGATGGCCCTGGAGGATGCTTTTTTCTGTCTCCTTGAAAGAGCCTCCTTATAGTGACCTCAAATCCTTGGGTTTAAAATCCTCATTGAATTCCTGTGCAGTAATAACAGGGTTCATCTCATCCTCCTCCTCTGCCTGTGCTCCTCTGAATCCTGGGATGAGAGAAGGGGGTCTCCTTCTGGCTGGGATGGGTCACACTGGATTCCACTGAGTGCCATGACAGGACTTGGTCAGAACGTGTCAGGTCAAATCCCTGTCCCATTTGGGATTCCTGTCCCCATTAGGGATCCCTGTCCCATTCAGCATTCCTGTCCCCATTCAGGATCCCTGTCCCCATTCGGGATCCCTGTCCTATTCAGGATCCCTGTCCTATTCAGGATCCCTGTCCCCATTCAGGATCCCTGTCCCATTCAGGATTCCTGTCCCCATTCAGGATCCCTGTCCCATTCAGGATCCCTGTCCCCATTAGGGATCCCTGTCCCCATTCAGGATCCCTGTTCCATTCAGGATCCCTGTCCCCATTCAGGATCCCTGTCCCCATTAGGATTGAGAATTGCCCCAAGAGCCCCATTGCTGCATTTCCACCCCTATTTCCACCCTCTGTGAGGGGCCAGGGGAGCACTGGAGATGTGGGAGAGGAAAAAACACAGCCCTACAGAATCCAAGCCCGCTGGGACCACGAAGCAAAGCCAGATCCTTGCAAAGTTTTGTCTAGGAAAAGTTCATGTCAAGCCCTCTGTGCCCGTTGTCTTTTGTCACTAGAGCCCTCCTGTGAGGCAGGCAGGAGAGCAGGATGGGGCAGCAATGGGAATTCTGGCCTCTCCAAGTAAGGTGTCCCAATAGGAATCACAAACTGTGCAGTGGAAGGTTGAAATGAGACTCGGGCCCAGCTGGCCTGTGCTGGGAGTGTCAGAAGGGCAGAAACTTTGGGGACAGGTACGAGGTAGAACTGGGGACAGATAAGAAGCAGAATGATGTTTTGGACACAGTAATACTTGTAGGGTTTGATAAGGGGCCAGGAGCAAATCCTCTGCACAGACTCCCTGGTAACCACGGGCCTGTCCCCTGCTGGGATGGTTTTAGGGACAGATCTGGACAGGTCGGGCACATTCGGAGAGTTTCTGACAACTTTCCAGAAAGGCAAAGACCAGCAGGCAGATGAGGCCCCTGTGCTCGAGCCCTGCTCAGCCCAGTTCTTGTCCTTACTGGGTTTAGAGTGCCTGGGATTCCCGGCAGTGGGGTGACATCGCAGATAGTTCCCTGTTCCTAAAATCCGTGCTGCAGCTGGCACAGCCTGGTGGCCCTGAGCCACTGTCCCCAGTGCCACCGCTGGGGCTTCTGCCTGAGCACGGTGGGCACATTTAGCCCTCAGCCAGGTCCTCCTGGTGTAAATCAACGTGGCAGCACCTCTGGGGCCCCTCCCTTTGCTCTGCAGCTTCCTGAGCTGTGCTCGCCCCAAAGGTGAGAATTCTTCTTTGAGTCACGGTTTTCTGTCTTCAGAAATGACACAGAGAGGAGGAACAGATCTTCCTGTTGAAGGGATTGATACAAATCACCACAATATTTTCAAATAAATATTTGATACACCCCAATATTTTTTTTTGCCTAAAAATGAATTTGTATTTGCAAAAAATGTGGAAAAAGCTCCAACATGGAAGGAGGTACATTTGATAATCCAATTTTCTGTTCACAACGAACTAGAATGGAAGTTCAGTTGGAGTAAAAGAAAATTAATGAAGTAGCTACATAATATTTTCCTTGACTCATTGCCTATTTAGGAAATTATAAATATCTATACAATGTTTTCCTTCTTGGTGTATTTTCATTTTACAGTGAAAACTTAAATTTCTAGGGACATCTCTTAATTTTATAGTGCAATCCCCAAAATATCAGCTTGTAGGCTGAGCAAACCTCTCCCTGGCAGTCGCTGTGATTCCTGCAGGATGTATTTTGTACTCTGTACCTGTTCTCTGCCCCTGTAAACCCCTTCTCTCTTCCCAGGCCCTCCTGTTGCGGGGACACAAAATGTGAATAAGACAACGGAGCAGCAGCGGCCCCAGCCAGGTGAGCGTGGATTCTTGGATTGGGAGCAGCTGGGGGAACTCATGAGGGAATTAATGTGTGGAATTAACGTGTGGAGCAGCCCCTGGCAGGGGACAGGACATGGCCTGAGCTGTGCCAGCAGCTCTTCCCAACAGGCTCCGTTTGGCTGCTCTGCCCCGCTGCACTCCTTTTTCCCACGTTTGATGTTTTCTGGTCACCACACAGTGCAGGACATGTCCGAGGAGGTCCCAGACTGTAAAAGCACGCAGGTCTGAGAGCAGTGCCAGAAGCCGTGGCTGTGCCATTTGGGATCCCAGAAATACTTGGTGGTTGCCTGCTAAAGGAACATCCCTGTGCCAGGATCTGCAGTGTCCCCATGAGCTGAGCCCCCTGGGGCATCCCAGCGTGTCCCTTCCCACTGGAAGTGTCTCCAGACATCCCAGCAGGGCTTCCCTGGCCACAGAGGAGCAGAGGAGGGAAGCAGCCCCACAGGGCAGAGCAGGGGGTGTTTCCTGCTGCCTTCCCAGGGCCTTGCAAAGGCCAAGCCCACCTTCCCTGGCGGCACAGCTGCTTTCCATCCCCGTCCTCTGTTCCAGGGCTTGATTCTCTTGGCACCGGTTCAATCCACGAGCAAACGCTGCAGATCCAAAGCACCACAACCAGAGAGAGGCAAAGGAGAAGGGTAGAGATTAGGTCTGAGGAGGCCCCACAAAAAGGGAAGGAATTCATTCCTAATAAATGCTTTGTGGGGTTTTCAAGAACCACTCAGCCTCGGTGGAGCCAGCAACAAACTCCTGTTACTCTCATCTCTCTAATGCTGTGTTTGCTTCACAAAGAGAGACTCGGGTGAATATTTCCTGCCCTCCCAGGGCAGCAAGCTCAGCTGCTAGCAAGTGAATCTGAGAATCTCATCTGCTCTCCTTTTTATTTAGCCCTTTTTTATGAGGAGAAATACATTTGCTCCTGCTGTGTGGCTGTTCTCCTATCCCACGTTTGATGTTTTCTGGTCACCACACAGTGCAGGGTATGTCCAAGACTGTGAAAGCAGGCAGGTCTGAGAGCAGTGCCAGAAGCCGTGCCTGTGCCATTTGGGATCCCAGAAATACTTGGTGGTTGCTTGCTAAGAAGGAAAGAAGGAGCACTTCCAGGCCCTGGGAGAAGGGGCAGAAAGAGTAAAGAAAGAAAATGAAAATTTGGTTTCTAGAACAAACACAATGACCTGGAGTTTCTTGTTGATGAAGCATCCTTTAAATTTTGTCGGGTGATTTTTTAAAAATTTATTTATATTTTAGATCCGTACCAAATCCTGGGGCCCACCAGCAGCCGTCTTGCCAATCCAGGTGAGTTCATTTTACATTTCAGACACCCGTTATCAAAGAGGTGAATTTCCCTTCGGAGCTGCTGCTCCAGCCTGCACTGGAGGAGCAGCTGCTGTCCCTGCACCCATGGGGTGGCCTGTGAGAGCCCCTGGCCTCGGTAGCTGTGACCTCACAAGGGCTTTTGCCAAAATCCTTACAGAAAAGTGAGGAAAGTGGTACAACATCACCTCTGTCGGGACAAAATAACCATCCTGGATGTTCTGCCCCAAACCCAGCACTCCCTAAGAAGAGTTTTGTAGCAGACTTAAGTGCTGGTCTCCCAGATTTGCAGCACAGGTTAATTTTTCACTGCCTGCTGTGGGTTACATGAAAAAAGGCACAAAACATCTCTGAAAGGTGCAGTGTAGCTGTCCCTAGCACATCATCTGCAGTAAATAATCCTGATTTTAGGGAGTAAGGCCTGGAGTAAATCCTTCTCGAACTAACCAACAGTGAACACATGGGATGCCTGTAAGGAAACATCCTCCTAAGGCTCTTAACTTACTCTTAACTACCTGTACAACTACACCGAGTAAAACCAGGAATCATCTGGGGAACAAATCATCCCGTGTAACTCAGCTTACCCGCTGGAGAGAGACCTGGAGGTATCCAAAACAATCTCCATGGCAAACAGTGAGCAGTGGAGGGGTGAAGTACACTGTGCTGCCCAGTCAGTGAGAATTCTGCAGAGCAGTGTCCTCACTGAAAGCCCTGTTTATGAACAGCCCGAGCATTTTAAGGCCAAAGGCAACCATTATGAAATCTAACGTGACCTCAGGCGCGGGCCCAGAACAAAGGGCTGAGTAACTTGTTTGCTGGGAACAGTTTATCCACTCCTAGGGCCGCCTTTCCAAGGCCTGAAGGAGCAGTTCCCAGTCGAGATCGAGATAGTCCTTCTGTTTCCTGCCTTTGTGTGTGCCCCGGAGCAGGAAACCCCGAGTCATTTCCTCTCCCCTTGGCTCGTGTCTGCAGGGAGCGGGCAGATCCAGCTGTGGCAGTTCCTGCTGGAGCTGCTCTCGGACAGCTCCAACGCCAGCTGCATCACGTGGGAGGGCACCAACGGCGAGTTCAAGATGACGGACCCTGACGAGGTGGCGCGGCGCTGGGGCGAGAGGAAAAGCAAACCCAACATGAATTACGACAAGCTGAGCCGGGCACTGCGATACTACTACGACAAGAACATTATGACCAAGGTGCATGGCAAGAGGTATGCCTACAAATTTGACTTTCACGGCATCGCCCAGGCCCTGCAGCCCCATCCCACCGAGTCCTCCATGTACAAGTACCCGTCGGATCTGTCCTACATGCCATCCTACCACGCCCACCAGCAGAAGGTGAACTTTGTGCCCCCACACCCCTCTTCCATGCCTGTCACATCATCCAGCTTCTTTGGAGCAGCCTCCCCCTATTGGACCTCCCCTGCAGGAAGCATTTACCCCAACCCCAACGTGCCCCGCCACCCCAACGCCCACGTCACACCACACTTGGGCAGCTATTACTAAATGCTTTCATCTGCCAGTGGCCTTGAGCAGTCTGGTCGGACTTTTTCTTTACTCCTGGGATTTTTATGGTTTTTGGGGGGACCCTTAATGGATAATTGTGGCCTTTCTGGGGAAGAATTAAAACTGGATATTGGTTATTCCTGGACCAAACCTTTTACTTTTGTAACTTTGCCTCTTGTGTCTTGAACTGAGAGATGGAAGCTCCTGTGGGCCAGTACTCTGCATTTTCTTTGGGGTTTAAGGCTTGTGTCCTCTGTAGGAAGTGACAATGAAGATGGTTCACCATTCCCTGGAATGATTATTAGCTTTTGGATGAGAGGAATTTTTAAGGATTCAAAGGCTTTTGACAAGGCATAGATCCAGCAGTGGGTCGTAGGAAAAGATGACCACAATGGGGTTTTTCTCACTGGCCATTTGACCATTCAGTGGAGGACGCTGGGCTGCAGGGGACCACAACTGGAATCTTAGCTCTAAGGCAGAGGAGGATTCTCACCCAACTGGAAATTAAATATATATATATTCATATATATATATGTACGTGTATATTTTAAGAAGTAAAGGGCATTGAAGGAACTTTTCTAGAGTACAACTTCATCCGACTGTGTCTGAACTCAGAAAGCAGCAGAAAGCAGAACAAAGCGTAAGGCAAAGTCCAGCACAGACATTCCTTGGAAGCAGAAGTGAAGTGAATAAACGACAGCAGGTCCCTGGCTCTGCCCGAGCCGCGGGGCTCTGGAAGCACCGATTCGCGAACGCTGTGCGTTTGTCAGCCCGTCAAACCAAGGGTCAACAAACCAGAAGGCAAATTACTGTATAAATTATGCAGAGTTATTTTTCCCTATATCTCACAGTTTTAAAAGAAAGAGTAAATAAAACGAGTTGACCTCGGTCACAAATGCAGGTTTGTTTTTTACTACCAGCTCGGTTGTTTTTGTTTATTTTTTTAATGTAATTTGTACATCTTTTCAATCTGTACATTTGGGCTGTAGCTTTGTACGTTTTGCTAAAAAAAAAAAATAAAAAATAAGACATGAGTAATGTATCTGTTGGAGATAGGCTTGGTCCTGCAACTGGATCCATGACTGACCCCCAAAGTGGCTAGAAACCTTCCAGATTGCCCTGGGTTTGTCTAGAGGAGAGGATTTTCTGTATTAGTCTGTTGTAGCTGTCTGCAAATTAACTCCACTTACTCCCATGTTTGCATTGAGGCTGATTGAAAACAGGCCCAGCATCTCAAGGCAACCATTGCAATATTCTGTGATCGCTTTTCACCCAAATCCTGAACTTTGGAAAGACCTTAACCACTTCATAGATAAAAAACGACAAAATACTTCTCTTTTTGATGGCTTCTGCTGGGGGGTTCTGTGGAAATCCGACCCCTTCCAGAATTCTCAGCCATCCCCAGCTCTGCACGTGTGAATGTGACGCTGCACAAGCGGCGGTTTGGTGCCGTAAACAGAGGGTAAACCACAAGCGTTTGGGGTTTGGAACAGATGTCTGGGGGGCGAGATTTCCATGTACAACCCATTAGCTGGCTTGTATTAAGTGGCAGCCAATTAACAGGATCACAACTATCTAGTCTAGACCAACCCCTGGGACTCTGTGGGGGCGGGATTTGGTCCATGTGCGTCCCATTGCAGGAGGGGAGGCTGAAACCAGAGCGTTGGAGTCTGCTCAGAACATTAAACACAAGCACTGATGCCATTATTTAACAAAGTGGGAAGAGAAGATCAGGCTAATCCAGTCAAGTCTTAGTGCTTTCGGGGTGTTTTTAAGTAACATTTCTGCAATAATCGCAAAATTTAAGTATGGAGAAACTACCCATGGAAATGGGGCTTTTGCTACTATATATATGCAATGTACTTTTTGGATATTAAAATATATATAATTTTGCAAGCTATCTTGGTGGGTTGTTTTTTTAAAATGTATTAATGTTACAATGAAATAGTTGTATGAAGAAGATGATGTAAAAAAAAGTGACAAAATAAATGGTGGTTTTCTTCTCTAAGGCATCACATTGTCCCACTCTCTCCCTCCCCTCCCACACCTGCATGAACTTGAAATTGAATTTAGCTAAAAAGGGAAAGAAAGCAGCTCCACAGTAGTGGCAACCCATCCTGGCCACTGCAGTATCCACCCACTTGGTCCAGAAAGTTGTTGCCAGAGTTGGTCAGACCTGATTTGGTTGTTGGAGGGATAAAAACCCAGGCTCTGGCTTTTGTCCGTGGAGAGAGAGAGAGAAAGTGGAAGAGCAGCCAGAGCTCAGGAGCTGAAGTGTTGAGGTGGCTCTTGGGGTGCCCCAGGGCCCTCAGGAATGTCAGTGTGTGCCCAGCCTGCTCCTGTTTCACACCTATCCCCAAAGCCCGGGGAGAGCCAGTGCTCCTCAGCATTCCTGAGGTGGAGGCTGCAAAAACAAGCACTGCCAAGGAATCTTCTGATTGTGGGTAAAGGTCAGGCCGAGGCACTTCCTGCAGCTTTGCACGGTGGTCCTGAGAGATATCTGGAGCCCCTGCAGACCTGATAAAGCCTTGGGAAGGCAGGGCTGCACGAGCACAGCACTTCCTTCCTGCACACAAGCTTTTGTTGCTGAGTGCCAGGACAAGGCTTGATCGGCTCGGAAAAAGGGCCACTTCCAGCACCCCAGAGCTGCTCCCTCTGTGGATTCCACCGGAGCTGCTCAATTTAGTCACAAGAGCGAGTGGTTTGTTGCTTATCTCCGTTGTTTTCCACTGCAGCAGCAGTGAGGTTAATTCTGACTGGGCAACATCAGTGGAAATATCAAGTGTTTTATTTGAATACCGTGTCCTGCCCACCTGCCAGTAATAGGAAAATCAGAAGATGAGATTGCACAAAAGCGTCTAAAGGCAGAATCTGAAGGCTATCAGACTGTAAAGATGTCCCTGATAGCAAAATTTGGCCAGCAGGAACCCTGGGGGGAAAAAAAGACGTTTGAAAATAACCAACAATTTGAGAAGCATCTGATTCTGGCTGTGCAGTGTGTTAAAGGAGCCCTCCTGAGAAGGGAGGTGATCAGCAGCATCCCAGCTCAGGTCCTCTCTGCCTCCTTTCATCCTTCCCCTCAGGGTACTTGCTGGCATTAATCTTTTCTAGTATCCACTGATATTTAGCTTCAGATATTAATTTTTTCTAGTATGTGCTAACATTTAGCTTTAGACAGATTTTGCCTCCCACTCCCAGCATTCCCATGGAATCCAGAGGCCTTAGGGCAAGGAGATCTCACCCCAGAGTGCCCGACAGCCTCACACTGCTGGGACACTTCCCAGGCACCTTTTAGAGCATCTTCATAAGATCTTAACAGTTTACATCCCTCAGGTAGAGAAAGAGCAGTGAGGCAGGGATTGGAGTAGTAGATTTGTACCCCTCGACATCAGCCAGGCTTTGCCACGTTGGCAGTGCCAGGGGTGGGACCAGGGGGATCTCCCCTCCCAGCCCAGGTTTCTGGGGCACACTGGGACACAACAAACAAAGAATTTGACAGCCCTAATGCTCCTTTCTGCTTTTCCCAGGAGAACAAGGCAGATGGAATTCAAGTATTTCAGGCTTAAAGCAGAAAGTTTACCAGACAGATGGCTGGGATCACATGGCTGGGAGCTGGGAGTCAACAGGGGTAGCAGAAAACCTTCTCTGCATCGAAGTTCAGGACTCCGAGCTCCCCAGGAAACCCAGCTCCTATTGCAATCAGGGTGAATTCAGCTGCTGATTTCCAGGGATCTGGTATTTCCCCTGGATTTCTGTTCCACCAGCCTCAAACTCTGAGTGGGATCTGGCTCAAACATGCCAAGCTGGAATTAACCCTCCATTCCTCTGTCTACAAATAGAGGGTGCAGCCGGTACCTTGAGTCGAGTCAGCAATGGCTTTACAGGCTCAGAGCTCTGGCTGCCTTGGCTGGATCTCTGTGCTGGTTTTCTCTGTTTGAGCTGGGTGTGTGAATTCCTCTGCGTGTGTGAATTCCTCCTGCTCAGTTACAGCCAGCAGGTTTAGAACCTGCCTTGGACTGGATTTTGTAGCAGCCTTTGTATCCCCACTGCTGGGAGTCCAGAGGATGGAGCTCCCAGCTTAAGCACTTGTTAGATGCTCTAAACTGAGGGATGACAAATCCTTCCAGAGCCAGGCACCTGAGATCACTCCTGTCCAGAACCCCTGGATGCCAGAACCCACCCCCTGCACACACTGTGCCTTCCTGCTTTATATACCTAAAAATTGTATTTTAGCCCTGAGGATGGACTTCCAAACAAGTGTAGGTTTCTAACAGAGTACTGTGGCAAAGGAAAACGATTTCCCTGTGCCAAGACCTTTCCTGAGTAAAGACAAAGCCAGATTTCTCATACTCGTGCCCAACAAGTGCACTCCAGCCCAAATGAGACATTAATTATGGGGGAAATGTGCCATAACTTCTGCTGAGGTAAATATTTAACGTGGGGCTGGCCTTGCCCAGCGATATTTCATGCACATTAATGGCAGTAGATGCCTGGGCCTGAAGCTTTGTGCTCAAAGGAGGATGAACCCAGCTGCTGTTTCCCACCTCTGTGTCACAAGGAAAGAACCATCAGTCTGTAAATGCTGGATGAAAGCAGCCAGCTTCACTTCATTATCCTATTACAATAATAGAGTTTTTACAGGCTGCTTTGCTGTGCTGATCCAGTATTTTTAATAAGTTCTGTGAAATTAGTTGGTGAGACTTCAGCCTCCTGCCTACCAAAGTCTGTTCTCCACATCAAACCGAGCGTGGCTGCATTTGGTGTTAATTAGAGCTGCAGTCCAGAGGCACGTCAGGGGCTGGCATTTATAAATCCACTTCAAAGATCTTATTTGTATATTTTTGCACAATACCCAGCATAACATATACATGACAATTTTCATCTGTGAAATCAGAACTCGCTGCAAATAAAGCTCAGACCTTTCTGTCGTATCAGAAAAGAACTGGGAGACCTCTGACTAAGGTCATGTGGAGAAGGACAACACGAAGTTTAGCTTGTGTGTTATGATTTTTCCCACTACAGAGGTAGAAATCCCTGCACATGAAGGGATTCTTCTATTATTTCAGATTCTTCTGTTATATCAGAATAGAATTAGAGATCCTTGGCAATAATCAGCTCTTCAGGCTCCAAGAGCAGCAAACAGGGCCTGATACCAAAGCCGCTGAGTGTGAAGACCAAAGGCAGAGCAGTTTTGAGGCCATGACAGCAGTCACCCCATCAGCCCTGCATCCTGCATCGCGGTAGCTGCCCCCAGGATCTGCCCTGTGCCCGCAGGGGATGGCACAGCTGGGTTTGCAGCTGAGCAGCCACCCCGACCCGGATAAATAACTGCAGCAAGAGGGGCTTTGGGCAGCGCAGGTTCCCAAGGGGAACCTAACCAGGGGCAGGTACAAGGGCATTCAGTCCTGGACTTCTGATTTGAAGTTGCGGTGGTGAAGGAGGATGAGGAGCCAGGGGCTCTGGCAGTTTGGTGCGATTTCACCCCCAGAGCTGGCTCCTTCCTTTCCAGGAGCTGCTGCAAACTTGTTATTTGCTTTGGCTTTTCCTGAAGTTTCTGTCTCCTGGAGCTGTAAAGTCCAGTGCTGGATGCACCTCCCCTCCCTGCTGCTGCACGTGCCATGCTCAGGCCAGCAGAGTCTCCTCCTGCAGCCCTGCTGGCAGCTCGGGCTGGGCATGGACCTCTCCAGCCCTTGGGAGCACAGGGTCGGTGTCAGTATATATATATATACATGTTATATATATATACATGTTACATATATACACTTGCCACACCCCTGGCAGTGTCCACGGCCAGGCTGGACGGGCCTTGGAGCAGCCTGGGACAGAGGGAGGTGTCCCTGCCCATGGCAGGGGGTGGAACTGGATGGGCTTTAATGTCCCTTCCAACCTAAAAGTGATTCCATATCGCTTTATGTATATTTCATAGAACAGTATATATAGACATATGTATTTGATATAATTGTGTATATATATATATACATATTTGATATAATAGTGTGCTGTAGTGTTAAGGTAAAACAGATTAAGAGGGGGGGATTTAAAAACTTCCCTTAATGCCCCATTTCTGGATCCTCAAGGCTGAGCAGGAGCTGAGCAGCTCCCCAAAATCCTCAGCCAGCACATTCCAAGCTCTGCAGACCCAGGGGTACCGGCATCCCAACCTTGCTGTGGGAATTGGGGGAGCAGCATCCTTCTCCATGAGGGATAGAGGGGAGCAGGGGGTGGAAGGAGATGAGCTTTAAGGTCCCTTCCAACCCAAACCATCCTGGGATTCTGGCCCGGTTCCATAGCGGTGTGTGCGGAGCTCCAGGCACAGCAGCACCACCGGATCTGGGCTTCCAGAACCATCCCAAGGGATGTGATGGCTCTCTGGCTCTGCCACAGTGACAGTGACTCCTTGGGGGGGGTTGGCTCCCTGCTGTACCAGGAGCACTTCCAGAGCATGGGGGAGCTTCATCTGAACAGGAACCGTGGGCACTGCTGCCAAACTAACCCAGGGCAAGGACTCGGGGCCTTCCCGAGGTGATCTGTGGTAGAATCATGGATTCAGTGAGATTGGAAAAGCCCTCTGAGGTCGTGGAATCCAAGCATTAATCCAGCCCTGCTGTGCTGTTGGGTTTTAACAGGTGGGGAAACTGAGGCACAAAGCAGGGAGCAGTGTCTGGTGTGGCGTCACAGAGCAGAGTTCCCTGTGGAATATGGGTCTCTCCTGACCCAACCTCGCCGTTCCCGACCCCTCCGCTCCACTTTAGATGCAGCATCAGCCGATGTTTACAGCCCCAGCGCACCACTCACACACCACCTCCGAATTCACTGCCGAGAATTCCCTACACTTCTGTGAAGGGGCTAAATACATCCAGCTAGCACGGCCCGTGCCAAAACCGAGCCACTAAATGCACTGAACTTTGTGTCATAAAACACGGAACAGTCCCAATAAATTCCTGCTTTGCTTTTCAAGGCTGCCGTGGTTGCGCTGCGGAGTTCGGGGCTGCGGAGCGGCTGATCCGCAGGTGAGCGGTGCCATCCTGTGGCAGCGGCACAGAAAACACCGCTGGATCCCTCGCATCCCCGATGCTCCCCAGCATCCCCGTGATCCCCAGCATCCCTCTGATCCCCAGCATCCCTCTGATCCCCAGCACCCCTGATGCTCCCCAGCATCCCCGTGATCCCCAGCATCCCTCTGATCCCCAGCATCCCCGTGATCCCCAGCATCCCTCTGCTCCCCAGCATCCCCATGATCCCCAGCATCCCTGTGCTCCCCAGCATCCCTGTGCTCCCCAGTATCCCGACCTGCCTCCGTGCTGGGCTGTCACCACAGATTCACGTGGTGACTTTGCACAGCTGAGTTGGTATGTGGCTGCCCAGGAGAGCACGGGCTTAATGCTTTCTGTGCTTAAATTTGGCCAGAGGTGTGAAAAAGGAGACACAAAGTGAGCCTGTCTCATCCCAGCCTCCCCTCGCTTGTCCGCCTCCCGAGCAGGCAGAATTGATGTCTGCCTCATGCAGCAGTGAGTTTGTTCCAGTGCAGGTGTCCCCAGGCAGATGCTTCCACCACAGGAATGTCAGCTTGGCCTCAGGAAGTGTCTTTTGTGTGTATTCAAGCAGCCACGGAGAGAGCTTCAGCCTTCCTCACTCTTGTTCCAGTGAAGCTGTCACGGGCTCAAATGGGATTTAGGGCCAGTGCTGGTGGCCTCAGAGGTTCCCCAGGCTGCAGCAAGAGGATTCACCAGAGGGTTCAGGAACTTGCACAGTTTCCCTCTGTGCTTCCCCTTCTCTGCTCACATTCCTGGCCTGGTGCTGTGGTTTCTCCCTGCTCCTGTGGGGAGCAGGAGCTGGGCCAGCACCATGACTGTGGATCAAGGCAGGGGTGTTTTTAGGGGAAAAAAATGAGGGGGAAATCCCGGCTGCTCCCAGTGGAATTCCCAAGGGTGTGACCACCCCAGTTTGCCTGGGGAGCAGGAAGGGGATGGGACAGCTCAGCTTTTGTCAGGCTTTGCTCACTGCTGACTGGTTTGTGGGTGAGCAGCAGAGCTTCCAGGGAATTGTGTACAGGCAGGAGCTACCCAGGCATTCGCTGGGAGCCTGTGAGCAGTGTCTGCCACAATCCAGCAGTGCAAGCCAGTGGGAGCATCTGAGCAGTGTGCCAGGGGTTGTTTTAATTATTATTATTGTTATTATTATTATTTAGGGGTGTCTTTTCACCAGTTCCTCCCAGAGCATGTGTGCAGACAGACAGCAAACCAGCACATGTCAGTTTACCAAAAGCAGTTATTTTAATTCATGGCCCTTTCTCCAGCAGTCAGCAGGATGCCTTATTCATTTGCCAGCAGGAGGGTAAATCTATTTCAAAATGATTGAAATATTATGCACAGCTTGAATGAATGTTTAAAATAAATACAGTAGAAGAAACATGTTGTTTGTGAAATGAGAAGATAAATTAAGTTTAGTGCAGACACATTATTCCCAAGCCTGGCTGCTTGGCTTTCCCAGCGAAATCCTTTAGGCCTTAATCCAGCAGGAAGGGTCTGATTGCTCTCCTGAAGGGGCAGGACTTTCTCCTCAGACCTTCGCAGGGTTTGGCCCAGGCTGTGGCCTCCGCGGTGTGCCCCAGCCTGTGGAAAGGCCTAAGGCAGGACGGGAGGGAGAGGGGGCCTGCGAGGCTGGGGCAGAGCTGCACAAGCAAAGCCCTGCGGGGTGAGGAACCCGGCCTTTGTCTTCCAGTATCGGCTCTGTGGTTCCCTCCAGCCACTTCTGCTCAGCAAGATTAAATTTATTTTCATCCTCTTAACTGAACTTTCTTTTAATGGCAGCAGGGGTGACAGCCCCCAGAATAGCTTTCCTCTGGAGTCTGTCCTGAGTGGCCTGTCCCCGATAACCTCCTTCCCGGCCCGGCCTTTATCTGCCGGGTGACAAACAGCTCTCCCTGGACAGCCAGAGGAAATTCCACTCATTGTTGTGCTGCTGCTGGGCTCTGCCTCAGCTCTATCTGCTGCTGCTTCGGGGCTGCCAGGGCTTCCTGGGGTGACAACCAGCGGGAGGCTCACTCCGGGATTCCCACTCAGCTCCCAGTATGATCCCGCTCTAAGGGAGCCTGATAGCTCAGCCATGGCCCTGTCAGCTTTGGATCCATCCCCTTGAATTTCCTCTGGTCCTGGATCCCCTCCAGTAACACCAAAATGTGCGAAAGGACACAGTCGCCCTTCCCCTGCTGCAGTTTCCTTGTGTTGCAGGTTCCAAGGCAGGTGTGGCTGTCAAGAGAGGGAACACCAGGCAGCCACCCCTGCCGGGGATCAGGAGCTGTGGTAGCACCTCGTACCTCTAGAAATGGAACAACACATCCTCGTGCTCATGCTGCAAACAGGGCAAAAGGTTCCACCGCTGGGTCGGGAAGAACGTTGAAGTTTAGGATTTTGAGATGGCTTTCCTCAAAAGTACATTGTTTCGGGACCCCCTAGGCTTCGGAGGGTGTGCACCACCCCTTGGACAGGCACTGCAGAGCATTTGATTTCTTTTCCCCACCAGCACTAACATCCCAAACCAGTGCTCAAAGCAGGACTCTTCCCTGGCTCCTCATTGCACAGCTGGGTTTGACCTTCCGAGTGGGTTTCCCTTGTCCAGTGGGGACACTTTTCTGCTTCTATTAAAGGCATCTTCATGCGTCTCTTCTCCCAGGGGTAAGAGGTGTAGCTTGCAAGCCTTGAGCACTGACAGTGCCACTTTCTGGGGACATTACCCCCAGGGAACTGTACAGGAAGCCTCAGGAGGAAATGCAGCAGCAGCTCTGGAAGGATGGAGCAGCCTTTTGGTTCAGACCAGTCTGGGACTCTGGACACATCATTTCCCTTCCCTGCTGCCTCCGAGATTTCTGTGCATGGCCACTGATCTCTTGATGTTTGTTTTGGGGGATCAAAACTGTCCTTCCAAGCTGATAATCTGAGGGGCACTAAGGCTGAAGGTTCAGGTGCTGTGGTGACCGAGACTGTAAAATATTTTTCACGCTTGGTTTGCAAGGTTGCAAAAGCAGCACAATTAAAATATCTGGCAGTATCTGTGAGTTACCTCAAAAGTCTCACTCCTGCTTCTCTATTCACAGTTCTGGCCCTAGTGCAGCCACTTTTGGTAGCTCTGATGTGTGATGAGAGCAGAACTTGGTGTGCTGACCTTTCCACCCAGAGGTGGAGAAGGGTGTGGCAGCGGTGCACTGAGGAAAGATTGACACAGCTGAGCATTGGCTTTAAAGTGCTTTAGTGACATAACTGTTCATAACGTTGTTCTCTGTACAATGTCAGTGGTTATGTCCCAGGTTACAGATGGCAAATTGGAGATGCAGAGTAAAGTGATTTGTTCTGACCCAAGAGAGGAGTTCACACCACACTGGGACTGAGACCTGAACACTCCTGGTTCCCAGAGTTTGATTTCCATACTCACACCATGCTCATTTGGAGCACAACTTTCTCTAGTCATCATCTGACCTGCTGAGTTCTCCCCTTCTTTTAGAACCACTTAATCCAGCAGCTTTTAACACTATTTCCATTTTACCACAGCATTGAAAATTGATGAGCCAAGTTACATCACTGGGAAGAGCTCCCAAAAATTCTTTGGTCTGCCACTAGAACTCTCAGTAACAGAATGAACTGAGGGGAAAAAATTGCCTGCGAGGAAGTAGAAAGTAGAAATTCACTAAAAAAGTATTGAAACTTCTTGTTGCATTTGAAGCTTCAATGTCAAAAATCATCCCCAGAAAATGTTCAGCACGACTCAGCTCCCACCGAGCAGGACTTGTTTCCTGTAGGGATGCATGTTTGGCTGTGGGCAGATGAACAGTTTGGAACGAAATCTGAAGCCAAAATGTTGGTAGGAGGCTCCTGGGCTGTGTTTTTGTTTGAACAAGACCTTCGTGCTACAAAGGGGAAGATAATCTCTGTTTGCATTGGGGATTTTTTGGAAGGATACATCCAGAGCTGGGAATTTCCTCTCTCCTCCCAGTGGAGCGCTTTCTGCCAGGTGTGAATGAATCAACGTGTTCTCCATCTCCCCACCTTTCTGGAGAGTGGTCTTCAAATGTTTCCCTATTCCCCAGCCAGGCAGCTCCTGGGGCAGTGAAGAGCTGAGGGCTGGGACAGTTGGGAATAAGCTGCCAAATTCCTCTTGGCCCAGAGTGGCTCTGCTTCTCCTTGGTTTTTCAGTTTTCCTTTCCATTTGGATCTTTTTCCCTGAAAGGAGTCAAAGGCTTTCAGAGGGGACAAGTCACATTTTGGAGTTGGAGATGCAGCAGCTTGGTCCAAGCTCTGTCTTCTCTATTTCCTAAACTTGTCCCATCCTCTACTGCTCTGTCCTGCAGCTGTACCAGCCCCAAAGAATGAGGGAAGGAATTGTTTCAGAACATTCAAAAGTGCCCAAGATGCAGAGCCAGAGTCTGTTTTCATAGAGGACTTCGACAGCCAGAAATAGACTTTTTTTTGAGGTTTTGGCTCCTAAGTCCCTTAGGTTTCTTTAGCTTTGCCTTCTGTCTCTCCTTTTCACGTTCTCATTCCAGCAGCTGTGTATCTTTACGTCCTAAAATTTCTTTCCACCTTTTCAGACTTTTTAACACCTTTGTATGCCCCTGGAAACTTCAGTGAGTTGGACATTCCAACATAGCAGCTTCATTAAATGTCCCATAGATATAAAAATATAAATTCTATGAAATATAAGTAGTGTAGTTAAATAGTGATCACTGGTATGCTGCTCCTCTTTGATTGGAGGCTTTTGAGAAAACAAATGCTGGGTTAGAGCAAACCCAGACCTGTGTTCCTGTTTTGTTTTACTGAGTTATTTATTAATTCTCAAGACTGAATTCTCTCTGAAAACTCAGTCCCACAAATACCTGGCACTACATTTTTGTGTCGCTGGTTTCACTGACTTCAGACAAGACAAAGCCAGGATTGTCATAACCTTTCTTCTCTTTGGCTTTGGCTTCCTTCTCGTTGGTGAGACAGAAGGCACAGTGGGGAGTGTCCACGGCCACTGTCTTGCTGAAGTTCTGGAAGTCCACTCTGTATTTCCCTTCTTTGGTCTTGGACACCATGGGAGCGAAGCGGTACCCCCAGAGCACCTCCTCAGGGATATAGGATGTCCTCACCTGGCAGGTGGCACTGGTGGCCTCCACGGTGCCATCCAAAAACACCACCAGCTCAAAGTCCTGCTGCAGGAGGGTTTCTGCTGCCATGTGGAAGAAGGGGCTGTTCTTGTCTATGATGTGGTAAATGGTGAGTGGCGAGATGAAGAAGAGGTTCTCGTTGCCAGCATCCACCACGAATTCGATGTTGACCTGGTCCAGGATGATGGTCTCCCCCTCGGGGGTGATGGTGGTCTTCAACAGCTTCCCATAGATGTGGCTCCCGATCAGCAGGCTCTTCCGGAGGTTGGCCACACGGATCAGGAGGCACAGCTTCCCCCCGCGCTTGCTGATGACGGCGTTCTTGCTGAACGTAATGGTCTTGGCCCGGTTTTTGGACCTGGAGATCTTGGCCAGAATGGCCCCACACATGAAGGAATTGATGATGACTCCCAGGATGGACTGGAAGATGAGCAGGAAGATGGCAGTGGCACACTGCTCTGTGACACACCTGAAGCCGTAGCCTATGGTCACCTGGGTCTCCAGGGAGAAGAGGAAGGCTGAGGTGAGGCCATTGATGTTCTCCACACAGGGGGTGTGGTTGATGGAGGGGTTGAACTCAGGCAGGTCTTTGTGGATGTAGGCCACGACGTACCAGAGCAGCCCGAACAGGAACCAGCTGCCCAGGAAGGCCGAGATGAAGATGGTCATCTTGTACCTCCACCTGAGGTCCAGGATGGTTGTCCATATGTCGATCAAGAAGACAAATCTGGACTGTTCCACGTTGCCAAACTCGATGTTGCACCTCCCATCCTTGGAGACGAGCCTGGCCCGGCGCCGGCTGCGCTCCCGGAGGTGGCTGGTGAAGCGTTCCCGGAGGTAGCTGAACATCCCCACTGCTCACAGGGCTCTGCAGAGCAAAAACAATGAGCAGTGGGGTTTAACCTGGACCTGCAGGCCAGGGGGAAACTCTGACACAGCTCAAGACACTTGCTCAGGACAAAGTTATACAATTTGCATATTTTCCTGCAGCTGCTGGGGAAGAGTTCCAGTAAGCTGATGAGGAAACTCAGAGTTCCTTGCCTAAGGAGCATTCCAGCAAAAAACAATCATTTTGGCTTGCTCAATAAACTCCAAGTCAGTCAAGTGTTAATATTGTCCTGTGCTCAGTTGTGTAAGTGAAGCCTGGAGCAGCAGTAACTCCATCGTGGGCATGGGTGGGGAAAATGCTGAGTTTGGAGACCTTTCTGGCTTTTAGGAGATGAAACCTGGCCTGTTGATGCAGTTTTGTGTGTATCTCAGCATTGGGAGACCCTGGATGAGACGTGGATAGGAAATTTAGGGACAAAGGGGAGCAGATGCAGAAGGCATAATTAAGCCAGATCCGTAGTTATTTTTAGCATGGTTAGAGATGGGGCTTGGAGGTGTGAAATTCAGACCCTGGAATCACACAAGCATCTCAAATAGGATTATTAGGTGAGAACAAAAGAAAAGATTAAACTCCAGCAGGAGGATTTGGGTGTTAGCTCACCACAAAGGCGATGCTAAGACTAAGAATGGATTTCTGAACCTGATCCTTTAAAGGAAATTGTAGCTCGGTGTCCCTCTTGTTTTGTCCTTTATGACTGGCCATGTTAACAAGAGACCCAGGGAATAAGAGTCATTGATGGAGAAAATGCTACAGATGTGTTCAGACTGGAATTTGGATCAACCTACATTTGAAAAATTCCCAGCCTTGGAGTTACTCAGACACACAGGTGTGGGGAGAGGCTGATGCTCTGCAGAGTCAGACACTGCCTGGGATGTTCATGGACCATCCCAGGGCCTGATTTTGGCCCAAAACTTAGGAGTGTTCTTAAAAATAATTTATTTGAGTTTATCACCAAGCATAAAACGTGTTTGGTTGCCAGGAAGGATGTTGGATCAGTGCACACTGAGCCCCCCTGGACCCATGTGTGCCTCTTTATTCAGCTTCTGTTGAACAAAATCCTTCTGAGTGGCTGAATGAGCTGTGTGCTGTGGTCACACGTCCTGGGGCAAAATGCTTCCAAAGTGAGAACTTGAGGGGAAAATATTCCCAGTGCTGACTCACACAGGGGTGTTCTGAGCCTGCTGGGTCTCCGAGGAGGAGAATCCCCAGCCACACAGGGCAAGGGTTTGGGATTCCTGCAGCTGCCATTTTCCTTTGGGAAAACCCTGAGGGCACCTTGAATCAGGAGATGCTGAGGGCTTTGTGCTTCTGTTGTTTCTTTACCTTCCCAATAGGAAGGGACAGTAAAACAAGCCTTAGGAGTGACTTTTTTAGAGCAAGCTAAAGATGCTACACCCCTTATCTCAAACCCTGCCTCCTATCACCAGCCCACCCGGGCTTCCTTTTGGTCAGCAGCAAAAGGCTTGGGCTCAAATTGGTGGCAAGTGGACTGCCCAAATTTTGCTTGATTTCACGTGCTTAAGTATCTGTGGCAAGAGCTGTTCACCTCCCCTAAGCTCCAGTTTCATATATCCAAAATGGGGATACCTCGAGTGATGCGTCAGACACTGGTGGGAGTTCAGTGGGAAATGTGTCTCATTTAACTGCAGCCATTTAAACACTGGAGAAGTGTCAGTGCCAGCTGTACAGCCGACACAGGAAAGGACCAAGTGCCCCCTCTGAGGGTCCCCTTGCCACCACAACAGTTTTATGAAGTCAAGAACTGCTGTTTGGCAACGTCCCTTTACCCTGTGATTTTAACTTGGAGAAGCTGCCTGATGTCTCAGCTGGCTAAACCAGAAATCCTCCCATCACACCCAGCTGCAGGCACAGAAAACACCTTCACATGTGTTAATCAGCAGCAAAGAGAAAATATTGTGGAGAGAATGAAGAGAAAATTATCAAGGATGGAGTCTAAGTGCAAATTAATAGCATTTTGTAAAGCCAGAAGTAATTCTATTATTCAATGTCCTTGTTACTATCAGCAGCCCTAAGAGTAAACTTATTTCTGTGTCTCACACAGCTGCCTTCTTTCTGCACTTGGACTGGATCACCTTCCTCCCCTGCTCAATCAAATTAGCGTGAAAGAAATGAAGGTCACTTTGTACTGTACCTTTTCACCCTTCTGCTGCTGAGTTTATTGGTTGCAAATGGAGCTGGCAGAGGTTAAACTTTAAGCCCACATTTGAGGACAGGGGAATGAGGTCACACTTTCCTGAACAATTCTCAAGTTTTATTTTCCTGATGCACTTTTAATATGTCCGTGTCAATGCATAGTTTGAGCAGAAATAAAGCAATCCTGTGTAACACACTATTCCAAGAAGTTTTCCAGGGTTTCAGCTTATTGTGCAAAACCACCCAACTTCAGCTGGCCCCTGTGTTCCTTCTGTCCTTTTCTGCTAGAATTTGGCTTTACCAGAATGGCAGGGTGAAATTCTGGGATGCCTCACCTTGTGCATCGTGAGCTGCACATGCACTCCTTAGGCAGAGAGGGGCTCCTAACCTCAGGGAACAGGTGTGAAGGGGAGAAATCTGCAGGATCTCTGGTTTCTGATCTGCCTGTGTCCTCACATCAGGGGTCATGATAAATCACCCTCACAGCTCTGATCCAGCTTCCACGGGAAACTTTCCAGAATTTGAGTGGGGATCTGGACACACAATTGAACAGATAACAACCACAGAATAGCTGAGAACAAGATGATCAGCCTGGATCCTTGAAAACAGGTCCCCAGCTCCAGCATTCTTCTACTGCCTCTTTAAATCGTCCACAGCCCCTTCCAAGGCTCCCTTACAAGCCCTGCTTAAGCTACCCCTGAGCAGATCAAAGAGGCAGAAGAATTTCACCCCTCTTCAGGCAGAATGACAAAGGAATTCTCCTTTCAACAAATCCCTTGCCCCCACACACAGCTGAAATATGTTGATTTGCTTCAGCAGGAGAAAAATTCTCTCCTGGATAAGCGTGTTGTGAGTATATCAGCGACTGTCTGGAGGAGATTATATAAAGCAAGTTATATAATACAGCAATTAAAGCCCTTTTAATTCAAATCAGCAGAGGTGCCCGACTACATCCTAGCTAATGTTTACCAGGATGTGTTTCCTGTTGGGCCCACATAAACAGGGCACTTCTGTCTGTCTGGAGCAGGGAATTCTGTCCTGTGGGACTTGGGGATGGTGCTGCTGTCCCAGGCAGTGCTTATAGAGGGTGCACTGCTCCTGTTCCTACACAACACAAACTCCATCAATAAACATGACCTGGCGAGGTTAGCTGTGAAAACAAGGAGTTCCCACTTCCCTGGCCCAGTCTTGTATTTCCCAGTGATCATCAGAGTAAGCAGAAACTTTCAGATTTTCATTCTCAGCTTCCCAAGTACTCCAGCAGTGCCTCCATCCCAAATATCTGAGAGCTGTTAGCCGTGTTTCTGCCTGTTCTCTGCAGCCCTGCAGGTGGGTGACACCAATCCTTGCAGTTCCTGAGCAGCTGCAGTTCTCTGCTCCCTCAGGAACGTTACTGGGTGCTTCTCCTTGCTCTTACTTCCTTGCAACTGGTTTGGTTTGAAAAATTTGGATGTGGGGGATAACGACATTTAATCATTCCTCGGGTAAGTTTTATCCAGGGAAATGGCTTTAATCCCAGCCACGTGCAGCCCTTGAGGAGACCAGAGGGGGAAGGGAGGGGAAGGTGCTGAATGTTTGATAGGGGCCTGACAAGAACAAGACTCCATCTCCTGCTCTTTTGCTGGAGTTCTGGTGTCTCCCTCCCTCGCTGGCAGCAGCGGGAGTGGGAGCCAAGCTGGCAGAACGGGATCATTAGGGGGAGACAGAGCAGCTCCCGGAGCCCGCAGCCTGCGCTAGAAATACATCTTTGTTAGGGATTCAGAGGAAGTTCTAAGCAGCTTAGGTAGAAGAAAGGGGATACAGAGTTAAAGGATTTTTTTTTCCAGTCCTGTTCAGTTCTCTGCAAAACTCAGATCTTCTTTCGGTCCTTTCTGTGTTTTTCTTTCTGTTGAACTTTCTCTGAACAAAGTATGTGAAATATCCAATTCCTAATACCTTATCAAATCCTTTTTTATTAGAAAAGCAAACTCTAACACTCAGTCTCATGGTGAATTATCTGCTGGCTGCTTTACTACCGAGCCCTGTGGGGAGTGGAGCTCATTTACCCTCTGCCAACTGCCCTGGGCAGAGCAGGAGTGAGCCCGTTGGGATGGGATGGAGAGCAGGAATGGGCCTGTTGGGATGGGATGGAGAGCAGGAATGGGCCCATTGGGATGGGATGGAGAGCAGGAATGGGCCTGTTGGGATGGGATGGAGAGGTGGAATGGGCCCATTGGGATGGGATGGAGAGCAGGAATGGGCCTGTTGGGATGGGATGGAGAGCAGGAATGGGCCCGTTGGGATGGGATGGAGAGGTGGAATGGGCCCGTTGGGATGGGATGGAGAGCAGGAATGGGCCTGTTGGGATGGGATGGAGAGCAGGAATGGGCCTGTTGGGATGGGATGCAGCAGGAAATGACCTGTTGGGCTGGGATAGCAGTTGCACCATTCTGTCTTGTTGCCTATGTCAAAATCAGAATCAAGGACTGTCACAGAGAGCCCAATCAATTGGGAGTGGAGGAAAAAACAAAGTCCCTAAAGCAGCCAGTTGGCCTTGGGGTCTGTCTGGAAAGAACCTGATTTGAACCATCCTCTGAGCATCCTCCTGAGAGACACATCTGCCAAGGGACCAGACCTGCTGGGCCTGGCAAGGTTCCTTCTTGGCCCTGGCAATGCCACCATGGAATATTTATCCCTGGCAGCAGCTTGGAGTGCTGAGCACTGTGGCTGTGCCTCCAGAGTGCCGCCTGAAATGCCAGTTCCATGTGGGAAATGTGATCCTTCCATCCGGCTCAGTGCTAAGCTGGAGTCTTGTCACAGCTCCAGCCCAAGTGACTGCATTTGCCTAAAGTCCAAGTGGAATTTCAAGTGGATCCCCCAAAGGATCTTATCCCCTGCCTTGCGCTCTCTCCTGCTGAACAGAATTACTGTGAGGTGCCCGAGCTGCCCTTTTGCACGCAGGAGGGGCAGAGGGATCCCTGCCTGCCTGCCTGCCTGGGGGCTGGGCAGCAGTCCATAATATGCACTGGGAAAATGGAATATCCTTGGAACAGGTGTCTCCCACCCCAGGTGTGAGCACCAAATGAAGAAATCCCTGAAACGCCTCCTCAGATGGAGGGAAGGAGGGAGGATTGATCCTCCTGTCTCGGACCTGGATGAAGCAGGACTGGCCCAGCCCAGCCCAGCCCAGCAGGGACATCACCAGGACATGCACTGTCCCCTCCCTTCCCTTCCTCATGTCCTGACTTTTAGGAACAGAACCATGTCAGCTCTGACATTTATGGGATGTAGGGACTCTACAGGAGCAGTTGGCTGCTCGAGGGACTCAGTCACCTCAGAAGTGCTGCCCTGCCCTGCCCTGCCAGGGGGTTCTGCCCCTCTGCCTTAAATTAGATCTTCTCCTTGTGCTTTGTCCCTGTTTTTTGGGTTTGGCACCTGAGCAGCCCCAGTGTGACTCGAGTGCCCCTCGGAGCCTCCTTTGAATCATATTTCTGTGATAACAGACAGTCACTAATCCCACCCAGGAATGCTGTGCCCTGTACACATGGTTTGAAAAGAGGGGCTGCAGTTCCCCCCACACAGCTGAGGGGAAGAAATAATTCCCTCCTGGGAATAAATGAAAGAACAGGCACTGCAGCACTGGGGATGCAAGCAAATCCTGTTTTCCAAAAGCTTAGGAGCGTTTGGGGTCCTCAAAGGTTAAAATACTTACCTCAGATGTCTAAATAAAGGATTTACAGCAATAAAGACATTACTGTCATTGTTAGCAATTAATAATATTGTAATTAGTGCTGCACAGAAATTAATCCAGGGCTGGGGGGGGGGTTGTTTAAAGGCTTCAGCTGACTGAGAGCAAAGGACACATCCCCAACACAAACACCAGGAAGGGTTTGGTAGAGGAACAGAAGCAGCATTTCCTCCTGTCCTGGCCCATGGTCCCTCCGGGAATGTGGCACTTGGAAACACCTCTGGCTGCACAAAACCCAACAGTCACTTCACAGGCACCAAAGAAAACATCATTATTGGATATTTTTGCAGTGCCAGGTTAATTCCACGGCTGGACTGAAGCTGCCACTGCACCTTCTGCTGGGACAGAGAATTCCCAGGCACCAGCTCAGGGTGCAGCTGCGCTGGGGCGTTGCCTCTGGAGACAGAGAACCGGGAGCTGAGCTGGCTTTCCAGCGGGATTTCTCATCAGAATTAATTTCTATTTTCAGACAAATAGGTTTCCACTGAAAATCTTCAGTTTTTAGTAGGAAATGGCTGTCTGGGAGAAATGACTTGTCAAGCAAATTATATCTTTTGGGATTTTTAATTTGGCCAAAAAAACCCTCCCCAAATAATCCTCATTGTAGTAGAGTTGTGTGTGATGTGTTGTGGCTGCATGAGGAAAAAACATCGGGATTTAACTCCCCACCAGTGTTGTACTGGATTTGTGTTCTGCTTTAAGAGAATTGATATTGATGGGCTCAGAAGCCTTGAACATAAAGCTTTTTGCTTTTAGCTGAAATTTTGCATGGAGAAAGGCGGGGTTTGTGTGGTTACTTCTGCTCTGTGCTGCCAGACAAAGGCACTGCCCTGCAAGGATGAGAAGGGCAGATGGAAATGGGTTCTCACCTGGACGTGTGGGATTGATCTGAATGCAATGAAACCTCAGCAGTGAGGGCTGGAAGGCAAATGCTGCATAAACACCCCCGAAAAGCCACAGGGGAAATGGGCAGAGTCATGTGAGCCAATTCTGCACATTCCCCGTTCTGGTGTTCTTTGCTGAGCATTTAAGGGGTTGAATCATTAACTCCCATTTGGTTTCTCCAGGCTGGCAATGTCAAGTGTCAGTCACCAGTTGCTGCGGGAGCCCAAAGACAGCTGGTTCTGGGCTTGGGGACACAGCAGGGGACAGACTTTGCCAAGGCAAAGCCACCTGTGGGCACTAGCAGGTCTAACCCTGCTTTGCTGTCAGGGTACCTCAGCACCCAGCAATGCCCTGCCAGATAAAAGCCTCTGCTCCTTTCTCTCCAAAGTGCTGGTGAATTTAAGCTGATATTTCTGTGGCACTGCCCCAGACAGGCCCCAGCTCTGGGCTGGGGGCAGAGAACTCAGCCCTGGCGAACTCAGTGGGTTGGGAAAGAGTTCTCCTCACTCACTGCACAGGAGGAGCGTTGCAGCTGCTCCATCCGGGCTCTGCACAAGGACAAAAACACAACAGCAAATGTTGCTGTGTCATACAGGCTCCCCACAGTCATTCAGAGAGCAGCCAATTCCAGCTCTGGGGCAGAGACATGGTAAAGGGGCACTCAGAACACACCCAAGAGCCTGGCTGGCCCTGCCATGGCCAAACTGCATCCTTAGGGGCAGGATATGATGTGCTCTTGGGATACTCCCTGTGTGCGAGCCTGAGGAGCATGAGGGAAAGGCAAATAAACCCCTGCCTGCAGGGGACTGCAGCAGGAAGAGCTGCTCTGTGTTTTTAGGATACAGACCCCAAAAGGATGCTGGTAGCCCCGGTGGGAACCCCACCCTGGGGATCAAGCCCTGCTGCCATCTCTCCCCTGCACACAGCGCCAGGGAAAACCCCAGTCAGCAGCTCGGGAATATTTCCATGGAATGTGAAGAGCACTGTCCTCACCTTAAGCTGTAATTCCAGCAGCCCAGCCCTTGGTGCTTATCAAGGTGACTTTGGTTTCTAAACTGGCCAAACTCCCCCTGTGCTGTGCTGGTTTGGTGCCAATAACCCAACCAGAGCAGAGAGCTCTGTCACACTGCTCTGGATAAGCCAGACTCAAACCCTGCTTTGCCAGATTTCCATTGGGAATGCCAGCCCCCAAGCACTTCCCAGACAGCAGGATTGACAGAGGAAAGACTTGGGGATGTACAGGATGATGTGATAGGTGGTAGCTGCACTCCCCAGCCCCCCGAGGTGGTTCATGTGAGGATTCACTGGCCTGGAAACAGCAGCTGTTGAGCTGGGGCCCTGACTCTGTGGGCTCAGGTGTTTCCATTGCTCTCTAACTCCTGGTCCCTGTCTGCAAAGGAAATAAGAATCATTTCTCTACTTTACATGCAACTGTAGGCTATTTTAAGGCTGAGGCTGGGGTTTCACCAGGTGTTTTTTACTGCTCAGCACCCTCTGCCCTGCCCTGTTAGAGTACTACAGTTGCTTCAGTAGTAACTGCAGCCATCCCTGGGCACAGCTGTCAGGGATTTTGAGGCCTTTCAGGAGCACGGGTGTGCTATAAATAGAATTTATTGCTCCTTGTTTCACGAAGAAGGCAGTGCTTTCACACTTTATCCCTTTCTTCAGGTAAACACAGAACAAAGTGAGGAAGGCTTTCTCTCAAGATCAAAGTGTGTGTAGAGCTCTTCCCTTGGATCATTTGCATCACTGAACTGTGCGTGAGGCATTTTCCTGTCTCACCTGCCAGGGATTAAAGGCTGCACTGCAGCCTGAGTTCTGTGCACCTCATCATTTAGCACCTCATCCCCTTCCTTTAATAACAGTACTCTCATAGTAAATCCCACAAATACGTAGTTTACAGAGGGCTTTTCTACCCTCAGTTCTTCTGCTACTGTTCTGTCTGTGCCTGGCTCTGCTGTTGCTTGGATTTGGCTTTGTTTTGCAATCAAGTTGTCCTTGTTTCCTGAATTTCTGTACGTAGGATCACAGTTTCTCTTGGACAGGAACATTAACAGACCCTTTGCCTCATGATCATGTGCTGAGTTCCTCTGGATGTGTCCTGCCTCTCATCCAGGAGTTCCCAGCAGATGTGTTGAAAGGAACATCATTCCAGATTCACTCTCCATTAACAGACGTTTTGGACTTCAGCTTTTGAACTCGCTTTTTACCTCAGAAGTAAGTCAGGTGGGCTACAGTGGCACCACAGGGAATGGGAGAATGCAACCTCTTCATTCTCACTGTACATCCAGAGAGCAAAGAAACCTCTGGTGACCCCACAGAACTGCTCAAAAGGGAAAGGATTTGTCACATTCCTGAGCAGATGCACTTTTCCTTTGGATAATACAGGTTTCTGCCCTATGAATTCCTTTCAGTGTCTGCCTGCGTGTCGAGCTGAGCTGACACTGAAGCACATCAGCCTCCACCTGTTGATTTTCCCTGCTCTCCTTTTGCTCCCGCTCTCCTGAGGTGCAGCAGCTCCCTGGCAGGCTGGGACCTGCTGCTGCACCTTGAATCAGCCCAGGCTGCACAGTCACAGATCAGACCAGTGGCTGGCAAGGTTCCTGTCCATCACAAGTGCTCCAGACTGGGGCTGGCGGGTTTTGTCCTGCCCCTGGTTCCTGACACCTGATTCCCATGATTTTCAACAACCTCTTGTCCCATTCCAGTCTCATCTCGGTGATTTCCATCCCTCAGCTCTCCCTGGCTGCTGCCCCAAGGTGTGGATAACAGCCCTAATTCCAGGGATGCACAGCACAGCCTGCAGCCCTTGCCACGGCCTTTAGACTCAGCTTGGCAACCCAAGATTTGGGCTGTGAAAAGCCCAACTTCAGACATTCCCAGCTGAACTCAGAGCTGCTAAAGGCATTTTGTGCTCTTCCCTACAAGGTCTGATGAAGCAGATTTTGTCCATCTGAATTAGAGTCTGCTTGTGCCCAGCAGATTGGTTAAAATGTTCCTGGATTTATTACAATTTAATGCCATGAAAGCTAAACAAATTTCAGGAACAATTTTGAGGATCAGATCTCAGCAGGCAGCTATTTGCCTAATGTCCTACTTTTTTACACATCTCCTGCAGGAAGCAAGGAGCTTTTAGCTACACGGGAACCTGATTATTTCCTGAAATACTGGCACTGAAAATTGCCCCTTTTCAGGCCATTTCCTGCTGTCAAGGCATGCTCAGCACCCTTGGAAGGCGCAGGGGAGCACAAGCTGCAGCTCTAAAGGCAGGAAGGCTCTGCTTTGCCTGGGATATGCAATATTTCACCAGCAGGGCTTTTTCTATCCCAATCCTCCAGTTACTTTTGTGCTCCTAATTATTTCTATGAGTGTAATTGACTTGCAAGACATTCTTGGCTTGCAGAGTGCAGGGAGTGAATTATTGACCCGTCACATGGGTCATTGATGTGAGGAGACGTCAGAACAAACTGGGTGCAAAGCAGCTACTTTGCATTCCTAATAGCAGATGTAAGCCATTAATAACTGTGCTGCCTGCTGCACTCAGAGCCTGCACAATTCGGGTTTGACATGCACATGGCTGAGTTCATCCTCAGTGTAATTTGAAATTCATTGGGCACGGACTTCATCTCCTTCTGCTGCTTGAAAATCTCTCCCGCGCCAAGATGTGCTATGCTAATTCCAGAGTTTATGGCTGACTTGAGATGTTACATTTGAAAAATCAAATCCAATTAAATCAACTTATTACCAAGGTCAGAGACCAGCATTCAGTACATTCATTCCTTGCTATTTCACAGCAAGGAGTAAACTTAGGGAGCAGATTCTGTCTCAACCCAGAACCAAACGAATCTGTCCTAATCAAATGGCTTTTGGCCGCAGGACCTAGGAAGTACAGTCAAGTGATAAAGCAAACCTCAGAGTCCAAATACCTGAGCTGAATTCCCAACTTTCCACATTTTTTTTGTGTACTGTTGGACAAATATTCTCCTCTTTGTACCTGTTTCCCCATCTGCCCATAAGATGGAAGAGGAGCTCAGGGGCTGGCTGGATAAATTCAATGACTGCAAAGTTTTGAGACCTCTTGAGTTCAGAGCTGTGGACTGGCAACAGCATCAGCTTGCTGTAGTCAGAGCTGGAACGGAGCTCAGATTTTAGGAGAGTCTCAGCAAGAGATGCCCAGTTGCTGTATCGGCAGGCACCTGTTCATTATCAGAAGAGTTCTGCGTGTATAATATCTCAATATTCTCAGCAAGGAGTGGAACAGAGGGAACATGCAATGGCTTTTGGGGGGGGACAAATATAAAGCTGATTTGCAGATCCTTTTGCAAATGAAAGTCTTAAGTTTAGGTTGATGATGAGCTCCCACACTGCGCAAGGCTTTGTGTTTAAATTACACCCTCACCAAGTGCCCAGGGGCTCTTTCTGCCTCTTGTTGTTCAGCACCTACCGCAGTTCCTGCAGGAGCTCCTTGTTCCAGACAGAACCAGACGAAAAGTGAGAGTGATGTTGACTTCTTGGATGCCCTTTATATATATCCCACTGTTTCATTCCCAGGGGAAAACAGCTTAACCTTCCCAGGCATCTCACATCCTCCCCATTCATTTAGGAGCTTAAATCTTGATGGAATTTTCTATGGTGGTGATTTGTTCCAGCAACCTGAGGAAATTCACTCAAGTGGCTCACTTCCTCCCAGTTCTCAGAAAATGGCATCTCAAAGTGAATTGCTTCAAACTTCCCTGGATCGCCAGCTACACAAGCAGTTCTAGGTACCAAGATTCCTATTTTAAGTTCCTGCTTCTGTTAAGTGCCTAAGTTGAAACTGGGACTAAATTACTTCCAGAAGTGAAGCTCTGACCTCAGCCATTAATGAGCTTTTAAAAATCTTGTATCAGTTTTGCCTCTTCATGTAGGATTCAATTATGCAGCAAACCTCAGGATGTTATTTGAGCTTTCCAGAGTCCTGCTAAAGTGGTGTAAAACCCATGAAGGTTTTACTCTCACCTCACTTTACCTCTTCAAATGTTTGAAGAGCCCAGGCAGCTCATTTAAGAGAGGCACCAGAGCTGCAGTTTATATTTGAGGGCTGAAGGAGCAGTTCCTCAAGGCGTCTCCTCTCACCCCGGGTGACAAGATTAGACACAACCCCCAAATTTAAACGAAAAGGGAAGCGAGATGGACTCCTCTCGATATTAACAAACATCCACACACAGGGTGGCCATTCAGGTCACAGCAGCTCTGCCCTGTGATGCACATGTCACTGTGTAACTGCTTGTTTTCCCTTTGCGATGGGCATTCCAAGGGCTTCCAGCAGTACCTGGCTGCTTGTTACCCGTTCTGGGCTCCTCTGGCACATTTCTGCCCACAGCACAGGAGGTGGTTGGGAGAGTTTATGGAAGTCTGAACCAAGCTAAATTCCCTTCCCTTTCTCATGGAATGCTGCAGAGGCAGCAGATTCCCACATCCCAGCCCTGCATGGTGAAAGCAAGAAGGGAACAAACCCTTACCTGAGTGAGGCTCAGCAGGGAGGCTGTGCCCTCATCGGCCCCGCACTGCTCCCAGCTCCTGCTCTGGGACAGGGCTCCTGAAGATCTCTGGGGGCACCCAGAGCACTGGAACTGAGCTCTAAAGCTCCTTTTCTCTGTGGGCAGGCTGAGCTGCAGCACAGGCAGGGCGTGTGGTGCTGGAGCAGCTTTGGGATTGCGTGCCCAGGGAACACACAGCGGGCACTCCTGGGGCAGCCTGGCTGGGAAGGTGAAGTTCCATTCCCGTGTCAAACTGCCCTCATTCCCACTGCAATCCAGAGATTTAGGGATGTGCCTTGGTCACAGGGGGCTGAGGTGAGCTGCTGCTAAGAGCTGAACCCAGAACAGCCCTCTGGAGCTCTGAACTCCTCCTGGGAAGTGCCTTTCCCACCAACACCCCTGCCAGAACCCCCCAGTTCCCTGGGATGTGCTGCTCACCAGTGCTGGGGTAGGTCCACGGGACTTCTGCCAGAGAGGTGAATTCCCAGAGCTGCACTCTTACATTTCTCCTGGAACAGTCAAGGACAAACAACAGATCTGGATGGAGCTGGAACCCAGCAAGGATCCCATGGCAGGAAATGAGGCATGAGGGCCTCTTTCCCCCAGCTGCCTCCCCACCTCCCACCGCCGTCTCCTTCACACCCAAACACAAATCCATGATTAAGGCTTAGTGCCCTTTGCCCTCATCCGTCCCCACTCCACACATCTCTCCCACTAAGCAGGGCTGTGTTTCCAGGTCTCCACATGCTCTCCCCTCGCTGTCTCCTTGCCAACTTTGGTTCTGTCTGGAATTAAGGACCTCCTGCAGGAGCTGCAGGAGATGCTGAGCAGTAAAAGGCACAAAGAGCTGGACAATTAATTTAAGTACTCAAAGAGCTCATCCCTAGAGTTCCATGCCCTCTGCATCCACCTCCAGCATCCAGCTCCTCACTCATGTGCTCTGTGCTGCCCTGCCCAGCTCCCCTGCACTCTGCCAAGCAAAGCCTGGTGGGATCCAGCAGCCCCAGCTGTGGTCAGGGATCCAGAGCCAAAGGCTCTGTCCCTGTCTCAGCATCACTGCCCTGTGAGAAGCTCTTACACTGCACCTTACAGGGCTTTGGGGACAGAGTTTAACACAAGAGTGGCAGCTCTCAGATCAGCACCTACGGACAAAGGCTGTGGCATAGGAAATACAGGCCAAGTACGAATGGCCCCTTGCTCCTTCGTGATCATTCAAACCATTACCTGGTTATTTTTGTAATTCTATAATGGAGATTTTCCCCCTCTTGTGCACTGAAGTTGCATGATGCAGAAAATCGGTTCGTTTAAGTAAGAGCTCTTATGGTGTCTTTCACCAAATGTTCTCCGAGAACATTACTAATAATTCATTAAAGCAGCACTGTCAGCTGGAACACTTTTAATTACCATTTTCTGACAAGTCAACCCTTAAGTGGTATGCCCTGATTTTTAAATTTATTACTAACACATATGCAGATTTTTCTCTTTCCCTGCTGATGTTTATAGGGGTTGAGAAAAGCAATTGACTGTAAGATTAAGGAAGTGAACCATGCACTACATGTTGTCATGCCCAAAATGGAAGAGAATTTAAGGGTGGTTACTTTTTTTAACTTCAGAAGTTCTGAGAATCTTGTTCCTGGAGCTCTGAGCATCTCCTGCAGCTGAGCTGGGGCAACTTCTGCTCTGAGCTGTTGGTTCTGGGTAACTGAAACACCTCCCAGTTCAGGTAGGACTGTGAAAACCCTGAGCTGATGCTCGTTAACTGTCCTCTTACACACACTTAATTAGCCCTTCAGTTACTCTGAAGTTACTTAAGTCACTCTGAAGCCCAGGTGGCTGCTGCTAGCGCAGGGTTAAACAGCAGTGCAGGCAGTTCCCCCACAAATCCAAAGTGCTCTGAGCTGGCACCAGCTTATCCCACCCCAGTTTTTCACAGAGCTGAGGTTTAAGGCCCTTCCAGAAGGTCACTGCCAGAAATCCACTCAGCATTCCAGAGAGGAGCAAAGCCTGAACTGCCATCGTCTGTGTTTGGTGTTGGAGGTGACTCCAGCAGGTGCAGAGATTCTCTTTGGCAGTGTTCCCCTCAGTAGCTGTTTAGTGGGAGCAGAAGTGGAGGCAGAGAACTGGCAAAGGGCTGCCCAAGGAGAGGTGAGCCAGTGACAAGGCAGACTGGAACCCACTCGTGCTATTCCACAAAGCAAAGGATTTCTTGGTTCCCTTGCTGTAGTCCTGACATGGCAAATTTGTGCAAGGAGACAAGAGACAGTCTAAGGGAAATATGGTGGGAAAAGAGTAGAACAGAGTCCCTTACCTTGTGCCTTACCCAGTGCAGGTGCCTGCAGAGGGGAGGTGGGAGAGGAGCTGCCCCTGTCCCCCAGACCAGGGAACTTCCACAGAACTTGGGTCCAGCAGCTCCTGCATCGAAAGAAGAGAGCCCAAGGCCCTGCTTGGCTTTTATGTGTGGCTGTGGCAGCTCGGACTGGCTGCCAGCTCATCTGTATGCAATGGCTCATTAATGCTGGGCCTCGTTTGTGCCGTGCATGTGCAAGGCAGGGGAAGGGGCTGCAGGATAGGGGGAAAGTCAGTGGGAGAGTTGGGCTACCAGAGACAAAAAGTAATGCAGCATTACCTGGAGGAGCTGGCATTACTCCTGCTGCCACCAACCCCTGAGTGCCCTGTCCCATCCCACCAGCACCGGCAAAGCACGAGTGCCTTGGCTGCCTGTGAGCGTCAGGCCTGTCCTCGGCATGGGGAGATGGTTTGGGCAGGAACCAGGAGCCTCTTGATGCCCTCCTGTACTGCAGAACTCTCTGCAGCCTGAATTAATGGGGCTGTGCTCTGGGAGCTGGGTGTGCCCAAACTCCTGCTCTGCCTTCCCCCCCAGATCTGAGCTGAACCCCTGAGCCCATCTGAGCCCTTTGCAGAGGGGGGACTGCAGGAGTGACCTCACTGAGACTGCAGGAGTGACCTCAGTGCTGTGGGGCTGCAGGAGTGACCTCACTGAG
>NW_024581119.1:5770746-5774515 GCF_017639235.1 Corvus kubaryi
CAGGAGTGACCTCAGTGCTGTGGGGCTGCAGGAGTGACCTCACTGAGAGTGCAGGAGTGACCTCAGTGCTGTGGGGCTGCAGGAGTGACCCCACTGAGCCTGCTGTCTCTCTCTCTGCACTGCTGTCACCTTGGAGCTTAAAGAAATGTCCATCTCTTGTAGTTCTCAGTCCTCTGCATCCTGAGGGACCAAGCGACCGAGGCCTGGGATCACCGCACTCACCTGCAGGCACACAGAAATGAGGTGTCTGATGAAGCAGTTCTGGTTCCCCTCATGCTCAGGAGGCATCTCCTCGCTCTCAGACAGGTGTCCAAGGCTGCACGGCTTTGTGGAGGTGCCCATCCCTCTCCATCAGCAGAGAGAGGGTGTGGATGGCTGGGGCAGGTTGTACCCCTGAGTTCTGGAGGCCCTGCTGTAACTAAATGAGTTCTTCCCTCACCAGCCCCCAGCCTGGAAGCTGCTCCTCCCTGGGGATAGAGCAACAAGCTCCAGGCGCCTCTGGCCACCACCAGGGACAGCTGGAGATGGGATCCTCCAAAGCTTGAGGAAGTTGGGAACAGGATTTGTATGTTCAAAAGCAGCTCTTTAGCCCTTGTGCAGAGCCAGGTGTGCTCAGAGTTGAAGCAGAGGAGCTTTGAGGCTCAGGGAGGCGGCGTTTGCCCCGCAGCACCCCGAGGACAAAAGCCCCAGAACAAGGAATTAACTCTGTTATTAGACACCCCTTTGTTTTAATAGCTCCATCATTAATAACAAATTTGATCCCACCCAGGCAGCCCTTTTCATCTGCAGAGCATGTCAATCCATCTGTTCCACCTCCTGACACTCCTGGCAGGCAGGTGTGTCACACCAACACCTTTGGGCTTTTCCAGCACCAGTGACTGAGCACGGAATTGCTCCAGACCCTTTACCAGGAGCTGATTGATGAGGTACACCCTGAAAAAACCTGATTATTTTTATATCCGACCTACTATACTCAGGATTTACATCTTTTTCACCTCTTGGCAGTTCACAATGGCACAAATTAATTTTCTTGCATCACTTAACACACTGAAGATTGTTTAACATAATTTTCCAAAGCATCTGGCTGGTTCTCCTGTACTGAAACTCAACAGGATTTTCCCCTCTAGCTTCAAAGAGCATAGCTGAGCCCTTAAAGGGATTTACTTCTGTTAAATATTATCCTCAAAACTGAGAAATTAAAAGCAAATGGGCTTTCTTCCTTTTTCCTCTAAGACATGTCAAAAGAATATTGTAAGAAAGAATAGCCTTCCCCAGCTTTCAGAGAGTCCCCAAGTGAATTTCAATTGCAGGTTTTTAGGAAAGAGTGTAATTAACAACTTTATTCAGTCCGGAGCCAGAAAATACATTCTATATTTAGCATGGAAAAAGCAGAGCGGGAGGAGGGGAGTACATGACCTAGATTTTCACAAGTGACAAATGACTCCAAGGTGCTCAGAGCCCCCTCGGATGGCAGGGATTCCCACAAAGTGCAGAAGGATTTCTCCTCCCTGTCTCGCATGTTGGACATTCCAAACCACCTAAGGCACTCTTGGGAATCCAAGGGGCTGTGTTTGTGAAACTGTTTATTTATTCACCTTGGGTAATATTCCCAAAACTGCATCCATAACCAAGCAATTAAATCCCATTTTCAGCAGCGACCTTGGCGGGCTGGCAGCTCTCCTAATTCCCAACATTGCCCACTTTTCTGAGCGTCCTCCATTGTTTTCCTGGAAATGTGTGCCATGAGAGCATCTCCCACCAGGAAGAAATGGGGAAAACAAGGCGTGACTGAGCTCCCATTTCCAGAATGTCCCTTGCTATATTTGCATTTTCTTGTCTCTCAGTGTTCTGTTTGCCACGATAAAGGCAACATTTTCTATAAAAAGCAAGAGCCTGCTTGCCTACCAGCAGTTTTTCTGTCTAAATGCTGATAATCTCTGTTCTGTCAAAGGAAACATCCAATGCTTATATCTCTTGGAATGGTTATTTATGGAGAGGTCTCTCGAAGATGCAATCAAAGATATAGATGTTAAAAATAGGAGGCGAGTGAGTCCTGCAGGCGGTTGTTTATTCATTAACCTCGGTGCAGGAATCCTGGCAGCCTCCCAGTCCTTATTTACTGCGAGCTGAGCACGGGAGGGATGGGAGCTCCAGCGCAGTCCCGGGAGGGATGATTCCATCCTTCCGGGGATGAGCCACGCGCTGAGCGAGTTCCAGCCCGTGGAGGAGCAGGGAGAGCAGCAGGGAGAGCAGCAGTGACGGGGGGTGAGCGCTCGCTCTGCTGCCTGAGCGCCTCTGAGTCACTCCCGAACTTCCTTCTCTGGGAATGAGCGCCGTCACAGCCCAGGGAAATGTGCGACCGGGGCTTTGGCTGCTCTTGGCTTCCCCGCCAGCCTGCCCTAAATAAAGCGAGCACGCCGGCAGGGAGTGTAAATCTCTGGGTGCCTGCAGTGGAAGAACAGTCTTAGAGGTGGAGTAAATTACACCCCTCATCCGTCCCAGCACCTTCAAGCCTTGCTAGTAATGAAGGGAAAGGGTTTGTGATCACTTCAGCCTCGCGTGTTCTCAGGCAGCAGGCTGGTGAAGCCTCGTCCTCCTCTGCTGAGTCTAATGACAAAATTTAAATGCATTGGCTGTTTAAATGCTGGTTTGTAGCGCTGGTTGTGCATGTGGGAACACAGAAAGGCAGAGACCAGCGGGAGTTGACTCCTCGAGGTCAGAAACAGCAGCAGGGCCCTTGTGTTCTCTGCCCTGCTCTTTACAGAGCACTGAGGGCGGGTTGGAGAGGGGAAATCCCTTCTCGGGTTCGACAGCATGAGAGATGCCCTGGTGAGTTATCCCGGAATCACAGAACCATGGAATATCCTGAGCTGGGAGGGACCCACCAGCATCATTCAGCCCAGCTCCTGGCCCTGCACCGACACCCCAACAATCCCTCCCTGTGCCTCGGAATGTTGTCCACAACTGTCCCCCCACTGCCCCGTGTGGGGATGCTGAAGACCTCCCTGAGGTCTCCCCTCAGCCTCCTCCTCTCCAGGCTGAACAAACCAGGTTGTTTGGTGACTTTCTGACACGTTCACACACTTCATTGTTCTATGACTTATCAGAGAACTGATGACGAGAATTTAGCACTATCTTTAAGTTGTTAGGCTGGAGAAGCACAGCTGCCGTAAAGAATTCCTAAAACTGTAGGATCTGGAATGCCCCGGGGTCCCTGGCAAGGCCTCAGGGGACAACACCTCTGCTGGCAGTGCCACGTGGGGAAAGTGGGGCTTATGCAACTCTGCTGATGGAGGGAATTATCCCGACTTCTGCTGGAAGGAGCAAAGCTCCTTACCTGTATTTACTTGTAACTCAGCTGCTTGGCAGAGCAGGGGGTGCCAGGGAAGTCCTTACTTCCCCTGAAAATGTAGGGCACGGGTGCACTGCACAAAGGCACCCCTCTCCATCCTGGCTGGGCTCAGCTGGAGTTCAGCACAGGGAGTTCGGCAAATCCATCAGCGTGGGATGGATGGGGCACGGAGCAGGGAGCGGGATCGGAGCAGGGAGAGGGATGGGAACAGGGAGAGGGATGGGAGCAGGGAGAGGGATGGGAGCAGGGAGAGGGATGGGAGCAGGGAGTGGGATCGGAGCAGGGAGTGGGATCGGAGCAGGGAGAGGGATGGGAGCAGGGAGAGGGATGGGAGCAGGGAGAGGGATCGGAGCAGGGAGAGGGATGGGAACAGGGAGGGGGATCGGAACAGGGAGAGGGACCGGAGTAGGGAGCGGG
>NW_024581119.1:5774615-5805871 GCF_017639235.1 Corvus kubaryi
GGGATGGGAGCAGGGAGTGGGATCGGAGCAGGGAGTGGGATCGGAGCAGGGAGAGGGATGGGAGCAGGGAGAGGGATGGGAGCAGGGAGTGGGATGGGAGCAGGGAGAGGGATGGGAGCAGGGAGAGGGGTGGGAGCAGGGAGTGGGATGGGAGCAGGGAGAGGGATCAAGGGCTTGTGGCACCCGGGGTGGAGGGTGTGCAATCCCCTCTGCACAAACAGGGGGGTCACTTCCCTTTCCTAGTCACTGAATCCTCCTTTCAGAGAGTTAAGCCGAGCCTACAGAAGAAAAGATAAGGCTTGTACTGATAAAGAGCCATATTCCTGCATTGGCAGCCGTGTCCTTGTCACCTGCCCTGCACTCCTAAGCAAAGGAATCCGTGATGGAAAAAATGAGTGAATGCTCTGAACAGTGGCACTGGCCACTCTGTAGAGAACAGGGCAGAGACCACAAGGGCCCTGCTGCTGTTTCTGACCTCGAGGAGTCAACTCCCACTGATCTCTCCCTTTCTGGGTTCCCACATTTTCAGAGGTATCTGAAATCTCTTTTTCTGCTTGAAGCTCGAAAAACAAGTTTGAAACCTTCTGTGTAGGAAAGTGTTTGAAGCCCTTGAAGAACCAGCCAGCAGCTAACACCTGCTAAAGTTTCATTTCCAAATTTTCAGCTGGGTTTGTCTGGTACCATGAGGTTTCTGTGGGACATTGGAGCCCTCACCCTTCCGGTGTCCATGATGGTATTAAGAGTGTTAATTAGTAGCTGCAACTCAGTGACAAAGTTAATTAATTGGGTAGAAGAAGGAGCACAGATGTCCCAGGTACACACAACCTACCAAGGTCTTTCTGAGCAGCAATTGATCAAATACCATGAAGCCTTACAATGAGCTCACGCTTCATTTCATCCTCTGCATGTCTCCTCTCCCATTGGTTTCCAAATAAACACACTTCTGGAAGCTCTTGAAAGGGCATTTAGGGAAGTTTAAGTTGTTCCCAAGGGCCTGAGATGTTTCCAAAATGCCATTTGTGAGGTGTTGTCCCCACACCAACCCCTGAGAGCCCCCGGGCTGTCAGATCCAGCTTTGCTGGGAGCACAGAGGTGTCTCCACACAGGTTTTCCTCTGGAGCATGGGGTATCCCGCTTGCCTGAGCCAGCCTGGGAGCTGGATAAGGAGCAGGGTGGCACAGCCAGGCATGGGGACTGTCTCCTGTCTGCCAGAAGGAGAATATCCAAACAGGAAATGAGCAGATTAGGGTATATTTGGCTTACTTCAGTTGTCTTCCTGGGGTTCACACACGTTCAACATCACCAGCAAAATTCAGTTGGGAATAGAATATGATCTCTAGTTCTGGAGAAAGGGTTCTGAAGAAGCAGATATGGATTCCTGGTAAATCTGCTGTCTGTGTCTCAATTTTTCCAAGCCTTGTACTTCCCAGATGAGGAAAGGAAGAGTTCTGTGCAGCTACAACCCTGCCTCACTCTACTCAGCAGCAGCCACTCCTCGTGCTGCTGTTCCCCAAGGCTCTGGGCAATCCAATGAGTTGATCTTGCAGCTCCTCAGGAGTTCCCAGATATTGTCCTGCCTCTGGTTTCCTCTGCAGCAGGACCTGCTGATGGTGGTCGTTGTCCCCCTCTGAGGTCACTTTTTGGGTCAATGTCCAACTGACCATTTTAGCCTTCCCTTCCTTCCACCTTCAGGAGTTCATTCCACCTGTTCCCCAAACAGGCCTCAGCTGTGTTTCACAGACTGTTAGACTCAGGTTTTACTTGGGTTTGATAGTGCTGGTTTTACTTTGGACAGTGTCAGTGGGTGCTCTGAGAAGAAACAGTGCAGCACAATCCTTCTGCGAGGTGGAACATTCAGTTGTGTCCCCAAGGGCTCCATCAGCATTAACAAATGAAACTCCCCCTGTCTTTGGGAATGCAGGTGAGGCAGAGAACGAGGCAGGAAGCAGTCACCATCCCATTTCTCACAGAGGATAACCAAGGCAGAGAGAGGCAAAGCAAGGTTTGATATCCTGCCCCACTGAAGTCAGGCACTGCTCTCTCCTGGGAGCCATGAAGAAAGTGAGAACACATTGTGTGAAGGAATTACAGCCCTGCTGAATTCCCTCTGCAGATAATGGCTGGGATGGAGCCCACGGTGATAGGCAGAGTGAGGAAGTGAGCAAGTTGTGTGGAATGACTGTTTATTTAGTCATCTCCCAAGAGGAGTGAGGTCCCAGAAGCTGCAAAGACACACGACAGGCTAATGAGGAAATCAGCACATCCCCTTCACATGTTTTATGCTCTTTGTTCTGCTCTTTCCCTGGGAAAGGGGTTAGCTTTGATTGGTGTCTGAGTGTAGTTCTGTGGAGCCTGGCATTGGGAGATTGAGGCACAGCCTCTGTAGGAAGAGCTGGATCCACCCAGGAGCCAAGCCTGCATTTCTGAGCAGCTGCAGGAGTCTGTTCTCCATGAAGGCAATGCCAAGGAGAACTGGAGCCCCTGGATCCCTGCCTCCCTCAGGAACTCCCCAGCCCTTTACCCTGGGAGCAGCAGAGCTGGGTGGCAGCTTTGTCCTTGCTCCTCAGGGCAGCAGGGTGGGCTGGCAGTCCCACCCTGCTCCCAGGAAAGTTGCCATTCCTTTTGTGTGTGGCTGCTGAAGAAGAAAAGAGCATGGAGCATCCAGCAGGTTTTCCCCTCAGCTGAGACCTGCAGGTGCCTCAGTCCAGGGCTCCCTTAGCAGGAGCACATTTCCCAGGCCTTGCTTTGGAAGGCCAGCACTTGAGGAAGAGGGATGGCTGTTTTCCAGAGGAGTGAGCCCATCCAGGCACTGACCCCTGCACTGGGAACGGGCAGGGAGCTGTTGCCACCCAGGGTAAGAGAAAGCAGCCTCAGGGACCAGCTGGACCCTGCTCCATTTGCATCAGCACTGGCAGGGGGCTGGAAGAGAAGGCTGGAAAAACCACGGGGACAGTGACAGAGTGGCTCTTCCTGGTTTGGTTTTGGCCAAGTCGCTCAGGGTGCCACAGAGCTTTCCTCAGGAGGCAGCTCCAGAGCCTCTGCCTTCCTGCTGGGATAGGGAGCAGGAATTCAGCCAACTCGGAGCCAGGTTGGCTCCTTATCTCTCTCGACCCTAAAAGGCTACCAGGCTGGGTAGATGAGACACTCCTCTGCCCTTCCTCTTACAGTGTGTCCATACCCTAAGGCCTCTTTGTGCCAAAGTTTCCCCTTTACAAAGTTTTTATTCCACAGAGACTCTTTCTGAAGAGGAACTTGATTTATGCCCAGGCAGGCACCTCCAGCTCTTGTGGCAAGATTTTTGGGAGGTCTCCATCACTCACACTGAGGTGAAACTTGACTCTGCACAACCTCTTCTGTCAGTGGTAGATGTGCCAAAACATGTTTGTTTTTCTAAACATTGACTTTCTAAAACAGTGAACTCTTATCTAGACCTCATATACGGGTAAAGAACTTAAAATCAGCGTGTCTTTGCCATCAAACTATGGACAAAGATTACTTCAGTAAAGCTTCTGCTTCATGCTTAGAACCATGGAATGGTTTGGGTTGGAAGGGACCTTAAGGATCATCTGGTTCCAACCCCTGCCATGGGCAGGAGCACCTTCCACTAGAAAACTTATGCTTGACCAAAATAAAAATGCGTAATCTTTCCTTGCAAACAGGGTGTGTGGTTAAATAATGTCCTAGAGATGTGTGGCTTTACCCTGAGACTGGGCAGGAGAGGAAAAACCAGTGTGGTGGCCCACTCCCCTCTGCTGGGCTGTGCAGGCACTGCTGGAGGCAACGCTGGCTGCTTGTGGTGTGAAAACCTCTGGAAAACATGAAATAAAGGTGGAGGGGAGCGGGGGAAGGCGAAGCTTTGGGCAGGAAAGGTTTTAGCATTTTCCTGCCGTACGTGCCTGAGCCCTACAAAGATCCATCGTGCTCCTTAAAACAGGGCCGGTGCTGTCAAAGAAAAAAACCACTCAACCCTTTCTCAGATGGCAAAACCCTCTTGCACAGCAAATGGTGGAATCAGAGAGGCTGCACTCTCCATGCAGCTGTGGTTGTCCTGCTGGTGTCTTGGGGATGGGGTGGCCACACTTGGGAGCTGAAGCAAGGGTGGTGGTAGCACTCCCTGTCTGTTGGCTTGAGCGGTTTTATCTCAGATTTAACACAGCTCAGACAAGAGCAGCATCTGGTCCAGGCACAGCAGGGAATTTTCTTGGCCTTGGCTCAGAGTGCTGCATAAGTCTTGGATAAATCACCCAAAGCAACAACCAGAGCCCTTCTGGCAACTCAGGGACTTTATTGGGTGACAAGGTGTGTGCAGGCTGTCAGCATGAATGAATCAATTCTCCACGAATGGGACAGTGCAGAATCCACAAGTTCCAGTGGTTTTGTCAGTGTGGAAACACCACAGCCCAAGGCAATTTCCATACTGAGCTGACATAACCCTGTGCTCTTGCTCGGAAACGTTCTGACATGGAAACGCCTGGGGAGCTGCGAGAAGCCTCACCAGAACAAAGACCATGTCCATATGGCATCATATTTCCTGGGAAAGCTTATTTTTATGCTTTTTGACATGTCTACAATTCTGGTGTTATGCCTCATTTGCACTGGTACGTCCTGGGAAATCCAGTCAATAATTCCTTGTGTCTGTTCCTGCACGGAGCAGAGGGACCCTGGAGCTGGCTGAGTTATGGCTGTGGTTGTGTTCCACGCTGAGAAGGTTTTATAAAGCTGAGATTACACTGATCTCCTTCATCTTGGGCTCAGATACATCAAACAGAGGATGAAATTCATGACTAACCAGAAAGTAAAGTAAATTTCATCCATCTGGGTGAAGCATCTTTTCTTGTTCAATTTTAGCACTGAGCAGCAGTAAAATTTGGAGTTGGTGTGTGGAGTGGCACAGGAAGAAGCCCCTGGCAGATCCAGGCAGAAAGGAAAGTTCCGCCGAGGGGCTGCGGGGTGAATCCAACAGTTTTGCTGCAGTTTCAGAGAGGTGTTGCTGCACAGTGACAGCAGGGGAGGGAGCCCTCCAGTGTCACTGAATCCTGCCCAATTCCAGGGAGGGGTGGAGGTTGCAGAAGACCCAGTTTGTCTCCGAGCAGCACAGCCCCATTCCCAGGACTCCCTGAAAGGTCCCTGGCTCTGACCTGCAGCAGGTTCCACATAGGTCACAGCAGAACTCATCTGTTCACTCCTTAGGAGGACTGGGAACACTGTGAGGGAGGTCTGCTGATTAAGGGTTCCCCAAAAGTGGTGGGGCACTGGAACAGCCCCCCAGGGAATGGGCACGGCCCTGAGGCTGCCAGAGCTCCAGGAGCGTTTGGACACCACTCCCAGGGATGCCCAGGGTGGGGCTGTTGGGGTGTCTGTGCAGGGCCACGGGTTGGACTGGATGATCCTGGTGGTCCCTTCCAACTTGGGATACTCCATGATTCCATAAAAAGCCGTTGTGCAGCTCAGCTCCAGGAGGAGCAGGCAGCTGTCCCACCTGGAGGGGCAGGGTTTGGCCTGCCTGAGCAGCAGGTGCCTGCATCCCTCCTTGTTCCGGCGAATTCAGATCCCACAGCGCAGCACCTTTCTCCTGGGCACACCAGTGGGCTCCAGAGGGTGTCCTGCACTGCAGCCCGCTCTGGAGGACAGCAGGGCGTGTTTGGAGAGGGCTGCCAGGTCCTGCTGTCACAGCCATGGGCTCTGAGGCACCTGAGTCCCACAGCAAAGGCTCCATCCTCTCTGTCCTGTGGGAGAAACGAGGGACACGGAGCCTCCCAGCCCGTGCAGAGCCGGGAATTCGGGGGAGGCAGGAGCAGGGCCACCCCAGTGCTTTGGCACATTCTGTCCTCAGTGCCTGAGCCAGTCACTGCTGCAGTTTTATATTTATGAACCCGTGCCGGGGGATTGCTGGAGAGGTCTTTAATTTCCTCTGGTTTCGCTCTGAACATGCCTCTCTCGGGACAGAGGGAACATTTTCGGTGTTATTGAATGTCATTTCTGCGCAAACTGAACAGAGGAAAAATATTCTGATAATAACTGGAATATATGGAGGGTGGTAGCTCCTGGCTGCTGATTTTTTTTTTTTCCCCTCCCTCTGATGAGAGTTTCAAGGTCAGCTGGCTCCACAGACACAAATATGCCAGGAACAAAATGTGCAGATGCTCAGGAGTGTGGGACAGCCACGCTGGCACCGTAAACAGCCCTGGCTCGTGGCCAGCACTGCCGGCACCCAGCAGGCAGGAGGGTTCAGGAAAAAGCACTTTATTACAGCCAGCTCAAGATTTATCTTTTCTCTCAGCTGCATCATTAAATGTGAGTTATTTGTATTTTTGTGGGAAAACCTGGATTCAGCACAACCTCAACATTTTATTTGGAGGATGAGGAGGGGTTTTATTCAGAACCCAAAAGCAATATCTGAGTGCATAACAGCACTGAATGAGTGGCTGGAACAAAAACAGGAAAAAAAGGTTCTTTTCCTGATTCTGCTGCTGATTTATTGTGTAAACACAGACTAATCTTTCACTGTAGCTGTTGCAGTTTCTTATACACCCTCTCTTTTCCCTCCTAGATATGTCTCCTTTTGTCAGTTACTTGTGTGAACTAAATATCAGCCAGTCAGGCAAGAGCTGGCAATATCTTCCTCCAGCAGTCTCAGGCAGACTTAAAATATTAATGCATTTTATAATGTACTTATTTTTTGTAACTGTCAGTCGTTGCTACTAAGACAGGGAATTCCTTATAAATATTGAATGCTGCTGCAAGGTCTGCAAATAAAATTCTAGAAATGGTTCTCTCAAGCTCCCAAATGACTGAAAAACTGCTGAAAATCTTGCTAATTTTAGTAAAGTGTGTGGAAATCCAAGTTGCGTAACTGTTTCTGGGATTTTCTGATGAACAGCGATAGGTTTTGAATTGAAGCAGCGCTTGCAGATTCCTCACTGGACACAGACGCTTTGGGGACGCAGTGTTCAATGGAATGATTGGTTTTGCTCTGTAGGACTCCCTTGAAGGTGCAACTGCATCTCAGAAATCGGCTTGAAGGTCGATGATGTGTAAAAGAATAAAACTTAATTGCAGAGGCGATCCAGTGCCCAGCCCAAGGGCTGGAATTGTGACGAAGCAGAAAATCCCCCTGGAGAGCATTTCCAGCCTGTGCAGGGGAAAGAGAGTGCAGCCAGGGATGCTGGGCCAGGTGTGGCAGCAGGAATTCACATTTGGGTTCTCGTGTGGACCCTTCTCCCACCTAAAGGATCCCAGGAAAAGGCTGAGCGGGCAGCAAGGGTGCGTGAGTCCGGCTGCAAGGGCTGAGCTGCTTTTAATTCCTGAGAACGGATTGCAAAGAGCATCAAAACCTGTCACTTACACAAACTGGTGCTGCAGGGCCTCTCACTGCTGCTTTTGCTCCATGGATTGTGCTTTCTGCTCAGCGACCACAGCATGTGCTGGAAGGGGCTGGTAGTGGTGCCCTGATCTGTGTCCGGGCGATCCTTGGTTCACAGGGAACACAATCCAGGCCTGGAAGGAGCACACAGGGCTTTGGCTGAGCTGCTTCCAGTGCCCAAAGGCGACGTTCAGGGTGGGACACTCTCACGCAGAGACATTCGTGGGATCTCCCTGAATCACCTAAATCCCCCGGAAGGTTCCTCACGGGCAAATGCAGGAATTGCTGGCTCTGCCTCCTGCCTCTTTCCTGCCGCCGCTGGGAAAGCCACAAGCTGGAGGTGAGACCTGTTTTCAATTAAGGGGTTAATTACTGGCTGATTTGAGAACCGGGCTGCACCCTCCTGGTTACAGCCCGTATCCACCCATCCCACCCCGCGCTTCAGAGGGGGGGCTGCGTGTGTTAGGAGGGAGTTAAAGCAACAGGATTCCCACCTGAAAGAACCGGGGCGTTTGCTTTTGTCAGAAACCTTTTGGAATTCTGACAGGCTAACAGGGATATTGTCTTCCTAAATTTGCCATCAGCAGATGTGCTCTGGCTGCTGTGTTCTGCAGTTCCTGGGCTCGCAGGCAGGGAGAAGCCAGGCTCGGGAGCCGTGGTTTATTCCCAGGGGAGGTGTCACACGTGTCCCGGTTCACACCGTGCCCCTCCCAGCGATTCCTCGCCCTGAAGCCAGCGGGCAAGTTCCGTCTCTGGGCGCCCTTCAGCCTTAGGTGCTGCTGCGGCACCTGCAAAACGAGAGCTTAATTAGTGTTAATTACCACAGCAGCTCGCTCAGAACGCGACTAACCCACTCGCGGGCAATCCCGAAGTTCAAAGATCCAAGGGGGAATTAGTGCCCGGCCCCGGCCCGGTGCAGCCGGCAGAGGAGCGATCGTTCCCGGGGTCTGGATGGGATCCTCATTATCACATCAAAGCACACCCGGGCTGACTCCTCCACAGCGCCTCGCCGAGCGGGGGAGTTCGCCGAGAAAACTTCCCCTCGCCTGCTTCCCAAGTTTCGTTTTGATTTTGGGGGCTGGATAAGCCCCAAACACAAAAGGAAGCCGAGACAGAGTGGGTGACAGTCACGTCAGGATTCTCAGAGCCTCAGCTCCCGTTCAGGGAAGGCTGGAGGTGGATGAGCAATCCTAGGAGCTGTATCCAGCACTGGCTCTTAAAACTCTGTTTTCTTCTAGTGGGGTGGTCGGGTCACGGCTGACAAACGGGAAGAGACATCTCTCATTCCAGAGATCAAATTGCACAACGAATTAAAACGCTCCCTGGAGGCACCGCTGCTCCCTCTCCTCTCAAAGCCAAAGCCTGCCCTGACTGCAGAGCAGGTACCCCCTGTCACCAGGGCTCACTGTCCCTTTGGGTGACGAGTGTCAGGGCCAGTCTGGGCTCAGCAGGGACCGTGGCTCGTTTCTATCCCGTGAAACCTCAGGGAGATGCCGGTAACTCCTCATTTGGTCCCTGACAGCTCAAAAATGGGGCTGCCCTGCTGTGTTCTACAGGAACCTGCAAAAATCCAAACTCTTCATTTTAGGCAAGTTTTGATATAAGTAACATCCTCAGAGAGCAATTTAGTTATACCAAAATGAGATTAGAGCTTGTTCTTCCACATCTTGTTGTTCTGCTTGCAGTTCCAGGAGCTGAGCATTCCACGGTTGCCATAAATCCCCCCCTGTAAATAGCCCGGGATGTCCTTTGAGCAGTACAGCTGTTAGAGCTTATGAGCACCCCCAGGAAAATCAAGATGCTGCAGTGATGTGAAATCTGCACCTCCGTGCTCCTGGAATTGGATCATTCATCCCATTCCAGCACAAGGTCCAATTTGGCTGCCTCCTGCTCCTACCTGGCTCTCTGCATCAGCTGGGAAGGAAGGAGTGGGGCTGTTCAGACTCAGACCAGCGCACCCTGAATGCCACTGCCTGAGGTGAATCCCATCCTGAACAGAAAATCAATCCCTCTGCATTTCCGTGTTTCCATCCCAGCCCAAAAACACCCAAACTGTGCTGTCATTTGGTGTTAAATCAGCCCTTCTGCAGCCCGCTGATCCTTGCAGGTCTGGAACATATTTCAAACCTGTGAGGCCATTGACAACTTTTTCACCACCTCAGCGGGGGCACAGTGATGTCACTGGAGTTGGTTTGCAGATGAAAAACTGTTCTTGGGCCTGGCTGGTCTTTAATCAGCACAAATTGGGAGATGTCTGCTGAAATAATACATGAAACAAAGCAGAGTTCGCAGTGCAGGGATGAGGAAGGAAAGCCGGGACTCAGAGGGACCAGGGAGAAGGTGCTTCCTGCCTGGGGATTAAAGAAATGTTCCTTTAGTGCTGATTGAAGCAGTGCCTCTCGAGAGCCCTGTTTGGTGTGGCCTCTGCTGTGCTGAGTGACGTGTTTGGTGCCTCAGCCCCAGTGACAGGCACAGGAAGGCACAGGAAGGCACAGAAAGGCACCGAAAGGCACTGCCAGCGGGTGCTGGGTGGGTCAGGAGCTCCGCTTCGCTCCGAGCCGACACCTGGGCAGAGGGGTGGGCACAGTGCTGTGTGATCCCACAAGGTGGGGAAGGGTCAGAGTCATCCACCTGCTCATGAACGAACGCGCTTGGGGGTGAAGCCTCTTTTCCCAGCTGGAGAACACATGTGGGATGCCGGGGGAGCTGGGATTTCTGCCGCCCCTGGGGCTGGGGGCGCTTTGAAAATCCAGGCTCCCGTTTAACCCCTGGCATAACCCCGCTTGTGTCGTGGTTTTGGGGCTGGTTTGGAGGGACGGGCGCGGTGCCGGCAGATGGCAGTGCCTGTCAGAATTCCACTGTCGGGAGATCAGAATTCCACGATCGGGAGCCCCGGGAACGTGCCCAGGCCGGGAAAGGTGTCAGTGCCACGGCACGAGGCAAGAGCCACTCCTGCCATGGGAGCCGTGCGGGGCTGGGCAGACACCACCCCACAGCAGCAGGGACCCCTCCCACGGCCCCCCTGCTCCCCGGGACCCCATCCACGCGTCCCCAGGGCAGACACATGGGATGAGCGTGTGGGATGAGGGAAGGGAGGCTCCCCCAGCCTTGGCCGTGGCACACCAGCCTTGCAGTGACTCTGCTCCTCTGGGGCTGCCGGTTGGGCAGCACGAAGGTTCCTTCTACATTTCCTAGCACAAAAATTCATTCCAAATCTTGTTAACAGAGATGAGATGAAGGAGGAAGCAGAGCTGGTGCCCTTCTGAAGGTGGCACTGTCCTTAGTGCTGGGGAAGCAGCATCCAGGGACCAGCTCGGAAAGCCAGCGCTGTGATTTAGGGGGGCTGACTCTCCCACTGGATGAATTTACCCTTTAGTGCTTTTGAAGTAAGTTTGAATGCTCATTAAAAATACCCAAACTCCGACTGTCCTCCCCAAGCAGCACTTTTGTAAGGCCATCACAGACATACCCCTAAAAGGTAAAAGTAATTCTCCTAAAAAGACATTCCTGGCAGTTATGAGCAGGCAGAAGATCTGATGGAATTTCCCAGGATTTGATCAGCAGTTCCCTACCATTCCTTTCTTTCATTGCAGGTGGGTTTGCTGCTGACTGGAATTCAGTCCTGAGCTGTTGCAGCCTTGCTGGGCCCCCCTGTGCTGCTGCTGGGGAAACAGGAGCCGGCCTGGCTGGGCCGAGCTCACTGCCCACGCTGCGCTGGAGTGCCAAATGCGAACTAACATGTGGAAAAGCAAAATTACATCTGCAAAACTGATTTTTGATGGCTGAAATCCTTGGTCTGGCTCCAGATTCCTGTCCCATCTGGACAGATCCGGCATCCACATCCAGAGCAGGGAACAAGAGCACTGATAAAAAGAGGGTGTGTGTAGAGATGAGCTTTCTTCTCCCAGTCCCTGGGCAATATGACTATTAATAATCTTCAAACCTGTGGTTATTTCCCTCTCTTCAGCATGTCTGTCTTTGATTTTTCCAGTCTAGTCTCCATAATAAGGTGTTATGTAGCCTAGATTTGAGCTGGTTAAGAATCAAGTTTTCTGATCTACATGAAGTTCCACTAGTTCCCCTTTTCCCCATTCCTAAAAAAAAGAGAATGCAAATAATGAATTTCAAAATGTCTATATAGGAAAATAAAAGTATCATTCCAATGCTGATGTATCTCATTAGTGATAGTGTAACTTTTAAAGAAAGAAAAAACTGAAAATCATTCAAAGCTTGCAAATTCCAGCAATACCTGCACATTCCTGCACAGTGCTTTGGTTTGGGTAAGTTCTCTTTTCCTGACCAGACAAATCTTCTGTGAAAGCTTTTCTGACGGGCTGTAATGCGTGTGCTCCTGGAACAGGGAATCAGGGAGGACAGGGGACAGGGCTGCGGGAGCAGGGCAACACAGCCTGGGGGTAACCCGCAGTCACCAGGCAGATGTGTCTCAGATACGAGGCTGCCCTGACATTTGCTTTTCAGAAAAGGAAATGTCTCAGTAAGCTGGGGAGACAGTGTGGTATTATCAGCGACAAAGGAAAAAAAATAAAAGAAGAAGAAAAAAGAGAAAGACAAAAAAATAATGGCAAAGCCCTGAAGTGCTTTGAGAGCAGTCCCAGGCAAACCCCCCAACTCCGTAAGCAAACACCACGGCACAGCCTGACGGGTGCCAGGCGAGGGAAACGTGCCAGGGGAGTGATGCTCTCCCCCTTTCCCCGTTTTGCCCACATTCCCCGGTCCAGCCCGGCAGAGTTTCCCCGGTGCCGGTGACGATTTCCACACGTGTGAACCGCGCGGCTCCCGCGCCCTCCCTCCCTCCTGGCTTTTAGGAACTGCTTTCTGTTTGTGTGATTTTGAGCCACAAGCACAGCCCCCACCCCCTGACGAGCGCCGGCCCACCCCGCGGCCCGGGAAAGGCGATCCCAGGAGGAGAAGGGAGCGCTCAGCGCTGCGGGAGCCGCTCGGGAGCTGCCCGGGAGCCCCTCGCTGGTCGCGCCCCGTGAGCTCGGAGGTCTTTCCCGAGCACGGAGCTCCTGCGATCCCGAGCTCCCAAGGCAGGGATTCGCCTCCCTCCCCTCCCGGCAGCGCCCAAACCCCTCCCTCGCCCCCCGCCCCTGCGCTCATTGAGAACAGATAAGGCGCCGTCACACGCAGCCTCCGCGCCCTCCCTCTGCCCCAGCCCTTCAAAAGCTCGGGACCACCACGGATCCCTCGGAACAGGAGAGGAGCAGGGAAGCGCAGGCGAAGGAGAGGCAAAAGTGGCAGCGCAGCGGGGGAGGGTGAGGGCTTGGAGCGGAGCGGGGAAATCAGGGATACCCACGGACAGGGGCGTGGGCATCCTCAGTGCCACATCGATGTTTGCTGCCAACGGGCAGCGGCAAGGAGGCGGGAGGCAGCCCGGGGCTCCGAGGACGATCCCGGCTCCCTGGTGATGGCATGGACCGGCTGCTGCTCCCGCAGCAGCTCCCGGCCCCGCTCCTGCCCCCGGCCAGCTGCCCTCCGGAGCCCAGGCGCGACTCTGATGCGGAGCCGCTCGTAGCAAGTAAGTTACCGATTCCTTTGTTATTCCAGGTCACTCCCGGTCTTCTCCGGCTGCAAAGGATCGGGAGCCCAGCAGGCAGCGGGACAAACGCGGAGCTGTTGGGCCAGCGGGATGCCAGGCTCCTGTGCCCAAAGCTGCCGGGGTGTGAGCTGTGGACATGCTGCTGCCTAACTCGCAGCTGCCAGGGAACTCTTTGGGAAGGCAGGGATTGGATGCTGATCTTGGGCAAAAGCACTGTCAGATCTAAAGGTGGGATGCAAGAAAAGACGTTAAAAAACAGGAACTGCTCAGATACAGGATTAGTGGAGACCACTGGAATGCAAAGGGCGCCAGGAGACTGATCAGTGAGCAGCCCCGAATTGTGTGGAGTGACTCCACAATCCTTATCTGGAGTCCAAGATTAAATTCTTTCATAATTAGGATACTTGCCAGTCAGCTTGGAGTTACAGAGCCCTGGCAGGGCAGTCTCCAGATGAGGAAGTGGCATGTTCAGCCCTTGGAGGGGACAGGGAATGCAGAGCACTGGGAATCCCTCGGGGGTTATGGCTCTGGGAGGTAAAAGCATGACTGATTTTTTTACCAGTGTCCTGTTGCATCACTCAGAAAGGCGCCTGGGGTTCTCACTGTGCCAGCACATGGTGCTTGGGAGCATCAGGTTAACTTTTACACAGCATCTCTCCTTGGGCTTGAGCAGGGAGTTTCAGGAACCAGCTGATAACTGGCAGAAACTGGCCCCATCCCAAAAAACTTACCTCTGGCTTTTGGAGATTCTGTCACCAAGCAGCTGCTTCCTCCTGTGCCCTTTTACTTTAAAATAGACCTTGAATTTGTGGAAGAGGGGCTCGGGGGAATCCAAACTGGCTTTTCTCACTGGTTCTCTGACCAGGCCGAGCAGCCAGGATCTCCCCGAGAAGGTGGGGAGTGTGTGGGGCAGTGTTTGTGCTGGGGGGTTATTTCACTTCTGGGCTTCAGTTCTTTGCCTCACCATTCCTACCCAGCTGGAGATAAAGGATCAGGATCATTTCTGATTCCCATGGCAGAATATTCTCCAACCCTGGAAAGTTCCAGCCCATTTATTTGCAAAAAAAGGGCAAACAGAGCTTTGGAGTAATATTCCAAGGCAAATCCCCAGACTGCACTATTTAAGTCACCCACTTTCTATTGGGTTTGAGGTCAGGAGAGGCACCTGGACACTTGGGGTGAGCACGGGCCCTCAGCCAGCAGCTTGGTCTGAGGTCGGTTTGTCCCTCTGTGACTCCTGTGCCCTTTCTGCAGCCGGCTCGAGCACTGCTGAAGGCCTTGGGGCAAAAAGAGCCTGTGTTTGGGCAGTCTATCTGTGAACTCTTTGTTGCAAGGTACTGCAGAAACATGAAGTGTTTCAACAGTTTTATTGTATTTCTTTGAAGCAGATTACAGAGTGATTCTCTGTTGCTGTGATGGTGAATTCCTAAACAATGGAGAATGGGAACGTTGGTGGTCCTGGGGCAGGATTTTCTCCTAGAACTGAGATTCTGCTTTCCCAACATTCAGTGTTTTCTGTTCAGTGTAAACAGCCAGGAGCAGGAGAAACAGAGAAACAGGAGAAACAGGAGTGTCTGATGAGGACAGAGGTGTCCCTGTCTTTGTTCAGGTTGAGAGACAATGATCAGATTTCCAACGACACCATAAGGTGTCCCTAAAAATAGAGATGAGGTGAGAGGCCAGGGACAGAGAGGCTGCAGAGTGCCTCAGGCACAGTCACTTCCTTGGAGGTGGAATCAAATTGATTTATTTCCAGGCTCTATTTGTTGTTGATAGAGAAAATATCATTTGACTGTTCCAAATCAAGGAAAACACCTAAGAGCACAATACTGTGGTTGCATCCTTTGCGCAGGCACTTGTCCTGCTCAAGGTCTTGAATACAATGAAGTACAACAGAATTGCTTGGGAGTTCCATGGGTTAATTCCTCCAAGGATTGGAGGATTGGTGGAACTGTGCCATAGGAAATACTCCCAATCTTATAGAAACTCCATACTCTCCAGTCCTTGTGCTCTAACAAGTTGTAAAAGCCTGCATGATGCCTCAAAAGGCATTTTCTAGTTTTCATCTTCTTCTTTTTCTGTAAAAAACCTCCTCCCAGTCTCTCTCCTCATCACACTTTTGTGTCTCCACTCTTTTCTCTATAGGTCTGGAGTCATTATATTTAATGCAGCTGTGAACTTGTGTTATGTGGGGGGGGTTATACTTCAATCCATAGTTGAGGAAAAAAACATATTTGAAACCTGTGGCTATTTGACAGAACAGAAACTGCCTTTGTTGGCTTTGGAAATAATCCTGCTGGGTTATTGATCCGAGGGATCCGGCTGTGGGGGCTTTGCAGAGTGACCTTCACACACACCTGAGGCAGGCAGGGACTGCATTCCCTGCTGCTGGAGTGGGGCAAGGAGGAAAGAGTTCTGCAGTGATTCCAGGTGCTGATTTAGGATTTTGGAACTGCTAAATTTAATTCCTGCCCTGCCACAGACTCCCAGCTGGGTGTAGAAGAACTAAGTGTCTTTGTGAGTAGATAGAGCCCTTCCTTGGTTCAGGCATCTCAGGAAATACATAAATAAAACTTTCCAGCGTGTGATAGCTGCACTGAGCGCTGCGAAACACTCGGATGCTCTGGGAGTGGGAGGGTCACGTTCCTCCCTCACAACCAACAATGGAAGGGCCCCAGGATATCCGAGGAGAAGGATGGATTGGGAGGTAACTCGCAGGTAAAGGGAAAGTGCAAATGTCCATAAACCCTTCCTTGGGGTCAGGTTGGCTCCCCAGTCAGAGAGATTTTCTTTGGAAAGACCGAGCACCTTCTGCTGGGGTATTTCTGAGCCAGGGGCACTCTGGGCACACAGGAGCTGTCACAGCCCAGCCCAGCTCTGTGACAAGCACAAAGCCACCCTGCCCCTTCAGATGGACCAGCAGCCACCCGTCTTTGTGACCTGGTGGTGGGGTGAGGTCTCCTCCAGCCCCAGAGGAATCTGCTGTTACATCCTGAGTGCCAGGAAAGCGGTGCTGAGACTTATCAAAAACTCACAGAGGAGATGAGAGGCACCTTCCCACCTCAGCGCTGAGTGAGGTGACACTGGGAGAGGCAATTTCTGGGATCAGGGAGCTTTTGTGCCACAGGTCTCCCTTCTTTTTCCCTGCCTTTCAATAGCACAGCTCTTCTGCAGCCTTCCCTCCACCTGTGGACTCCTAAGCACTTTCCAAAGAGACAGCCACCAAAACCCCAAAGCTCTATTTATACAGAGTCAGAAAGATGGAACATTCCATGGTTCACCCCAAATCCACCTGCCTTTCCTCACCTTGCATGCACAGCTCTGTGTGGAAGGGCAGTCTGGTGGTGTTGGCTGTTCAGTCCCACTCACACACAGGCAATGAAGACAAGGGTGGAGGAAAGGTGCCTTTCTCAGGGAAATCAAAGCCCCACCTAAGCCAGAGCCTATCTAAAGTCATTTTTCTTTGGGTTGTCAAAGGCCATCTTCTCCTAAGATTTCTCCTTCCTCCATCTTTCCATGAGCACTCAGTGTTCAGCAGCCAATGCTTTTATTCTCTTCGGGTGCTGCTGCTTTCATTTCCTTTATTCCTGCACCAACTTCCCCACGTTGCTCTTGTCTGACAATTAAGAATTTCATTCCCTTGCAGCACTGCAACCTAAAGCAGAATTATGTGGCCCAGAGGAACCTGGGCACAGTAACCTGGTTTATGTGGTGTGGGCTAACAGGCAGCAAAAGAACCAGGTCAGGTTTTTCAGTGATCTCTGTTCAGTATTATTGGTTGCTTGTTGAGTAGTACAGGACTCATTGTCTGCAAAAAAACGATGACAGGGTTAAGTAAAAAAATACTCTTTTGGGAGGTGTGGGAGGTTTGCTAAAGAACGGTTGCTCAATTATTCTCCTAATGTGAGAAAACACAGGCATGAGGTTTAAAAGAAACAAAAAGAGGTCTGCTTTTACACAAATTTGATGACAGATTCGCATCTTCAGACTCCACCTGCCTGCCAGTTTAGTCCTTTCCAGCATCAAATCCCATCCCCATGGAAATCTGTGTGTTTACTGCAGCCAGATCAGCAATTGTTTAAATGGGAAAAGCCCCCCGGTCAGCAGGGAAAGAAGTTTCTTCAAGTGTTTTGTACTTTTACCTTCAGTGATGTCTCTGGCAAATTGCTGGAGCTGCCAGGAGCACCTCAGCTCTGTCAGGAGGGGCTGGGAGCTGCTCTGCCAAGCGCTGCCTCCTGGAGATTCTCACCTAACCCCAGCCTGACTCTTGTGCAGCAAATCCCAGCCCCTAAATGTCGCCGCCTGCCCCGAGTGTGTCATCTGGGCAGAGCTGAACATCAGCAGGGCTGATAAAAACCTCTCTGCAAGGCTGATAATGCACTGACTCACAGCTCCTCATGCAGTAGCCTGTCCTGAAGGAAGGCAGCTTTGTACAGAAGTGACATTTTTATTATCCTGGCCTCGTTTAACCAAAGATGGTAAATGCCAAAGAAACAGAAGAGTGCCTGTGACTGTAAGAGGCAATTTCACCTCCTGGCTCTCTGTGCTGGAGGGAGCAGGGATTTACAGACTGCAGCCGAAATCTCTGGGAGGTGCATGAACATATTTACCACGATGTGGCAGAGATGTTTATGCCCGGCAGCAGTGGCTGTGCATGACACAGTGAGGAGTTAACCAGGTCCTTACAGAGTTGCACTGCTCCTTTCAGAGCATCTTCTCATTTGGGCTAAAGTTTCCCAGGGCCCTTAAAATCACAAAGGAATGACAGCAAATTTCCTAGAAGATTCTTATGCCTGGGATCTCACAGACCATTCACATCCATATCACAAATTTTACTGCTGGGGAATTAAGGCAGAAGCAAAAGCAGTGATTTGCTCAGAATTAGAAAACCCTGGAATCATTTGGAGCAGAAAGCTGGATAGTGTGCAGCCATCCAGAGCTGTGCTCAAACTGCTAACCAGGAGCATTCTGTTTAAAGACTCTGAAGAAAAAATTCATGTGCTTAATTATTTTCAATAAGCACAGACTGAGATTATGCTCACACTACAACGGGAGAGTTACAGATGAAATATCCATAGGAATTGCAATGCCACTGAAGCTGTCAGTGAAGTTCTTATCCAGCAGGAATTTTTCTGCATTACTGGATCACTTGGAAGGTGTTCCTGAAGGTTTGCAGAGATGCTTCAGCTGAGCTGTTGTTGGAGATCAGCAGCACCACCAGAGATGTTGCCAGTCCTGTGAGTGTTTTAGTTAAAAAGGTTCCCCTATACATTCATTACTGGTCAGCTCCTCAAACCTGCTCCACCAGAGTGATATTTCCAGTGATTTAGGATTTTTGGTTGCTTTTACTCTATTCTGTTCTTTGTAGTAAGTTTTAAGATCCTTTTGGTCTCTTTGGTGTGAATCCAGAACATGAAACCTTTCACTCTAGATTGATGTCTGGAACGGGATTGTTCTCTCTCCCATGGTGCCAGTGAAAGCTTTAAATTTACTTTTATAACAAAATTATCTTTAAAACAAGTCTTTTAAAATTGAAAACATGCAACCCTTGCCTGGTTTTACATTTAGATTGATGACAAGCTTTTTAGTCCAAATGGAGTAATTTTGGATTAATCAATCAATGCAAACATGCATCAAGAATATTGTTTGTAAGAAGGAAGCGAGGAGGTTCTTCACTACCTGATTCCCAGTGGATAGGAGGCTTCTTTCTCTATTAAAGAGGGGGAAAAGGTGTCTGATTGTTCTGCCATGTGCTTTCACATGCTGGGAAATGAGAGTCAAGCTGTGCCCCTGTCATTTTTCAGCACCTTGCAGCACTTTGCTCACGTGTAAAGAGACAAACTTCAGAGTGCAGAGACAGCCAGGCCAGGGGGTCGGGAGGTTTCAATTGCATCAGGCAGTGAAAAGGGCTGAGGACGAGTGTGAACACACCCCGAGCCAGCTCTCAGGAGGGACAGGAACAGAGCAGGGGTGACTATTCTGTCAAAGTCCTGGATGCTCCCGCTGGAGGAAGGGACCACACAGCACTGGACACCTGATCCCTCCTGATTTCCCCTCCCAGCGCCTCGAATCCCCATTCTCTGCCCCTCACCGTGACTGCAGGGGCTCAGCCCTGGCCCCAGCCCTGCCAGGCAGGCGCTGTGGCAGCAGGAAGCTCTGCTGGGCACAGATGGTTGGGCTCCCTGCGGAGCAGAGCCAGCGGGGCTGGTTCCAGCAACAGGCTCCGGCTGCTTCGTTGGAGCAGTGATTGATGGTGACTTAGATAAGGGCCACGAGGAATTCTCTGCCATTAACCAGACTTGGCTGCAGCCGAATGGAAGTGAAAATTTGTTGCTTCATTTATTCATCCTGCCTCTGCTTCCTTCCCGCCCACCCTTTGTGCTTTTTAATACCAAAAAGATGAAGCTACTTTGCTCAGTCTTCAAAATTGTCTCTCCCAAGATACTCTTAATTGTATCTCTACACCTTTTCTCATTCACAGGAGCATAAGAAGATTAAAGATAGAGGGAGCAGTGATAGATTTAGTTAGGTTTTAATAGGATTTGTAGAGGACAATGCAGGGAATGAACACCATACAAAATATTGCTGCTCTATCTTTGATATCCCTAAGGCTCCTTAGGTAGTCTTTGACGGAGATTTTGTCTGTGCCCTGCATCCAGAGTCAAGACTCTCATTTTTTAAAGGAGTATCTAATCATCTCAGTAAACAGGATGTTACATTATAACTGGCAGAAAGCATTGCAGCCTTCATCTTGTGTTATTTATCCTGGTAAGCATAACTCTGAACGTCGACAGTGGGATTGTTAACAGCTCTCTGATGCGTTCCTAAGAGCGCCCAGTGATTTTGTCTAATGTCAGGTGGAGCAAAGGGGTGAGCTCTGACAGATCTCATTAACAGCAGGCCTGGGTTCATCACACCTTCCAATGTGGGATTCAAGATGCTCAATTAAATGTTTATTTCACGTTTGAAGCCCAGGCTCACGAATAAACTTCCAGAAGGTGATTCAGCACTCCTGAAATCTGAATTATCCCTGGAGATGCCTTTCTCTGCTGACTGCAAGGGAAGCCTTCATGCATAATTTAGACTCATGTGAGATTTAGGTAGACAGCGGTGCTCAGCGCTTTCTCTTAATTTCTAAGGTTTCTCTTGATATGCACCCAAAACCTGAGGCATCAAAAAGCTCCTCCTGAAAAGATGTTGACACATCTTTACTTTGTTCCAAGTTGTGATCTCGAGCAAATTTAGTGTGTAAAAAATCTAAGGACAAAAAGAAAGCCCCAAAATGTTCCAAGGTTTAGCTTTTCCACACTCCCAGAGCGTGCCCATCACCCTGGCAGCGGCTGATGCTTGAAAGGCCTGTGTGTAATAAGCCAGTCTTTACTTCCAGGTCACTGCAGAGTTGCGTTCAACAAGTGGCTGTTGTGGGAGAAGTGTGAACCCTCCAGAAACAACGTCCTGATGGTCCAGATGGGGAAATAAAATGGCTTTTGTCTCTTTTCCTTCTGCCTGAAACTGTCTTTCTTTGTTGTGCAGCCCAGCCATGGCTGGAGATTCCCGGATCTTCATGAACCAGGACATGGACATCGGGGTCACATCCCGGGAGCCCAAGAAGATCCCCAAGCAGGCTCGGGATGATGTCCCCATCGCCACGGACAGGACCCGGCTCATTTCTGCCGAGGGCAAGAAGCCACGGCAGCGCTACATGGAGAAGAGCGGGAAGTGCAACGTGCACCACGGGAATGTCCAGGAGACCTATCGGTACCTCAGCGACCTCTTCACCACCCTGGTGGACCTCAAGTGGCGCTTCAACCTGCTGGTCTTCACCATGGTCTACACCATCACCTGGCTGTTCTTTGGGTTCATCTGGTGGCTCATCGCCTACATCCGGGGAGACCTGGACCACCTGGAAGACGAGAACTGGATCCCCTGCGTTGAAAACCTCAGCGGGTTTGTGTCGGCATTCCTGTTCTCCATCGAGACCGAGACCACCATTGGGTATGGCCACAGGGTCATCACAGAGAAGTGCCCCGAGGGCATCGTGCTGCTCCTGGTCCAGGCCATCCTGGGCTCCATCGTCAACGCCTTCATGGTGGGGTGCATGTTTGTCAAGATCAGCCAACCAAAGAAGAGGGCGGAGACCCTCATGTTCTCCAACAACGCCGTCATTTCCATGAGGGATGAGAAGCTCTGCCTCATGTTCCGGGTTGGGGACCTCCGCAATTCCCACATTGTCGAGGCTTCCATTCGAGCCAAACTGATTAAGTCCAAACAGACCAAAGAAGGGGAGTTTATTCCCCTGAACCAAACAGACATCAACGTGGGATTTGACACCGGAGATGACAGGTTGTTCCTGGTGTCCCCTCTCATCATCTCACACGAGATCAATGAGAAAAGCCCCTTCTGGGAGATGTCCCGCACCCAGCTGGAGAAGGAGGAGTTTGAGATTGTGGTCATCCTGGAAGGAATGGTGGAAGCCACAGGTAAGGATCTGTCGACAATCAGTCACGGTTTTGAGGAGGAAAGGGGCACAGTGAAGGGTAGTTTGGCGTTAGGATTTCACTGCCCATGTCACCTGGACTGGGAACACAGTGGAGTTTGTCCTTGGATAGTGCCTGACCCCAGCAGGGTGTCTGACATAACCAGTAGTGAAAGGTGGGGCCTTTAGCTCCTGTTGTAGGTCTTCACCCTCTTTTTTGTAGTGTTTCACCCTCTTTTGTAAGTCTGAGATTGAGGTAAAGGGGTTAGTCCAGGAGCTGCCCATAACCACTTAGAACTGATCCAGAGGAGAAAGAAGCAATGGATTAAAGGAATTCATGAAGTCTCTGGTGGACCTGTTTCCTGTGATCAAAATTCATGGTGCGAATCTTTTCCCATTTCTCCTCTGTGTTAAAGACTGGCTGTAACTGTGCTATTTTAGGTACTGCTGTAGTGTTGATTTTAATGGGGGCTATGAAGTGCCCAAGTCTCACTGTATCCCATAAAGCAGCACGTGCTGAGGCTGAATGACTTGCACGTGGTGCAGGACACACATCCCCAGCAGGAGCTCAAAGAGGAAAAATACAGAAACTGCTTTTGTGACTCTTGCAGCCCTGCAGCTGCTTAACAGCTCAGACAAAGCTGGGTAATGGGAAATTAGGAGATATCCTCAGCCCATTCCCAGTTTCCTCCTAGGGGTGTGCTTGTGGCAGGCGATGAAAGAACTCTGTGTCCGTGTAGAGTGAATGTGGAAAAGCGGTGAGCTCCAGCTGTCCGAGGAGTGGGAAAGGCAGCTGGGGGGAGGGATGGGCACAGAGGCTTCCCAGCTCCTTCCCACAGGTGTCTCCCACATCTCCCTATCTCCCTCTCTCTCTGCCTGGGGAGGAGGCTGCACCTGGCAGTGGTGGCACTGTGGGTCATTTCCACTTGCATGAATTCCTTTGTTCCAGGTTTCAGGAGGAGCTGGCAGCTCTTCCTGCTGCACTTGTGGCACAGCAAGTGTGTCCAAGCCCCTGAGATGCTCAGGTCCCTTCCAGGCAGGATTTTCCAGCCTGGGGTGGGCAGAATGCGTTGGTGGAATCAGGGTCTGCAGGGGGAAAGGGCTGCAGGCAGCTCTGAGGAGAGAACTCCTGGCTAAAGATGAACAAATGAAGTCAGAGGTGCAAAAAAAGCTTTTATGAGCAGGTTTCCCCTTTGGTGTTTCAGGATTTTAGTTATGAGCTCAGGGTTTTCCTGTGGGTGGTGGTTGGATTTTTTTCCCATTCTCTCTGAATCATTAGCAGGGGTTTTCAGCTTGTTACAAGTGCTCCGTGGTGTCAGCACCCTGTCTCACAGATTCTGCCCCTTGCTGACTGTTAATGTTATCCCCTCCTGCAGATTTGCTCATTAGTCTCCCAACAGCCAGAGGAGGAAAATCTCTCAAATTCCTGCATCCCAAACCTTTGCTCCTAGAGGCAGCTGTCTAGAGAGGTAATTCAGTGTCCCAGAGTCTCCCTTTAGGTGACAGCAGTGGCTGGCTTCCCCAAGCAGAGCTGATGGGAGGGGATGGATAAGTTACATTCCACTGAGGCTGGAATATGTGCTGTGGACGTGGAACTCACCTGGCACTTCCAGGGAAATGTTCTTCCTCAGCAGAGCATTGTAGAGACGTGGCAAAGGAAGGGGTGGGTGGAAAAGACTATCAAAGGCAAGGATTTGTAACAGTGACTTATTCCGCAGCCTAAACATTTATTAGAGGCTGGAGCCTCCTAATCTGAGCATGGAATGCAGCTCCTTGTTTGTCCAAAGCCTCTTTCCCTGTCACACAGTGACACTAGAAATGCTTTGAACTCCTGCTGCTCTGCCTTCCTCGCAGGAAGGCTCAGCCTCTGCTGGGGATGTGTGAGAGGAAGTCGTTATCAATAACAACCTCGGAATTAAAAGCATGGCATGGGAATAATACTGCCTTACAAATGGGCTCCTCTCCCAGAGGGATCACACAGGCCGGGCTGTAATGGTGTTAAGGAGCACATATCCGTGGAAATGAATTATCCTGGGCTCAGAAGGCAGCCTGGGAAATCCCACACTGCAGCTGGGGGAGGCACTTTGCACTGAACTCGGAGCTGGGTGGACCTTGGATGATTCCAGGATCCACTTTGGAGGCTGGGATGTGCCTTGAAGGACCTATGGCAGCCAGGGGGGAGGGATATTTTGTCACAAGAAGAGTGGCCTGCAGAGACAGTGTTTGTGCTTTCCTGCTTCGTCCTCACACTTGGGAACACTGATAAAGCAGTTTGGGGTTATTAATCCCTCCCTCCACACCTTAAAATCTGCTCCAAGCAAATTCTTTAGGCTGTTCCCAGCCCATGGCACTGCTCAAGCCCCATCTGCTCTCAGGAGTGGTGTGATATTTACACCCAGCAGGACTTCTGTTAAATCCTGACACTGTCACAGCCTGGTCGGGTTCAGGGCAGTGTAAAATACAACAGAGAATTTGTTCCCTTAGCAACCCCTACGAAAAATTAGGAATCCACTCCCCAGAGTTCAGAGGTACCACTGGTCAGAACATACAGCTCTGCTTCCCACCAGGTGTTTGGAAAGCAGGTCAGAATGGTGACTGGCAACATATCAACGACTACAGAAATTTTAGCATGACTAAAAGTGGGGATGTTTTTCACTGATAATTTGGGACAGCGATTTTATAGCTATTTTCAGTAGATTTAACCAGGCACACACATATTACAAATGTAATGTATTGTCTCCTCTCAAACAAGCAGCTCTATTTACTGACATTTAAGTTTAACTCTGACCCAGTGCAAGGCAGAGACGGTAAATAGCTTCAAATGAAAAGTGTAGAGTAAATGCTGAGGAGTTCACATCCTTCAAGACATTGGGGTTTTTACATTTTTACAAAGTGAAACATTGTGGCTTAAAACAATGGTTTTGTGTTCAGGTTGCCTTGACTTTCCAAAGGCCTGAGTTACAGCACATGAAGAACAGCAGCTCACCGGCCAGCCTAAAGCACAGTGGGTTTATTTTGCTGAAAAGGACAATAAATGTGGTGTTATTCCAGCAAGAGCCCTGGGGGCATCCAGGGCTGCCCCACTGCCTGACCCTCAGAGCCAGCCATGGCACAAAGCCAGATGTGGCTTTTCCCATCGATATTTGGGATGGGCGAGGCACTGTGGCTCCTCAGCAGATGGGAAAGGCCAAAGGCAGAGTGAGTTTCTGGGCAGATCTGTTGTGGTCATTGCTGGGTGAAACAAGCACTGTGAAGACAAAATCAATATTGCTGACAAGTGTTCTGACTCCAGGGATGCTTTGTGGGTGTCTCGGGGGCAGCAGCATTGCTCCCAGTGCTCCTGATGAACTGGGCACAGGGATTACTGCAGGGAATTCATTATCTCTGCCTTATCAGAGCTGGACTCTTGTCAAGATCAGCTGCCCCAAATCTGACCTGCAAGAAAAGGGAACAAAGCAAAGGTGGAAAATCTGTTTGCACAGCGAATACATTTTTGCTTTCCCTGCTTCTCTGCTTCCCAAAATCTCAGGGCCACCCTCGTGACAGGACAGCTCCTGGTTGCTGTTGGCCAAAGCTCCTGCCCTTCCCCTCCTGATCCCAAACCGAACACAGTTTGGAAGCTGCTGGGACAGGGCAGAGCAGGGCAGGTCCAGCCCCCTCCCAAGTGGTGCAGAATCAGCTGGGCTGTGATGAAGGATTTGCCTGATCCAATTAGGGAACATTAGCAAGTCCAATTTTTTTAAATACTGTTTTTCCCTGTAAGCCATCACTCCATGTGCTGACACACTCTGCATATCCTACCAGACTTCCTGGCAGGTGATTTGAAGGGACTCTCTTCTCTTCCAGCTTTACCCTTCCTCTGCTGTTTGCTGACAGTTACTCAAATCCTGCTTTTTCCGTAGCTTCCTGCTGCCCTCATTCCCTGGGCTCAGCCTCCAGCTCTGCTCTCTGGGCACGGAGGGGGCAGAGCTTGTTACTCCACTCCTGGTCCTCCCTGGTTTTCATTGCCTCTTTTCCCCAGCACAATTAAATAAGGCACAAGAGACACTCCAGATGCCTCATTAGTCCAGTCACTAAATGAAGTTTTAATGAACTCTTATGTAAGTACAGGTATATATTCTTCTGGCTTAGAGTCTGTGATAAAAAGGGATTTAGTGATTAGAAGTAATTAACCCATCCTGTCCCTGTGGGAGAGTAGGCAAACAGCAGAGTTTTCGCACCTCCATTTATCCACCTTTCCAGAGGACAGAGTGCAGTTTCCTGGCTGTAAATGTAGGGCCAAATGGAGTAGTGACAACAAAAGATATGCTGAAATTAATCATTATTTTCATGGGAGAACAACGGAAGGGTAAAATTACTAAATTGAGTTTCTGGGCATTCATCATCTGGTTTGGGTTGTCTTGTGTTGTTTTGCATTTTGCATATAAATAACTTTTCTGTGAGGAGGACCTTGCAGAAGTGTTACAGAAAGTGCCTAAAACATTATAGGGAAGAGCTGTCTCAGGTCATTGTGCCTGAGGTGCCCTGCAGTCACTGTAAACCCCTTTGGGAGGGACCCGAAGTTACCTGGTGTGAGCTTGGCTCCGGCTGGGCCTGGTAGAGATTATGGGAATTGAATCCAAGGTCTTTACATCATAAAGTCCTTTTATTATATTTTTTTCCCCAGTGCCTAGGAGCTTTTGCATGCCTGGAGAGCATTCAGATAAATTAAAATCCTATTACTCTCCTCTGGCATAAATATCAAAGTGAATCAAGCCCAGCCATGTCCTCTAAAGGAGACAAGCACAAATAATTGGAGGACCATGCTCCTACCTTCTAATATTCCTTTTCAAGTTGGAGGAATATTGACTTTTTGGAGGTTATAGTGTTCTTTGGTCTAATTAACACAGAGGGACTAATAACTTTTATAACTTACCATATGCTAATGTAAATTGAAAGACATGTATTGCTTAATTACAGCAATAGAACTTAAATTTTTTATAGCCTCTCCTTGCCACCCCTAAACTTCCATCACTGCCACTGCACCTCCGAGGCCATCAGCTCCTGGGGTGTGGGTGTTCCACAGCTTCAGAGCATCTGGGAGAAGGGGAAAAGTCACCCTGGACACAAGAGAATGTGCAAACAAGGGCAAAGGAGGGAGATCACTCCCAGCAGTGCCCAAGCTGGAGGCAGCTGAGCAGATCTGGCCCAGCCCAGCCCAGCCCAGGCACATGACATTTTCTCAGCAGATAATCACTGTGCTCATTGAAATCCCTGGAATTTCAATGAGCACAGTTAATTTTAGCCTGATGAAAAATGTGGTCTTGACACCCCCAGGGGCTGGGATATCTCTGCCCACTGAGGAGGTTCAGGCCACGGAGCAGCACTGGAAGATTCGCCTCTGCTCGGGGTGGGATCCCATCGAAGCCTGGGGATTGCAGAGCACCCTCTGCGTCCCCCCGTGCTCTCCCATTACCCCTCCAGTGAGGCCACCTGGCTCGGATGGGATGTTTGCCAAAAATCAGCATCCCCCAACAGCTGGGGAGAGCCTTTGGTGGTACAGACAGCTGCAGCTGCAGATTTGGGGTGACGAGGGCTGGTTTTACCTGGGAACCAGGATCAGCGTCCCCTGTGCCGGCATGGGGCAGCGCAGAGCTCTGCTGCAGGGGCAGGATCAGAGGGATCAGCTCGGAGCAGCCCCAGCCCCGTGCTGAGCCAGCTCCTCCTGCCCTTTGTCAGCACGTTCAGACATTCCCAGCCCTTTGATAACGCAGGAGCCGCTTGATCCCGCTGATTGTGATGACAGGAAGGAGCCTTACTGGAGAGTTCCCTGGCGCTTGTTTTACAGCAGCGTTTCCTCTGTTCTCAGACGTGGTGAGACACCTGCTTTAATGCACATCACAGTCTCTGCACCTTTTCAGCTGCTGGGAAGCAGAACGGAGCTGGATAGGGAGGATCCCTGGCTGCCTTCAGCAGGAACAGGCACAGCTCAGTTATTGATCTGTGGCTCCAACCCACAGACAAAACATCCACTTCTTAGGACTCTGCTATAATGAAATTATCATTAAAACTCTGGGAAATGTTTATTGCACAACTTGAAACCAGGATACAGTGCCCTGGTCTCCAGCTGCTATCAATCCTGCGACTGGTTCCAGCTTTATTGAAAACTTGATACATCTGCTTCTAACTTCAAACAGGTTTTATCTCTGGTTTCTATTAAAAATGAGTTTTGTTTGCAACACGAAGCTGAGCTGCTCAGTGAGAGATGAGAAAGCTGCAACTAAAAGTTGGCACCTGAAGATTTCTCGTATCATTCCATGTTTTCCATAACGGACAGATTGCACACATTTATATTGAACATAAACTTTTTTACATTTAAACCAGATTGTTTGTTAGATGAAACTTCTAATGGTCTTACAACCTGGAAAATAGGATAGAGTTGAAAACTATGTGTCTGTGACTTCAAGTACATCTACTTGGACCGCACAAAGGAAAATGAGGATACAGGGCCATGAAGATGATGGGATGGAGCAGCTCTCCTCTGAGGCAAGGCTGAGACAACTGGGATTGTTCAGAAGAGAAGGCTCCAGGGAGAGCTCCGAGCCCCTTGCAGGGCCTAAAGGGGCTCCAGGAGAGCTGCAGAGGGACTGGGAACAAGGCATGGAGGGACAGGACCCAGGGAATGGCTTCCCAGTGCCAGAGGGCAGGGCTGGATGGGAGATTGGGCAGGAATTGTTCCCTGGGAGGGTGGGCAGGCCCTGGCACAGGGTGCCCAGAGCAGCTGGGGCTGCCCCTGGATCCCTGGCAGTGCCCAAGGCCAGGTTGGACAGGACTTGGAGCAGCCTGGGACAGTGGGAGGTGTCAATGTTTAATGTCCCTTCCAACCCAAACCATTCTGGGATTCTGTATTCTTTTGGCATGAAGTTTGTTTAAATGAAACCTCCAAATGCCACTTCTCTGTATCTGCACCATTTAAACCCAAAATGTGTAGTCATATCTTCTTTAAGGAAAGGATTAACAGCCTTTATCAGGGCCATATGTACTATGGTTAATAACATGGCAAGAAATTTGGAGAGTTTGGAATCTCTCTTGAGTTCTTGTGCTCCTCGAAGTGTCAGGGCTTCAGGGCTGCATGAGTGATATGGAAGAGCAGGGATGTCACAGCTGCTGTGGCACCCAGATCTGGGTCTGTTTGCAGCCAGGAGCTTCACTGGCTGATCCTTGTGGCTTCCTTCCAATTCAAGATATTCTGAATTCTGATTCTACTTGATGTATAGGAGCATATCACAAATGATTCCCTCTACCTGTGACATCCCATAGATTCAGATAAACAAGAATTCTGCAATTAAACAGGTGATTTTTTCAGGGATACACAGAGGTCTGAGTCCAGGGGATTGCTGTGCCCCACTGCAAGGGGAAACTGGCATATTCCGAGCATGGAGGGCACACGTTGTGTTCCAGTGGAAGTGGCTGCATCCATGTGCTCTTAATAAAAATTAGGTTTATTGTTTCCACACCTCTTCTGTCATCTTTTCACAGTCACAGAGGCAATAATTAGCTAGGGACATTACAGATGCATTAATTAACCAGGCTGGAGAGCACAGGGCAGCCTGCAAAGCAGGCACTTAATGGAATTTGAGGCAGAGACAATGGTGTTGTTTACTGGGTGATGTGGGAGTTGCCAAGCAGTGTGTCCCCACGCAATTAAACACCACTGCACATGTGCTAAAAAGGAATATTTGAATGGGATTATGGAGCAATTACAAGTTGTCTTATTGTGCTGGCTCAGTGTCCCCCTGGGGTTACAGAAAGCAGCTCCTGCAGGAAGCTGGCAGCAGCAGTGTTTGGTTGCTGAAAGCTTTCCATTGTTCCTGCCCTAATTGAATCCTTGGAGCAGGACTGGGACGGTGTCCCAGGAGCTCAGGTTCACTCAGGTGCTCCCCCAGGGAAGGAGCTATTTCAGGCCCGGATTATAAGGCAAGAGTTCCCTTAGGGACCTCCAGGCCCCCACATTTCACAAGGACACCCCATCTTTGCCACGGGGACTCCTTCATGGTACCTTGATGCAGCACTTGGAAAACCAGGGTAAGAATCAGCTGGTTCATTCACAGGGCTGATGCTGGAGCCTGTGGGGTCTCCTCTCCTGCTCTCCTTGCTTGCTCTGGAGGAGGAACTTGGAGGCCTTTGGGATTTCTGGTGCCAAACCAGCTCTGTGCAAAGGGAAAAGGGCTGGTTTATTTTAGCCAGCTGCTGGTTTCCAACCTCCTGGCATGAGGCAGCACCACGAAATGGGATTAGCCCTGCAGCCCTGACCCCCATAGCCCAGGAATAAAAGCCCTTGCCCAGGGAGGTCAGTGTGTGAGCAGTGCCGGTGACACAGCTTCCCTGGGAAAACCTGTCCCAGGACTGGCAAATCAGCAGGACTCCGGGCTTCCAGGGTGAGTGGAGCTGGCCCAGGGCAGGAGGGCTGGCCCTCTTCACGGCGAGGGCAGGCGATGCTGCACATTGCAGAGCCACCGGAGTCAGGAGGGGTCTCACCCTGTTCTTCAGCTCTAAAGCAAAAGCCGAGAGTTTCCTGAAAAGATGCTGAACTTCCACAGAGCTTCTCCTTAAGGCGGCAACACTTGGGGTGATTTTTAATTCCCTGGCTGTGTTTTTCATGGCAGCCTCTGCACTTCCTGGTTCCTTCCAGCCCAGGAAGCAGGCACGCTGGAACAGTGTGACTAACGCTGTACTTGTTGTTCCTGCCCAGAAGCAAACACTCCTGCAGATCTTCTTGAGGGGAAAAATTGGGTTTTCAGTCTGTGCTACAAAACTGCAGATGTCTCAGCATTGCGTGTGTCACCGTCTCTTCCCCTTTCAAGGAACAAAATACTCCTGGGCTGGTAGCTTTAAACCAAGGAAAGCAGTGAGAGACTTTCGGTTTTGCAGAGCACTTGCATATGTGGGTGTCTTTTAATGGTCTGTAGCAATTCTGAGAACAAAATATTCCTCTTTTCACAAAGGCGGGGTTTTTTTAAAAGGAAAGGGGTTTTCTGATTGCTCTGAGATTTCAGTCACTTAGGAGCTCACAGAGTGAGAATATGTGCTATGCTCTTCCCTGAATGATCTGACACTGAGACTTTTCCCCCTATGCATTACTTCAGATTTCTGTCTGTGTGCTCTGGGCTGCAGGAATTAGACTTGAAAGTATTGGCCAGAAACTGGATTGAGTGCATGTTCTGAATGCATTCCAGTCCGGCCAATCTCTCACCCTCCATGAGAGAACAGTGGGAGGACTTTGTGAGGTTAGGTTTTCACTGGAAATTAATTTCAAAATCAAAACATAATTAGAACAAAGAGAAGACGAATGTTTGGAAGAGAAGTGAGCCTTGACATTGCAAGGTGATTCCAAGGGCATTTGCACACAGGTGTGCTTATCCTTGCTCTGCAAAGCTCTCTTTAAACTTTTCTAAAGTAGGGGCTGAGAAGCAGCTCGACAAATATCAGTGCCCTGTTAGCCACAGTTCATTCAATCCACAACCCATCGGGACAAGGGATTGAACCCTCCAAGGGGATTTCAAAGCCAGCTTGGTTGGGAACTTCTCACCTTCCGGGCTGTACGTCCAGGTGTGTGCAGCTGCGTGCACAGGAATTGTGGCACTGATCCAGAGGGAATTGTGGCACTGCTGCACAGGAATTGTGGCACTGCTGCTCAGGGAATTGTGGCACTGCTGCAGAGGGAATTGTGGCACTGCTGCAGGGGAATTGTGGCACTGCTGCACAGGAATTGTGGCCCTGCTGCAGAGGGAATTGTGGCCCTGCTGCAGGGGAATTGTGGCACTGATGGAGAGGGAATTGTGGCACTGCTGCAGAGGGAATTGTGGCACTGCTGCAGG
>NW_024581119.1:5805881-5957720 GCF_017639235.1 Corvus kubaryi
TGCTGCTCAGGGAATTGTGGCACTGCTGCAGAGGGAATTGTGGCACTCCTGCAGGGGAATTGTGGCCCTGCTGCTCAGGGAATTGTGGCCCTGCTGCAGAGGGAATTGTGGCACTGCTGCAGGGGAATTGTGGCACTGCTGCAGAGGGAATTGTGGCACTGCTGCTCAGGGAATTGTGGCACTGCTGCAGAGGAGGAGGGATGGGCCCAGCTCCGGAGGAGGGCAGGGCAGTGACTGCCTGTGCTCAGGGCTGTGTGGGTCCGGGCTGCGGCAGCACTTGCAGGGCTGGGGGTTGTTCCAGCAGGATCCACACAAACAACATCTCAGCAGAGCAGGGTGAGGCAGAGAGAAGCTGCTTAGAGGCCTCCGCCTGCAAACCCTTAAGCACGAGGTTCAGGAGGAGGAAGATGCCGAGATGAATGCATCCCTTTCCCTTTGGGTGCTCAGCTTGTTCATGATAGAGGCTTTTGTGAGGCTTATCAAGCGAAGACTTTTCTGTGTCCCAGAGCAATCAGGTATGGAAACGACACGAAAGTGCTTTTAAGTGCCAGGTGTGGTTGGGTGAGCAGGTAAGGGAGCTTTGCCTCTAACATCCCTCTCTTTCCACCCAGGGATGACTTGCCAGGCTCGCAGCTCCTACATGGACACCGAGGTACTGTGGGGACACCGCTTCACCCCCGTGCTCACCCTGGAGAAGGATTTTTACGAGGTGGACTATAACAGCTTCCACAGCACCTACGAGACCCACACGCCCGTGTGCTGTGCCAAGGAGCTGGCCCAGTCCCGCCGGGAAGGGCAGCTCCTCGGAGCCCTGCCCAGCCTGGGCCGGGACGCAGGGACAGCCAGGGAGGACGAGGAGGACGAGGAGGAGGACGAGGAGCAGGAGGAAGAAGGCAGGGAGCCGACGGGACCGAGCGGAGCCAACGGGACAGCGGGAGGGGGGAAGGAGGAGGTGCCGGTATAACCCCGGGCCGTCCTGGGACACGGCACCGGCCAGCCGGGAGCCGCCGGGGAGCCAGAGCTGGGGCTCGTGTCCAGCTCTGCTGCCTGCTGCTCATCCTGGCAGTCACTGCCCTGCACCGTGCCTCAGTTTCCCTCCTCCTTCCTGAGGCGCTGAGCTTTGCCCTCCTCTGCAAAGCATCTGGGTCTCCATGGACAAGGCTCGCTCACTCTTCTCGTCGCTGTTAAAACCGAAATCCCCTCCACTGGCTGTTTCAAAGGGTGTGCATTGGGCGTGCAGAGCTCTGCCCCTCCTCAGAGGGTGTCTAACCAGTCCGGAATGTCCCATCTCAGTATGAAGAATGTGATTTCATACCTTCACTTAATTTGTGAGTCAATGTATTGTAGACATTGTTACAGCTAAATTAAAAGAAAAGGAAAAAACCTCTCTGCTATGTAGCGAAGTGTTTTGCCCTCTTGAATTTTACAAACAGATTTTAGTGTTTTCTTCCAGGATCGCAGCCATTGGGATTTATTTCCTGCAAAATGTCTGATATGAGCAGGGCACCTTTCCCTGCAGACCTCTAACATGTTTATCCAGTGTTTTGTCTTCTCCAGCTGAAGTGTTTTGTGTACTCTTTTAATGGAATCTCTGACACATTTCATAGGCTACACATGGTCAGAGAAAGTTTAGATTTTGCCCCCATGAAGGCTTTTTTCTGGCCTCAATGTCCCAGCTGCAGTTCCATTTGATGGTTTAAAACAAAGGAAGTAGCCCCTTGGGGATCGGAATGTTCTGGAATTTCAGAGGCTCTGGAGTAGGGAGGCTGGGTAAGTGGCAGTTTGCAAAATTCGCTGCTCTTCTGCAAGGCATGTATTTACAATAAAGGTTGAGGTGCTGGTGTTCCTGCAGCTAACGGGAACACACACTGACATAACTGAAGCCAGCAATTTTGATCTTTAGAAAGAGGCAGAGAACCAGATTTCCCAAAGAGGATTGTCTCATCCAGAAAAGGAATGAAGAAAAGCAGTCTGTGAGATGAAAGATTTCCACAAATTTCAACAACACAGGAAAAAAAATGGCCTTGTTGGAGAAAATCTCTTCCCTTGCTCCTCAGACTTCAGTGGGAAAAAAAGGATACCTGCAGAATTACTTTCATAAAATAAAATGAAGAATACATAATATGCAAGAGTTATTTTCCGTAGAGAAAGGACTGTATCTTTATCTGGGGAATAAATGTGCACTGTCTGGACTGAGCTGAAAAACAGTTTTATCTCTTGATTTTACCACAAAGACAAGATAAACTGGAAATAGAAAGCAGTGGTCTTACTGACATGGAAACAAGGAGGAGAATACAATCTGGAGAGGTCAGAGGTAGCATTTACTTAGAGATACAATCTTATAATGTAGGTAAAAGAGAAATTTGTGGGTGTTTTCCTGAGGGGGTGGAAGAATGCCCACGACATAGCTCTGTTGTACTTAAACCATGTTAGGAGCCAGCAGGCAGCTCGGCTGCCAGGGCACAGGAATTACCTCTCAGTTATGCAGCACATTTCCAAGGGAAACAACGTCACTGGAAATGCTCAGCAGTTCTAGAAAGCATCTTGCAGCCTTGGAGTGGGCAGAACTTTTCCAGAGGTCTCCCTTTTGTTTTTCTGCTCAGGTTATTCTTTTTCTATCCTGAGTCTCAGAAGGAACAGAGAGAAGAAAACAGAGAGAAAAATGAGATCCTCAGAATGGCTTGTTCTTTTTCTGAGACCTTCTGTCCTCACCCAACCTCTGCAAGATAATTATGTGTCAGAAATCAAGACTGGGTTTCAGATTTTTTTCCTCTGGAGCTGAAGTGATCTCCTAATGCAGGAGATGGAAATGGAAAGTAAAACTGCAGTGGGTCTGTGCAAGTCAGAGGCAGTTGGAGCCCTCAGAGGGATGTTACGTAAGCTCTGCCCGACGAACTGCCTCGTCCAGCTCAGCTGACCATGAGAGAGGTTTGATGGGTCCCTGCTGTGAGGCCAGAGACAGAGAGCCTGGAAAATGGCACTGGACTGCCTCTGCACCTTTCTCCTTCCTGGCTCTTGCCCTCCAGAGAGAAGGTGGCCACCTGCAAATATCCCAAAAGCTCTTTTGTCTGCTCATTGCCCTCAAGATTTCATCCCACAAAACTGCTCCTTCCTAAGAGTGTCAAGTCTGGGAATTCATATATCCTCATGTAAGGAATTTGGGTTGTTGCTGAAGGCTGGGTTGTGCAAATCCATCCCAGGGCATGGGGGGTAGGACAAGGCTTGTTCTGTGTTTGGAATCTGCAGAGATGCCCCAGTGACTTCCTGAACTGAGCCTTCAAATAGTGTCTGCATGAGCTGAGCCCAGGAACTTCCCAGGTTCTGGAGGATGGGAGAAACACCCTCCTGCATTCCTCACTGAGCTGAGCAGACCCAGGGCAGGGATCCCCCAGGGCTGGGGGCACCCTGTGTTTCTTGTATTTCCAAACCATATTTTCAAGTTGTGCAGCCTGGCCACCACTTCTGGGAGTTCAGGGACCCTTTCCAAAGACTGGCAGACAGGCCCCAGGGTTGTCCTTTTCCTGAAAGAGATATAATTTAGTGAGTGTATTGAACTTTTCTGGAAGTGAGGGAGAGCACCTCTTCCAGATTTGTCATCTCTGACAATTGGATCTGTTTCCTTGCTGTTCACCAGCATGTGCAGGACAATGGGAATAAAAGCATAACAGACCCACTCTTTGCTGTAATGAACATTTAATACAAAGCTGCATCTCTTGTGGGAGTTGAAATAGCTCACACAGATACATCCACCCACGTAAATATCCCATATGAACTCCACACTCATCGGTGTACTTTAAAAAATGTTAACTAATAGTCCACAAGAAACATTTGTAACCTGTAAGCACGCTGTTCACCCACGAATAACCATTCACAGTTCTAGAATGGACCCAGTAAACAAGCTGAAAATACATATTCAAAACATGGAAAACATCTGCTTTATGAATGTATCACTGATAAGCCAAATTCACAGCAGGATCCATCCACAACTCATGTGGGAACCACTTCAGCATAACAGGGGCTCTCAGAAGCTGCCAGCGTTGTGTGCGCAAACATTTCCACCTGAATCCTGCATTTTAACACAGCACCTGAGGGCTGGGTTATTAAACACGAGCCCAGGTGCCTCCCCACACACGAATGTGCACATGGTGTCCCCAGCAGGCAAAGCTGCACCTTCAGAGGGTTTCCCAACAGAGGCAGACCCCGCATGGCACAGCACAAACACCCTCGGCAGCAGAGAGGGGAAGGGGCTGGAATCCAGGGTGTGCTCCTGCCCCGCAGTCATCCACCAGAGCTTTGGAGCAGCCAAAAGCCGCGTTCCCTGTGCTTAATTTTCCTCCCTGTGCAGGATGGCTGGGGAGCACCTCTCAAAGAGGAGAGCTGAGGGGGCAGCGGAGCAGGCAGGGGCAGCACAGCAGAGGCTTTGTGCTCAGCTGGGTTTTGAGGGAGGCTTTGGGAGTGCACCGGGAGGAGCCCTGCACACCCCGTGGTTTTATTTAATCAGTTGCTTTCCCAGACCCATCCTTTGAGCTGTTCTGTCCCTGGGCAGTGGCACTGGTGCTCAGGGAGGGCCAGGCTGACCTGTGTGCCTCGGGCGTTTCTTTCTCCTGTATGAATTCCCATATTTATGCTTGTAAAGACTTTTCATTTTAGTTAATTTCTTGGACTGATCTGAAGATATCGTGGAAAAACCCAGCCCTTGCCTTGGCAGATGGTTCTGGGCAGGGGCTAATCAATATCCCTCTTAGAAATGTACCTTTATTTTTCATTTTAATTATTCTGGCTTTAATTTTCACTCATTGCAAGATTCATCACTCATTTTAGGCTTAAATTTGCCGCCTCATTGTTTTCACTCTCTCTTGTTACTGTGAATATATTTCCATCAGAAAGGGTGGATCATGGGGCTGAGAGAAGAGGGAATGTTATTTATGCTCAAGTAATTAATACCCAGTGATAAGCTCTGTTTGCTGCCAGCCATATCTCCTGCAATATATGAGGGGCAGGTTGCCAGGATATGTTAAGCGGCAGTTTGGGGGATGATGGAGAAGATGCTTAATTAAGGTACAGGGAAAGCAGGCAGGGTTTCAGAAAAGTGGTTCCATTCCAAGGCCAGTGAAGCAGTGATGAGCTACTGAGAGTCTGCTTGGTGTAACACCAGTCAGGGCTTCATTTCCAGGGGTGCCTGGTCTGTGGTGGCTATGAGGAGCAGCAGAATCCAGATGCTGGCATTTTATTCCATGAGGAAGTCAGGGCTGAATTCTGATTTCTTTCTGGGTGATCGTTCTCTCTCAGGGAAATGGGGCAAGGTTCCAGGTGACCCCAGTGGGTCCCTCAGCTTTGCCAACAACTGTCAGACCAGAACTTGGTTCTTAAGTCCTGCTGTAGGGAATGGAGAGGAAAGTTGCACTTTCAGACACTGTTGTGCATTAGAAAATGCCCACGGGGTGCCTGTGCTGAACAACTGGTGCTGGGGGATCATTTCTGCTGAAAAGTAAAGCCTAATTCTGCAGCTTTGCTGAAGGAAGTTTGTTATTCTCCTTGCAGGACTGAGCTGTCCTGCTTAGCTGAAACCAGGCAGCACAAACATGCAACTGCTTTCCCGAGAAGCTGAAATCCAAAGTTCCACTAAAATCTGTGCTTCACATGTTGGGGTGAATGCAATTCTAGAGCTAGTTCAGCAAGCACTGAAGGGTGGGCAAATACAGACTGGTTCAGTGGGGTGATCTGAAAGAATGAATGAAAAACCAACAGCCTGGTTTCATTAACTCCAGTAAAACCAGGAGTAACTCTTTGGAACCAGAGCTGTATTTTGGTTGGGTTAGTGACATCAGAACCAGGACATGAAGTGGTTGTAAAGCTCTGCTTTAACTCACAATTATTTGCGTCCTGGTCCATCTCTGAGTAGGACAGAGGAGGAAATCAAGGACCTTTCTGTAGCTGGGAGTAGAAACAAGCTGATCAGTGGGATTTGCTGCTCTCTGACTGTCTCTCAAATCCCAGAAGAACAGGATGACCTGGTGCAAAGAGGGGCAGGTGCAGCACTGCACAGCAAAGAGCTGAGCCTTCCATTTAGCAAATACTGTGAATAACAGCGGGCGAGGAGGAGGGGAGGCCTTGGGCCATCACACAGGGCTCGTTTGCCCCAGGGGTGACAAGAGCTCCGTGTCCCCTCAGTGAAGCCAGAGCTGGTTTGTTCCAAGCAGCAAAGGGGGACAGCAAGGGGGTTCCAGCTCAGGGAGCTCCATCCTCACCCAGTTCGTGCTGGATTTAACCCTCTCATTTCCTACCAAATGGGGCAAGTTATTTAAGGAAGGGTGATTCAAAATTGGAACAACTCTATCCTTTCAAACCTCATCTTGTAATTGAAATATTCATAAAGCTCTTCATTCAGCATAAGACCATTGCAGGAATATTTTAAGGATTTCATGCCTTTTGCAGTTACAATGTGCAAATTCAGCAAGACTAGCCTGCATTTTAGGAGTGCAAATGCATCATGTTTTTGACCCATCTTTCTTTGATTATATTTTCCTTTATAGGATTTTCATCAGATTGAAAGAAATTGTGGTTTTATTGTGTGTGCAAACAGCAGCTCTGGGTTAGGCTGGGAAGCACTGAATTCACTGTCCTGGTTGGCGAATGTTTTGGGGATGGATGTCAGAAAATACTAATCTTAAAATCTGTTCTTTCTTAATTTTACTCAGGTCCTCATATCCTGTGTGGATTTAGAGATGAAAACTAAATGCAGATAAAGCCCAAGGTTAATAAAAAACGTATTTCCATCCCAAAGAGGAGCAAATGCTTCCACAATTCCACTTTTGTTACCCCAGTACTCAGAAGTGCCTCATGTCCTGGTGTGCAGCTCACTGAGCAGGGACACAGCAGTTCTCACTGCCCAAAAGTGCAAGAAATGCCCTGTAGGAAACCAGAGCAACAGAGCTAAAAGCACCTGAGCAGAACCCGGCTGACAACTCCAATCCTCCATGTTTCTGCAGATTTATCACTGAATGAGGAGGAAAACTCGCACTAACAGGAAAATTAATGATGGTGAAAGCTCCTGGGTGCTCACCCCTGGTGTGTTCGGGTTGTTCCATCGCGTGTCCGTCATTTTTGTGCCGAACAAATGAGCAGCACAACCACACTGAACCCGTGCTCCATCTGCCTCCCGTTCTGAGCAGGGCTCAGCTGCTTCCCTGCTCCCAGAATAGAAGGAGGAGAGGCAGTGCCAGGTGGAGGCAGAGACAGCCTTGGCCTGCTGTACCCTTCCAGGGAGCCCAGGAGGGGTTTGTCCTTCCCTGGCAGAGCCTCTCCACGCTGCCAAGGCGGATAAAGGGACAGAAACAGCACTTGGGAAAGGAGAGGGAGCAGGGCCAGGACCTTGATCTCGTGGGGCAGCTGGGACAGGGCTTCCAGTAGTGGAGAGGAGGCATTTTTCCACCCTGAATTTCAGGATGTCAGGATCTATTGGATCAGGGGTGTTTGCTGCCCTGTGCTTCACACGCCCGGTTCCCCTCCCCATCTGCTGCCGGGAGAGCTCAGCTCCCGGGGTTGTGTCTGCAGAGCCCGAGCTGGGCAGCTCCTCCTGCATTCCACATCCAAAACTCAGCCCCTCTGCAGCTCCTCCTGCATTACACCCCAGCAATCAGCCCTGTGAGCCCAGTGAGGAACTGGTCCTGCCTGGTGTCCCTGAGCAGCCAGCCCAGCACAAAGAGCTGCCCCTGGCTCCACACAATGAGGGGAAGGCACCGTAACCGGGGGCTGACTCCGAGCCCTGCGTTTGCCCCTGGCTCCCGCTGGCCCCGCACAATTAACGTGACCCTGCTCACACGTGTGGCTTTGTGGGATCTGTTTAGGCTCTGGCTCAGGAAGGCCCACAAGCATGTCCTGAATTTTAAACGGGTTGGTTTTTAGAGCTGGGGCTTTATGGCTGCAATTTAATTGAGGCTGGAGCTGTTTCTTAATCCAGGTTTGTACAACAGTGGAGTGGGGCACTGGCACAGGACATCGTGCAGCCCTTGAGTGCAGGGTGGGACATCTCCCTGTGACTGTGCTTCATCAGCATGGGCATGGATGTTGGGCATGGATGTTGGGCATAAGAACCAGGAAAAGCTGTGTCCCGATAGGGCAGACTGACTGGGGACTCAAACAGCGGGGAGGAAAGCCCTGGGAATATCAGACCATGCAAACTTGGAACATCTCCCACCTGCAAAGCCTGCAGGCTCCCAGGATTTTCCATTCAGAAGGTGGGGTGTACAAACTAAATCCCCAGTGGGATTTGGGAGATGTCTGCATGAGGCAGCCTGGCAGAGGTGGGAACGGCTCCTCATCCCCAGGGCTGAGCTGTGCCTGCACAGCCCGGTCCGTACAGGGAACGTGATCAGCCCCTGCTGTGTTTTGGGGGTGGACAGGGGGGTCTGCAGTGTTCTGAGCAAGAGGAGGTTCCGTACCTGGAACAGTAATTGCTCCATTTACATAAAACATATCCATTAATTGCCTGAGTTTCTGTACTCCCTGACGAGCTCCCTGCCTCCCCAGACCTCGCCTGCCTCCGGCTTTATTTATAGGCTCCCCTGACCTTTTCATTACTCAGTCTCTCATGGATCCTGTCCTCTGTATGTTACCACATCACTTTTTCTTGTCCCGTCTGACATTTAATTTTTATTAACTGTGGTGTGAGGTAAAGCTGGTTTTCTTTGTTTTCCACACTGTGTTCTTCTCCTGCTCTCCAGGCCATAGAAAGTCATTCCAGAATCACTTGGGAGAATTTTTTTTCCTTGACATTCTGAGATTTTCCAGCAGGACATGGAAGATTAAACCTGGATTTAAGGTTAATAATGTCTCCCTGAGCCCATGAAGACTGTAAGGTGGGTACATGAACACGAGCCTCAGATCTTCAAGGGTCTAAGTGTGGGTCAATATCTTGTACACACCAGAAGGTGACCACTGGTCACTGGAAAGCCCCTCTGCACCTCCTGGTTCTTGAGTGGCTGGCTCTCATTCCAGTTTGTGCAAAAAAGCAGGAGCATATGGTGGGAATTTGGGTATAATGGAGACATGCTGTAGTTTTCCAGCCATGCTTAATGTGTTTGCCACACCCTCTGCTGAGGAATCTCTTGTTGTTACTCATTTAACTGAATAATCCCATGAACTCAAACAGTTTAAGCAGAAAACATCCAAACCAGGAATATTTGTGAGAGACAGATGAAAAAATCCTTCCATTAGCTGCTCTTCATTTGGGAGGTTCCTGCCAATTAACAGCAGCCGTTGCTCACTCTTGGATGATGTGTTGTCTCCTGAACTTTACCGGCTAAAAATCCTTCCCTCAAAAAGATGAAATCCTCCCCATCTTTTTGGTGAGTCACTGTGCGTGTTTCAGTGAGAAGTGCCTCACGCTGAATTTACAGCCTGCATGAATCTGTATACAAACATGTTTATGCAAACAAACATTTCTTGGAATGGATCCATGGCTCAGTTCTGACTCTAATGGACAGTAGAGAAGCACGAGCTAAAGCCAAATCTCACTAAATTAAATCCTTTAATTCTGTTCAATAGAGCAGCTAAATTCCCAAATGCCAGGAGGGAGAATCTCAAGTGCAGGCCCTGGGATGAGTGGCTCTGAAGCAGAGCTTTCGGGGGGGAGGCCCCTCAGGGCGAGAAGGACATTGAGGGGCTGGAGCGTGTCCAGGGCAGGGAATGGAGCTGGGAAGGGGCTGGAGCCCCAGGAGTGGCTGAGGGAGCTGGGAAAGGGGCTCAGCCTGGAGCAAAGGAGGCTCAGGGGGGACCTTGTGGCTCTGCACAAGTCCCTGACAGGAGGGGGCAGCCGGGGGGGGTCGGGCTCTGCTGCCAGGGAACAGGGACAGGAGGAGAGGGAACGGCCTCAGGCTGGGCCAGGGGAGGTTTAGATCAGATATTGGGGGAGTTTTCATCACTGAAAGAATTGTCCAGCCCTTCCAGAGCTGCCCAGGGCAGGGGTGGAGTTCCCATCCCTGGAGAGATTAAAAAGCTGTGTGGATGTGGCACCTGGGGACATGATTTAGTGGTGGCCTTGGATATGCTGGGCTGTTGTTGCCAGGTGGCTGCTGTTGGACTTGATGGTCTTAGAGGGTTTTTCCTGTTCTGTGGCTCTAAATACAAAGTTTTCTATGTGAATATTGATATAGTCTATATTCCAAAATGATGGAATATTTCACATTGCTTTTAGATTAAAAGTTGAAACCAGATCTCCAAATTTCTCATGGGACTCTTGTATTATGTACTGAGCAATAGTATTGTGCTACTGTGTGTACAGGGGAATATCAGATGTCTGGAAGAATTAATGAATATTCAAGGAGTTCTGCTTTGCAACGAGCTTCAGCTGAGAGCTGTGTTCATTCATATACATTTAAGTAAAGCTTAGATTTCTCATTTTTCATAAATCTTCTTTCGAAGGGAGGAAAACAATCAGGCTGTGCTTTTATAGAGTGAATTTAAAATTAAAATTAGACATTTAGGTGTCATTTCAGTTGTAAAGTAGCCCTTAGTCTGATGGTTGGAACAGTGGTTCCAATTATGTTTAATTTGTATGCACAGGGCTTGGTTAGACAAAGTATTAAGTGTTCTTACTTGTTCATAATATTTCTGTCGTGTGCAAGGCTTTTCAACACCCTCACTAAATTAGTTCTTGGAAGCCCTTGTTCACTATATTAACGTAATCTATCCCACACACAGTAAAACAAACTGTTTGGCCTTTCCAATGAGAGGACCCCAATCTTAATAAATATTGAATTATAAAACCCCTGCGTGGGGAATACAAGCTAATTCTTTTCTCTTTTCACCAGCTGCGAGCTGCTCCATGTGATGTATGGCACAAACTCTCCAGGAAAGAGGAGCAAATTGAAAACACCACCCCTGTGGGTTCCCTTATTAGACTGGAAGTGACTGTGAAATTTGCAGGACACAGCTCATTAAAATAAGGCTGGCAATCTGTGACCCCTTGAGTGGGAAGAGGAGATCCATGCTGGAAAACAGGCTGTTGCTCTGACTGGGGAAACTCAGCTAAGAAGGAGGAAAATGTGTGTGGCTGCTTGTTAACCCCCTCCTCACCAGAGTCCTTACAGGGAGCATCTTCAGGACATTGGGGCAGCAGTGGCTCAGGCCCGGTTAGAAATGAAGGGGTGGAAGCCTGGAGAGCTGCTGGTGTTCCCCAGCTCAGCTCCAGGGGTGCTTGTGCTGCTTGGGCACCCGAATGGTGCAGTGAAAGTATCAGTGCCCAGGTGTTTCATCAGGCACGTGGGAACTCAGCACAGCACAGGACCAAGGGCTACAGAGCTGCATTTTCATTATTGAGATATTTAATTGGTATTAATTTGGTGATGATCACAGTGGCCCCCCTAACCCGGGCAAGTCTATCACAGAATCCCAGGATGGGTCAGGCTGGAGGGGACCTCAGAGTCCAGCAGGGCCATCCCAGAGCACAGGGCTGCGTCCAGAGGGCTCTGGGATATCCCCAGTGAGGGACACTCCACAGCCTCTCTGGGCTCTGTTCCAGCCCGGGCCCTGCCCAGGGCAGCAGTTCTGCCTCCTGGGCAGGGCAATTGCTGGGCTCAGGCCCTGCCCGTGGCTCTGGTGCCGCTGCCGGGCCCCGGAGCAGAGCCCGGGCCCTGCCCTGAGCCCTCCCTGCAGCCAGGGACAGCCAGGGCTGAGGGCCCCTCTCAGCTGGGGCTCCTCTCGAGGCTGAGCAGCCCCGGCTCCCTCAGCCTGTGCTGGGCACGGAGCTGCTCCAGGCCCTTCCTCAGCTGCGCAGCCTCCGCCGGCCCCGCTCCAGGAGGAGCCCAGAGCTGGACTCAACATTCCAGATGTGCCTCGAAGGACTGGGCCCAGGGGCAGGATCACTCACCTGCTGGCAATGCTCTTCCCAATGCTTCCCTGGATATACCATTGGCCTCCTTGGCCCCCAAGACAACGTGCTGGCTCATGGTCAACTCCATTCCATCCTGCGCTGTCCCATGAAATGACTCCTTGGAGTACCTGGTGCTGAATTCCATCCTTTTGGCAGCTCAGAGCACCATGCTCTGTGTGTGGAAAGCCTCAGCTGCAGGGGAGCTGTCCTGGCTCTGTAAATCAGCTCCCAGCACTGTCAGAAGCCAGACCAGACCCAGACGGCACAGCCAATCTCACTTGCCCTCAGGCACAAGTCCTCAGAATTCCTCTGTGTGAGTGTGCACTGCCCAGGGTGCTCCCAGACCTGGCCTAGTCCTAGTTCAGTTTGGTGTTGAATATTCAGCTGTCAGCTGTTTGCACTGAAGAAAAGAACAGGATAATTTACCCCAAACTTATTCCAGGTTCTAATAAATCCCATTTTCATGCCACCAGAACTCAGGGAAAAAACAAGGCAAGAATGTTAACATTTTCTGCTTGAAAAAGCAGCTCTCTTAGTAGTTAAGTTCAATCCCTTAAGTGATCATCTAATTCTAGTCTGACATTTTCTGTAAGCGAATAAACCTGTATCTTAATTCTCCCCCTGTCAAAGATTAAATAATGCTACATCAGCTTTTAACGTGATTGATCCAAATAAAGACCATGAAAAATGTAGCCTCGTTGGAAACATTCAATGAAATAATACATCTGGGGAGGGCTCCCCACATCCCTGCTGATGTGAAAGAGCTGGATTGCGGGAAGAGAAAAGCTGGGATGACAACACTTAAACTGACATTGCTCTGCGTGAGGGAGAGGAGAGGCTGCGCACAAAACGGGCTCAGTAATTGCAAGTGAGATCCAGCATGGATGCCTTGGGAAGAGCAGGTGCCCTTGAGGCAGATCAAGCTGGATTTCCAAAACGACCCCTCAGCCACAGGTGAAGATTTTGGCCCTGCTTACCATGACAGAGGAAAGGACCAAACCCCCTTACGTGTGACATGTGGGGGATTGGTAACCTTCCCTTGGACTTGGGACTTTCCCTTAGGAAGAATGGGAAGTGGGGATACAAGAAGTAAAAGTCTTACACATTTCTCATGCCTTTTGTGCCAATATTGCTGTTCTTTTACGGAGAATGAGGGGTGGAGGGACACCTGACTGGAAGTGACAACAAGGAAAGGGCTTTATGATGCTGAACTTCGTGTTACTGTGGTAGTTGTCCATCATCTGCCTGTGAGTATCCTGTAGTCTCTGAACCATTTCATTTGTTTTTCAGTTGAAAATAAGTTTTAAATTCTTCCTGCTGTAATTGTGACGTGGAAAAGCTGCCTTTTCCTCATCCAAATCAATTTAGTGATTCACTCCTTACACAGTCTGCTGATGGTTATGAGGATGGAATACAGGCTTTGTAAATGATTGTAAAACACAGGCCCGGCTCCAGAGTGGTTTATTTTCATATCAGTGATTTAGAAAGTGAACTTAAAAGTGCTGTAGATTTCCTTGTGCACTGGGAGGCTGGAGAGAGGATTTTTGGAATATTTGATCTGCACAAAGTGCAGATGAGAAGATTGCTGACTAGGTGGGCAGAAGAGAGAAAGAAAACAGAGAAAGAAAACAAAGGAAGGAAGAAAGCCAGGAAAGCAAAGGTTTATTTTTAGGAAGTGTTTATTCTTAGAGTGGGAACTCACAGCCAGGCTGCACACAATGTTCTGACCTGCAGGTGCCCAGATACCCTTCCAGAGCCCCACACAACCCCAGCAGCTTTGGGTCATCCCAAGAGAAGTGGCTGATTGCTTTTGCACCTATGCTATTAATAACTGAGGTGGGAGGGCAAAACTGATAGGTTTTAAACACTGAGGTCATTCCTTAAAGTCAGATTATACTGGGCTTATGCATTTGTTCCCATCCCAATTAAATTTGTGGTCCTCCCTCTTTGAATAGTGCACGTTCCAAAGATTAAGTAGAACGTTACTGGAAAAACTCTGAACTGATAAAAAGAGATTCATATTTCTTACCTAATTGTCACTGAGATGGATGTTTTGGGAATATTTCCAAGACTACACTTGGTTTAGTAGCCACGCTTTGAGCACATCTTGCTGAAGCCTTAGGAAGTGGTGAAGGACAGGGATGTGTTTCCTGCATGGCAACCCTAAAGACTCTGGGATGAGCTGACCCAGGCTGGGCCCCATGATCCCAGGGATTACACAGGGAATCTTTAGCATATCTGGAAAGTTTGTTCAATAATTAAATTACTCGTTTGGAACTGTGAGTCTTAAACTTCCTCAGTTGTTGGGCATTTGTCAGTGAATATGTTGGACCCCTTGCTGGAAGGTTGTGCTCCCACATGGAAAATTGCAGGAAAGCCTGGGTGCAGTAATTCGGGCCCTGGCTGAGAGGATGCTCTTCTTGACGGCTCCCACTCCAAACTGGCCACAAGGAGAGAAGGGATAATCAGGACAGCAACTGAAGGAGTGAAGATCCCCTCCCTCGCCCTTTTGCCTGCTGTCCCCCCCAGAGCCACAAGTGCTGACAGCAACTCTGGTTCCGATTTGTTTTCCCGTTCCTATCGGAGCACAGGGCTGGCCAGGGGAGGGAACCTTTCACGCCGATCCGCCAGGTCCTTGAGGGGTGTGAAGAGTAAACGAGGTGTGAACAACACATCAAGTGGGCAGCACAGGGAAGCGGAGCCGTGAAAGGATTTGCTCCGTAAAAATAGAACGGGGCTGTTGGCAGCAAGAGGTGTCTGGAACAGATAAACCCGGCCCGGAGTGAGTGATGGGAGCTGGGCGTGTTCTACTGACGCCGCAGTCTGAGCTTCCTGACCTTATGAGAGAGGCGGGAGTTGGGCAGGACAGGTGAGCTGGTAATTTGTTCTTTAACGCTGCACGGACTGCACCTCTCCTGATTCTGTACACAACAGCCGAGAGCAGTTTTTAACCCCGGATCGTCGCCTCACCTCTCAGCTGGAATGGGGAATACAGGGTAGATTAACACCGAGCAGTGGTCCCATGGAAAAGCGTGAGCCGCACTCTCCTTTGTTTTAATGGGCTTCACCGCGGAGGAGCTGCAGCTCTGGAGTCCCTCTGGAGCCCCCAGTATCCATCCAGCCCATCCTCTTTGATTATCCCTGGGCACTGGGAAGCTTGTCTGTGTGCTTGGATTTAGCGTGGATGTTCTTCTCAGGTGAAATATTTATAAATCAAGGGGAGTTTTTCTGACTAAACAATAAATGGCAGCGTGGGTTTGCTATGAACATCCCTCAGGTATAACTGTCATAGCACAGCACTGCCTTCAATCCAGGGATCTCATCCATCCCCATCCCACAGAGATCAGCATATTACGAACAGAAAGTGATTTACCAGACAAGTCCCAGTTCCTGCCTGTATTATTCCATGATTTATGGCCCATCTGATGTGGCTGTAGCTGGAGTGCAAGAGAGAAGCTGTTTTGCAACACAAGCAAAGGGATTAGACTAACAGCTCTGATATTGAAAGATGGGTATCTCGTTGCACTGCAGCTCTCTGGCCTGCTGTTTATTTGCTGTCTCACTCAACTCCAGCTCCAGCCTTGCTGCTCTGCTGCCACAAAGGCTAAAGCATAAAATGGAATTACAGGTATTAACAGCTGTGGGTTGTGTCACCTAGGAGCACACAGCAACCACTGGAAGGGCCACCAAGGATGGGGAGGGACAGCAAAAGGGTGCTCAGCACTCAAACCCGTGAGGTTTTCCCCACTGGCACCAGGATTTCAGGTTTGGCCTGATGGGAGCAACCACTTTGAGTGAGATTTCAGCCACTCTGTGGCTTTTAAAAGCATTAATAGAGCATCTAAATTTAGAGCACTGCACTTTTGTTTCATTAAGAGTTCCACTTTAGAAGCAGACAGACTCCATGGAATCTGCCCCCGGAGCAGCCACTCTGCTGCTGCACGGATTAACTCTCGCTCCTCACAGGGCCTCCTCTCACCCTCAGCTGCTCACAGCTTGGGGTCTTCTTCACATTCTGGGACCTTGAACCTCAGCTGACCCCGTTCTTTAGGTGTCATGGGGCAAATGCTGCTCAGCTGAAGCCACTGGAACAAGAGCTCATTTTAGCCTAAAATTGAGTGAGGAGGCCTCGTGTGAGTGCCTGCAGAGAAAAGAAACACATGCAGGTTTGCAAACATCACTAGTGCTTGAATTTCCCTTCTGTGCCATCTTGGGGTGAGCAGATAGAGAAATTCAGGGGTTTCTCATAGATCCCATAGAAGCTGAGACTCAAAGGTGATGAAATCAGGCTTCAAACAGCACTGCAAAGAGCCCAAATCAGGCACCCCCCTCTGGACACCCCAGCTTTGGGCACTGGGCCTCTCAGAGGACTTTGGATGCTGCCAGGTGTCCTGCTGGTGGATCATGTTATCCAGGAGCCAGCGGGAGCCCTGGGGAAATGAGCTGAAACTTCAGAAAAGACAGGTACTGGTGTGACAGATGGGACCTTGGCCCAAAGCTTAGGAATAGTGAGAATTAGAAGTGTGTCACCAGGGAAAAGCGAGATCAAATGCTTTAAATCACAATATATTACACCTCCCTCTAGCATTTTAGCAATATACAAGCTTAATGCCTCCTTTTTGTCCTTTTTGGGGGAAAGAATGCCTCAGTGTGGACTTACCCTAACAGTCCCTAAAAATTGGGAATTTTTTAGCACTTGATTATTCTAAAATACTGAGGGTTTGTGGCACTTGAGCAAGTGGACTTGAAATCCCTGGTTGGCATCTTGATGGTTTTTCTCTTTGGCCTCATTTGTTAAAGGGATTGTTTGGCCAGAGGCATTTCTGTCATCTCTCGGGAGATGGTGCATGTGACTTTCTGTTTTCCATGGAAACTGGAGCAGGAAATAGTTAACAAAAGGCTCCCAGCTCTGCAGTGTGCAGGAGCAGGTTAAGAGGTTTGGGGGAAAAAAAACAGAAAACAAGAGCATCACTCTCAGCAGCAGCCAAGGGCAGAGCTCTCCAATCTCCTGCCAGAGCCTGTTCCTGGGGCAGTCAGGCTCACTCTCTCTTCTCCAGAGCCTCGTGTGGTTTGAGGGCTCCACAGACCTTCCTCCCCCTCCTCCTCAGCCTGAAAATCCTCACCGAGGAGCTCTGACAAACTTGGGGAGATAATTTGGTCTAATGCTTGCAAAAGCACCTGTCTGGCCTCCTCAAAGCAAGAAACCTCCCTGGTTGAGAAGTGATGAATTCCAGGGCTGTTTGGAGCCCTGGCCACCCCCATTTAATTGGAGGTTTCCTGCAGAGCCAGGGGCTTTTCTGGCTTTGGGCATCACCTTTGGAGCCCAACCCAGCAGGCAGCTGGGGCATGGGGCTGGAAAGCAGCCGAAAGATGCTGCTCATAAACTAACCCAGCTTGGCTTCCTGGCAGGGAGTGTCCACTGGAGGTGTTTGTTGGGAAGGATTTCCATCCATATGGACCTTCCCCCGCTGGTGCCTCAGTTTCTCCTTTGGGTCTCAGCTCTTCAGTGACCTCACTGGTGCTGATGAAACTTTAATGCTCGAGAGGGTCATTGCTGGAGGTCTGCTCTTGGTTAATTTTCTCCTCATGGCTGTGGACTGTGGAGGAAAATTTCCCCATTGCTCTCCCGTGGTATTTTGTCAGAGCTTGTCACATCCCCTCCGCTCAGCAGCTTCTCCCTGGGGAACTCCCAGCCTTTGCTTTTCCCTGGCAGGCTGTGCAGGAAAGAATGGCTGCAATTTCAGAGCAGAGCAAAGCACTCAGAGCCACAAAAGCACCGGAGATTCAAAGCCTCCCCTACCTGTGTTCCCAGGAAGCTCACAGAGTCTCAGCAGGCTGTTCCTGAACACAATTGTGCCTGCAAAGAACCTGTCTGAGCACTGTACAACACAGGGCAGACTTTTAAGTCCTTTTTTCTTCCTTTTGCTCCCATATCCAAGGTCTTTCTCGCTTTGATTTATGGATCTGGATTCCATCTTTAATTATTTGCCCTGAAAAGCTGCCTGAAGCAGGGCTCAGCAGCAGTCAGACAGAGGCAGCTCAGCCCTCCTGGCTTTGCACAGCAGCGTTCCATGGGAATGGCCATTCCCATGTGTGTGTGAGGGGCACAGCTCCCTGGCTCCTGCCCTTGGGCTGTGGATGTGCTTGGATGTGCTGGGCGAGCTCACAGGCTCCAGCACTTCATGTGCTTGTCCACCTCACCCCCCTGCTCCACAGGGCACAAAGGGACAAGGCCCACGACAGACACAGACGATTCCAGCGAGGCAAATCCCCTGGATGTGATGCCTAAAGGTATTTTCAGTGCTGGGAAATAAGGGCTCATTTATTCCCTTAAAAATTTCTGCTCCAGGATGAATAGCAGTGATGAAAATCTGCCACAGAGCAGGAAGGTCTGCATGGTCACCCTTGTACTGCTTAGCAAGACCTGTTTGGGTCTGGGAGCTCAATTTCCCTGTCTCAAGATGCTTTGAATGGCTCTGTCTTGATTGCACTTCCATCCACTCGAGATAAATAATTGTGCTATCAGTCCACAGCAAAGCCTGAGCCTCCAGGGTTTCCTAGCAGCAGCACTGGAGCTCCCAGTGCTCACACAGGATGGGGGACCCAGAGCAGCTGTGGCTGCCCCTGGATCCCTGGAAGTGTCCAAGGCCAGCTTAGATGGGGCTTGGAGCAGCCTAGGACAGTGGAAGGTGTCCCTGCCCATGGCAGGGAGTGGAATGAGATGGGCTCTAAGGGCCTTTCCAACCCTAACAGCTCTGGGATTCCACGATTCTCTTCCCCACTGATTGCAGGGATCATCCTCCACTGTGCATGGTGGGATGCAAAACTGAAGCTTCTTCCTCTATGGGTAAATCCTATTTCAGCTCCCTTAAATCAGTTCTTCCCCAAAAAAAAGCTTACAACAGCTCTCTGCTGGAAGCAGGGGGATGGTTGTCGAAGCCTCAGGAAACCCCTTTGATGTGGGGCAGGCAGCTGGGAGAGGTGGTAATGAGGTGCTGGGAGAACTTCAGTCACCAGGGAGGGAGCCCAGCAGTTCTGAAGCTGCCCGAGCAGCAGGGCCCCTGTGCTGACAGACCACAGGGTGAGGGGATGGCTGATTAAAGCTTACAGGCCCTGAGTGCTTTAGGGACAGACTCATTCTGTGGCTCTGAACAGAATTTCTGGACTTGCAAATTTATGGAAACACTTTTTTGGGTCAGCAACAGAGGGAGCAAACAGGTATTCAGTTATCAGATCATACTTCACTCCAAAGTCTTCATCCCTGCCTGCAGGCTGCTTAAATGGAGAATTCTCTGGGGCAGGACCTCTGCCCTTCTCCTCCTGCACAGCTCAGAACAGAAAGGGATTTCAGGCCTGGGTGGAGTGCCCTGATACCAGGTTATAAATACAGTGGTGGTGGCACTGCTCTCTGCTGAGGGGCTTCGTGCCAGCCCCAGCCAGTGAGGGCCTGACTGAAGCTACAGCAGCAAAGAACAGACCTGTGGGTGGCAGATAGTCCTGCTCAGTGGCATCAGGGTCACCTCCCTCGTGCTGCCATCACGGGCACCTCTGAGGCCACTGCTGCAGGGACACACGTGGCAGTGCTGGATTAGGGACCTGCGCCAAACTGTTCCCCAGCTGGGGACACGCAGGGACAGCCAGCACTGTCCCCGGGATGTGTCACCCGTGCAGCACCACCGCTGAGGCAGCACCACCTCGTGACATTTACCCTGCCCCTTCCCACCTTGGCTTTCCCCAGAAATGCTCCTGCTGCTCTCTGTTCCCAGGCCATGGGGTGTGGCTTTGTGTCCTGCTGCTGCCAGCCCTGTGCTCCGGGGACACTGTGACCTGGCTGTGACAGCTGAGCCTTCCTGGGAATTCTGAGTTATGGGATGGTGGGTGCTTTACCTCCAGCATCCACCTGGACAAAACCTCTGCCTTCTGAGAGCTGCTGTGAGACAGAAACGCTCTGAACGCTTATTCCACGGTGTATTTTCCTGAAATTTGACTCCAAAACCGAGACAATTCCCTGTCCAGATTCCCCCCTCCACAGCCCTGCTGGAATCACAAAGGCAGGACCACAGTTCACGTCCCCTGCTGAGTAAGGCAGAGCTGAGCTTTGACCTGGTCTAAGCCTCCAAAGCCTGACTGTAAATCACAAATGCAGATTGTGTGCCAGACAGATTTTTATCTTTTCCTAACTAAAGTACTGTTGGTAACTCCAAAGTACTGGCAGGAATTTTCCCTGCTGCAAGTGTGGACACTGGGGAGGATAACAAAGTGTGTTTGTGTGGCTTGGGCTGCTGCTTAATAACTTGAGAAGAGACTCCAACTTCTCATTAGAAAGTACCATTTCACCTTTTTATTGTTTTTTAATGAAACCATTTCTTCCCGAAAGGGAAGAGAATTGCCTTGTTCCTAAGTGGATGTTTTCATGAAAAAATAATCCCTGAGTTTTCATTACAGTCTTGAACAAGAACTTGAAAATAAAATCTGCTTGTTTCTTCCCCTGGCACTCTGCAAAAGGGAAAAATAGAAGAGAAACAGAGCAAATGGGAATTCTTAACACACATTTTTGTGGACAGAGTGGAAACATGTAAAAGCTTGCTTGGTTTTGAGATGCTATGAATTGAGTTGACATTTTCCAAAGTCTTCATAAACCCTACTGGATTATTTTGGGTGGGTTTCATCTCTAACACCCCAAAACCGAGTGGGAGCAATGTGGTTTTGCTCCCAGGTATCTCCCCAGGCCCTCAGGAGGACTCCCTCCAGCTGCTGAGAGAGCAGAGGTTACTGGGGTCCCTCTTTTGTGTTTTCCTGTGATGAAAAGTGGGGGTTGAACTTGGTTTTGCTCTGGAAGAAAATAGCTTTGGTTTGGCTGGAGGGGCTGAAATCTCCTGATAGACATGGGGGGCTTCTCCTTGACTTCTCTGCTGTTTTGAGCTTGGCAGGGACAGGTTCAGGCCCCTGCTGCCTTCTGCCCTGCTTCCCTGAGGAAAAGGAGCAGCCGCGGAGGAGCGGGAGGGGAGGAAAACTGGAAGGGGTTTGCATGCTGCCCTTATTGTGTATGTGGAAAAACCAAGCTGGCTTCTTTCTGAGGGGCTCAGCCTGTGGGTAATTACTCTCCTTAGGGTGCCCCATGCTGGCACCTTTCTTGAGGTGGGATTTGTACACTTGGAGTGGCTGTTTGGGTGGTTTTGCTGTGCTTCAGGGTCTGGCTGTGCTGCCAGTGTTGGTGTGAAGGACGAGTGCACCAGGCAGTGACCAAGTCATGTCTTTGTCAGGGGGTGCTTTTTGCTTTGCTGAGCACTGAGATATGGACAGTAACCCAGTTCCATCCTGCTCTGCGCCTGGGGATCTTGCCAAAGCCCCTTTAGCCCCTGCCCCCCTAAAGGCTGCATTCCTTGGTCACAGCAGTCACACAACCTGTAGCTGGCGTTGCAGGGGTTTGTGTTCCAAAGCATTCCATGGGCGCCTGGTGCCACTTTCCACTTGTGCAGTGGGAGGAACTGAAGCACAGAGCAGGCCGGTAATGGGATAAAAGTTAGAAACAGATTTGTATGGAGACTTGCGGGGTCTGAGAACTTTTTATGAGGCCTCTCTTAAGCTCTCTGGCCTCCTCCTCAGCTGCTGACAGGGCTGTGATAGCACAGAAAGCAGTAATTCCAGTGAGGTACTGCCCACCTTGCACTTAGACCTGCTTAGGGCCCACTGGCCCTCCGTGACCCATCTGTGAGAGGGAAACTGAGGCACGCAGCTCCCAGGGCTTGCAAATCCCCTGCTTGTGCAGGCAGGAAAACTGCTGGAAACTGCAGCACTTCTGGAGAGAGGTGCTGGTGGCAGAGTGGGTCCTTCTCCTGTTTGGCAGAACTGGCATCGAGGTGGCTTTGGGGGTTTCTCCTCCCCTTTGGCACCACAAGGGCAGCACCCTTCCAAAGCTTTGCCTCCTGCTTGTCCCACTGGATTCTCTGGACACCTGGAAGCTTCCGTCTCTTCTCTCCCTCCCAAATTCAGTACAAAGCTGCTTCTTATGCTGCCTGAAATCCCTGACACAGGAGGATTTCCACCCTGCTGGGATCATTAACCTGCCTTTCCAGTACTTGCAGCTAATGGATAATTTCCTTGTTGTTTCGGTGATTGTTTTGTTTTTTCAACTATTATTCATTTAGGGAAGTTCTGGGACTGCCACCTACCTGTCGTGGTCCATGGGCACAGCCTTCCCTGCGCCTCAGCAGGGCTCTGAGAGCATCAGGTGGGGCCAGCAGGGAAATCACAGCAGTGACACCAGGTGCTCCTTGCGAGGGACTTGGCAGCAGTTAAACCTCACCTCATCCCATTTCAGGGCAGGGAGCAAAGAGCAACCCCACACCATCACTAAAGGGAGGGGCACGGGGGCTCAGCTCGGTGCTGGCACAGCAGGATGCTTCTCCTGCCCAGGAACAGGGAGCTGTGGGGTTTAGGATTGACCTGTGCAGTGCCACAGAGCAATCCCTAAGTAGGTCAAGCACAGGCGTCCTGGAAGTGCCAGGAATGTACCTGTGGAGGCACAGAAAGAGCTGCAGTGCTGGGCTGAGCATGTGCTCCCTACTCAGCAGGGCTGAAGTGCCTCTGGGGGCCTTTTCTCCAGCCCCAAAGTGAGATCATCTGTGTGCTCAGGAGCCACCAAGCCCCTCTCCTGACAGCAGGAACGCTCAGAGTCAGCAGGAACAGGCAATCCACCCTGCCCTGGGATCTTGGGCAGAGTTGGCAGCAGGGTTGCTGTGCCACGAGGTTGTGCTGTCAGAAATCCTTTCAGGCTGCTCACAGTGCAGTAAGGGAGGGTTTCCAGTCACGAGAGGGAACTGAATTCCTACTGTATGGAGATTAATTTGCTGCCTCAGCCACCAAGTGGGTGAAAAAGCATCTGAGGATTCAGCAGTGCAGCTGTTAATGTGTTTACTGGGATGAAGAGTGTGCTGGGAACATGCCCGGAGTGGTGGCTTCTGTTTCTTTGCAGAAGGCACAGAACACACCAGCAGGATTTAGGAATGTGGAGCTCCTGGTTACAGCCAGGGACAAGCCTGTGTTTCTATAAAGCCGTGTTTGGCTGCAGGACACGATGGGGGTGTCTGTCACATAAACACCCAGCGTTAAAGGCTGTGGTTAAAGCTGCCCCATGATTCTATGGAGCTCCTCATGTTCTTCCGTGCTCAGCCTTCCCACTTCCTCATCCATTCCCAGCCTGCAGACTTCCCATTGCTGGCCAGGTTTCTCCTTACAGACTTCTTATCTGCATTTCTTGTTCCGTGGGGAACTGGACCACTCTGTTTCCCTGGTTTCCCTGAATTCCCCAATCCCCACTCTGACTCTGCTGTGGTTGTGCTCCATGCCCCGTTTCCTTCTCCTGGACTCTCTGCTCAGGTGTTTCCAGTTCCCTCCCTTTCTTTCTTGTGCTCTGCAGCTTCTCATCAAATCCTGTGTTGTCCCACCCCCAAAGGCTTCTCCTGCTCTCCCTTTGGGGTGTCCCTTTTCCCCCTGCTCCCATCAGGTGAGTGGGGCCCAGAGGGGACATTGCAGGAGTGGGGGTGCTCCGTTACTTCTCCAAGGGTTTTGCTCCCTAGGGAAGGTGGGGTGTTGGCACTGCTGTTGAAAAGGGCAGAATTTGGGGCTATTTTAGAACCTTAAAGGCAAATCCTACTTCAGGTGCATTGTTTGGGTGGGCACTGCAGGCAAGGAGGCGCCTGGATGCAAACTGGAACCCAGTGGATGTTTCTCCATATCCCAAGAGATGCGATGGATTTTCAGCTGAGGCTTTGCTGGAGAGCCCTGTTGTACTGCTGGGATGTGCTGGGCAATATTTCCTGTGGCTCCACAGTTAAGTTTTTATGGAAGCCTCGTTTGGTTTAATGTAACTGTAGTTGGGTTATAAATTAATAATCCCAGCTGCTGGGACTGCTGTGTAGCAAGATGGCTTTGCTGAATGTGTGTGTAAATAATTCATGCCATTAAATTCATTGTGTTCCCTGTCCACAGCTCGTTTACCTGCTGTGACTACAAATACTGCTCTGCACGTTGGAGAAGGTGTTGGGAGATGCCAGGCATGAGAGGTCCGTGTCTGTCAGGGAGAGGCTCTCCCCTGGCTAAATGGATCAGAAGCTCGTGGGACAGGGAGGGCCAGGGAAGTCTGGTTTGTGAAGATGACAGGGTGGAGATCTCACCTTGGGTTTGGAGATGATGGCAAGGTCCAGGCTGTGAGAGATGGGCTTCCCTGGCACATCCATCCTGGGGATCAGGAGGAATTTCTTCATGGAAAGGGGCTGCCCAGGGAGGTTTGGAGTCCCCATCCCTGGAGGTGTCCACGGAGGGCCTGGACACGGCACTGAGTGCTCTGGGCTGGGGACAAGGTGGGCATCAGGCACAGGCTGGACTCAATGGCCCTGGAGGGCTTTTCCAACCTCAGTGCTCCAGTGATTACAGCTCTGCCTCCTTTCCAAGCTCCCCCTCTTTGTTTATAGCTCTTCTGGAATTATTTCAGTGGTTGTCCCTACCAATAAACCAGGAAGAATTGGAATTCTTCCCTGCTTTGCATGCAAATTCCATGTGGTTTCCAATGTATTCTTTTTATTTAAATTCCCCCCATGTTTCCTTGGAAAGCAGCTCCCACAGAAGTAGTGAAGAGTCCTTTCCAGCCTCAGGCATCACCATTCTGTGCTGCAGTGAACAGAGCAGGGTAATGACAAAAATCCTGCACAGATAAATGTAAAAAGAGTACAAAAGAAAATAAGAAAAAAATATTATTGAGTCTAAGAGCTGTTTTCCAGAGTTCCAATGCACAGTCTCTAAAATGCTTGCATCTTTGTGGCATTACCTGATGTTTCCAAGAGCTTTGATGCTGTTTTATTTCCCCTGTATTGGCAGATTATTTCAGACCACACTGGTGATGCTTTTGCTGGTGTGATGTTGTCAATTCTGGTTTGTTTTCCCTCAGCCTTGCTGCTGCTCTCATCTGCATGTGATGATCCAGGGCAAGACTTGAGGGAATCCAGGGAAGACTGTGCTGGAATAACTTCCATCTTCTCCCCACACACCAGAAACCTGATCCTCTGACAGTCAGTAATATTTATGTGCTTTTATGCATCATACATAACCTGTAAAATTGTGTTATTGTCAAGTTACCATCATATATTATCTAGAAGCAACTTAAAAAGCTTGGTTTAGCTTCATGTATAAATATTGATGAGAAATCTGAAGCATGTTTTTCTGCAGAAAATACTTACATTCATATCAGACTCACATTTATCTGGAAAAGATGTTATTCCTTATGTTCCTGCTGAAGTCTACTTAGGAGACAGCCTGAGCAAGGCTGTGTCTGTATAAATGACAAGGACTATTCGTTTGGGACCAATTTAGTCACTGAAAAGGCTTCTGAAGAAATGTATCAGCATATTGGAAATCACTGGAAAGGGTTTGGGTGAGGTTCATTTGGGCTGAAGACAAATGTCTGGGATGGAAGGAAACAAGAAAGAAGAAGTCCTGTAGTTACAGGAGCTGAACAAAATGAGGCAGGTGCTTGTTAACTTTGAAAGAACTGCGAGTTCTTAAAGTTTTTTATGAGGGAAGTTTCACTGCTGTTTGTTTTGGTTCAAAAACAGGTTTCTGTTTAACTGGGAAAAAGATTTTTAAATAGTGAAGGAACGAGTGACATGAGTGACATTGTGATTCGAAGTTTGGCACTTGGCAATGAATCTGTTTGTTCTGGTTAAGCTTTAGGTTGGGATTTACAAGTGATGCCCAGCAAATGTCCAGCATGCCTGGCCAATGCTCCCAGACAAACTGGAAAAGCAGAGCAGTGGCCACTGCAGGTTGCCCTGGGAGGACACCTCTTGTCCCAGTCAGTCAGCTGGGACTGACCGGGAGGAGGCAAAGGGATGGAGCAGCTACTCCTAAGCAGGAAAATGGGCTCTAGTATCTCCTTTTAAAGCTGCTGCAAACAGGCTGGGGAGTGTTTTACTGCAGCCAGGCAGGAGTGACCTCCCGGACAGCCCTGCTCTGAGGGGCATTGCTGCCTTGGCTGGGTTTGGTGTGTGATTTTGGAGGCTCCCACAGCCCCAGCCCAGCACTCTGTGTGATGCTGTTTGCACAGAGCACGGGGCCATAATGGAACTTGAAGTATTGTGCTCTTCCCTAACCTATTTACATGACTTCATTACCATTGAATTTTTACTAGACATGTCAGGATTGGAGAGGGAAATCTGATCTAATAGGAAGGAATGTACCTCTCTGGAGCAGTGAGGCTGTGAGATAAAAAATGGGGTTTAGACAGACAAAGGAACTGAGGCATTGGGGAAGGAAATGATCACACTCTTATTCTTCCCCCAAAAACGAGTTAAAATTCCTCCCACAAGTTAATGTTGTGGCAATATTCAAATGTCCCAACCAGTATATTTTGCAAGGATTGAAAGGAATAACAAAGCCAAAGGTGATGGAAATAACTGGATGATGCAGTGGATGAGAGTCAGCTGGGACTGGGATGTCCATACCCCTAAAATGCATTGATCAAATGCATGAATGTATCTCACTGTCCCCCACTGTTTGCCTTGAAATGGAAGCAATTTAATCTTTAAAAAAAATAATGAAAGAGCAAACTGTAAATGAGACCTTCTGGCAGCAGGACGGGCTGTGGTCCCAGAGGCAGCAGCACAGGCCAGGATGACAAATGAGGTCATTAAAGTAAATAGTGTAAATTGAGTTTTGGCAGTGGGAAGGAATCCTTATTATGATGAAGGGCATTAATATGGGAAGAAGAAAAGGGAGAGGAGGAATTCAATGGTGACAGGATCATCTGGGGCAGGGAGCAGTGTAATCCTGTGGCTGCTCCAGCTGCCTCCTCATTGCAAGGCGAGGAGCCCATTTAATTTCACAGGGTTTTCAGCAGGGCACGGTTTCAAAGTGCATTAAAGATTATGAAGTGTCACCTCTCCAAACAGCATCCAGGAGGTGCTGAACCAAGGGCTGGGATTCTTTACTCATTTGGTCTCGTCTTTGACATCACATTTGCAGCACAGTTGTGCTTTGCCTGCTGATTTTTCATTTTTAAGGAGTTTCTTAATATGAGTGTTCAAAACCTGATCACTTGGTTGCCGCTGGGTAGTCCTTGATTATGGAAAGTGCAAACCGTGGTGTTAAAGGGCTGTGGCAGCCAGTTCCCATTGACTGACCAGCCAGGGAGTTCTGGCCTCTAAATCTAGGCTTCTTTAGGTGCTGGTGACAGCCAGGTTGATTATCCTGCTCAGATTAATGTGGAGTTGTGGCAGTCCTTAAGCTCACAGAGACTTTTTAAAGTTGCCGGGCTCTTTGAAAGCTGCTGTGAGAATCAGTGGGCAGCTCTGTGCAAAGTCTTGGGGTTGTTCTTCCTCGTTCAGTGACACTGAAATAAATCCTTGCTCTTGTAAGAGCAGATGTAACTGGCAAGTTTGGGCATTGCCCTGGGAATCTTGAGCCCTGAGTGTCACTGTCCTCTGGCCTTTCTGTGGCCATTGTAATGGCACTAGTGACACACTGTGTAAAGGCACCTTACAGGATGTTACTAATTAAATACAACTTCATATGGTCCCATTAGTACCCTAAAGTTCTGTGGTTTTCATTCTCCGAGGTTCAGTTCCTCTGCTCATCCTATTGCGAGGATAAATCACTTGTGAAACGCAGTTTGAGTTAATGAAAAACACATTTTGCCTTCAACGAGATGGTCTGTGAGGTCCCTTCCAACCCGAAGTCTGTGCCTAGGGCCAGATTTTCCTACACACTCCTGAGCCATCAAAGAGGGCTCTGAGGCATGGAAAGGCATGGAAATGCACTTTTCCTGTTTAGCTTGCAGAGGCAGATTTATCTCTAAGAGTAGCTCTTATTTTTTCACAACATGCCTTGAAAAAATGAAAGCCCAACCAAAACCAAACAGAAATGTTCTCCCTTTGCTCTGGAAATGCTGGGTTTTGTTGAGCCCATCATGGTGTGGTAATAGAGATTTGCATGGCCTGTTGAAAGGAATGAGCTCCAAAGCTGCTGGGAATGGCACTGAGCTGTGGGAGGAGGGGAGGAGGAGGCTCAGGGACAGTTCAGGGTATTTGCGTTAACAAACACTGCTGGGGCTGGGGTTGAGGCTTTGAAAAAGTACATTTCACACCAGCATCTCATGTGAGTGCAGCAGGACGGAGGAACACTTCCACAGGGCTTTGTGGCACACAATTGGATGAATTGCTGCAGAATGGATGGCGGAGGAGCAGGGAAATGGGATGTGAAGGAGCTCCAGGAGCACTTGAAATCATGATGGTCCAGACAGAGAGCAGAGAGCTGCATTAGGGAGACCTCTAAAATCAGTTTTCACCTAAAGGTGTGGAAGGACTCTTGGGTCAGGTTGGGTACCAGGAAAGGTTCGTCCCCCCGAGGGTGCCGGGCACTGCCCAGGCTCCCCAGGGAATGGGCACAGCCCCGAGGCTGCCAGAGCTCCAGGAGCATTTGGACAGCGCTGCCGGTCAGTCCCAGCTGCTTTCTTTGGCTCCAACCTGTGTGTGCCTGGCTTGGGAGAGCCCTGTGGGACTCCTGGATGTCCCACAGGTCTGGGGAACACTCCACCAAGCAGCCTCTCCCCCATACACTTGGGTTTTCCTTGTAAAACTCCAATTTCAGGCACAGGCAACCTGTTCTGCCAGAGCCCAGGGAAGCATGGAACAGGGGAGTTGAAGGTGGAGAGTTCATTTGCTCAGGTTTTGCCTCTATTTGCTGCAGAGTGAAAGTCTGCTCTGCTTTTCTTGGGGTGGTTGAATCCAACCAGAACTCAGATCCAAGGGCAATAAATGCTTCTTGCAAATGGGGGTAGGAGAAAAGCACTGATTCCCCCAGCTCTGGGAAAAGGGACCTAAGGAAAATTTATGGTGAGGGCTCAGCACTCCCTGAGTGAAACCCCAGCCCTTGAGAGGATCAGATGGGGTTTTTGTTACACTGGGTTGAGGAATCCCAGCCACGTGCCAGGTCCTGACACTGGGAAAAGATTGTGTGGCATGTTTGGGTGAAATCTGCGTGGTTTTGTAACAAAAAGTGTGTTGGGTGGTGTTTTGATGATCAGAGCTTTTCTGCCATGAGAAGAAGCAGGAAGCTGAGCAGAAATGAAAACTCTGTCCCCAGCTGTGTGCCCTGCAGGGCCAGGAGAAATTCAAGGACTCACTTAATGCTGTTGTTATTAGTTAGAACATCTATATGCTGGAAAATGCTCCTAGAGTATCAATAAAATAACTATAATTTTTTGCCAAGAAATATTCAAAACCTTTTAAGCAAATACTGGAGAAAAGCATTTATTAGAAGAAGGGGAAAAAAGGGATTGATTCTGAAAAATGGGATTTCAAACACCTCCCTCAGTCATGGAGAAACCTGAAGTTGTGCTTCATCAGTAGGAAACCAAAAATGTGGCTCTGGTGCCACAAATCCCTAAACAAATGTGGCTTGAATAATAGATTGACTTGCTTAGGAGAGCTTTCCCCTAAGCAAACTTAGGAATCAATAACTAATTATTTGTAGGAATAGCCTTGTGAATTTCCCATCATAAACAGATCCAGGAAAACTCTCAGTTGCTCCAATCCATCTGTGAACAGTAAAAAGTAATTATTCTCTTAGCTCACAAACTGATTTATCCTTGGTTTTTGCTCTGCTTGTATTTGATGGAACAGCTGCACTTAACCCATGGCCTTGTTTTTGCTGGGAAAACCAGATCCTTTAACTGCAAACACATCACTTCAGGAGCTGAACCAGTTCCTCGGCTGCAGGTTCCCAGTGTGGGTTCAAACTTCATTGCTGTTTAGAACCCGAGTGCAGCTGGGTGAGGGTTTGGACGCGATGGACGAAGGGGCTCCCGTCAGGCCCAGGGTCTCAGGGGCTCTGCTCCGAGCAGGGGCTCTGCAGCTTGCTGACATCTGCTTGCTGTGAAAGCCTTTCCTGCCACAGGGCTGCTGCCATGGGCTCTTTCCCTCTGCTGGCTGCTATTTCCATAAAACTTGCCAGAGCTTCATCGTCTTTGGGGCTTCTCTCCTCCAAAGTGATGCCCCCCAATGAGCTCCTGGGTCTGGTCAAGGTGAGGCCAAGGTGTGGCCTTGGTACAGGGAAATGCACTGAAGCTGAAAGCTTGTGACCACCAGTGTTTGTGGGTGTGTTTTCCCTTGCAGAGGACAGAACCTGTCTCAGGTATTTATATGTGTTTGTTCTTTCCCCAAATTTAAATCAGCTCAAAGGGGCCAAGCAGATCATACATTCTGATGGGTCTCTGTCTCTGCAGCCGAGCTGCTGCTTATCTTATCTTGATAAAAGCCCTCCAGAGCATCTCTTTCCAGCTCAATGAATTGCTGTGTAAGATCTCCAGTATTTGCTGTTGCTGCTGGACTGGGAACAGGCCTGTGGAAATCAGCTTGTCTGTGGAAAATGGAGATGTGGGAGCGTGAGTGGGATAAACATCACCCCCCTCGTCTGGAGCTGCTCTGAGCAGCCCGAGGCTGCCAAGGAGCTGCTGGTCCTGCCTCACGTGCAGAGCCTTTCCTGGGCACCTCTGCTCTTCAATCACTGCTTTCAGTGTCTGTTCAGCCCTTTCATTTCTCCAGTGTCAGACTGTCAGTGTCAGACTCTGTCCCAGTAACACTTCCTGGGGCTCAGGCTCTTGTCAGGCCCTTTCTCTCCAGGGTATTTCATTTTGCTCATTGATAGCAGCAGCTTTCTCTGGAGAAGCAAAATCCCTCCTTCCCTCCCCCTTCTCCCCTGGGCTCCTGTTAAATAACCTCGTGCACAGCCAAGCCAGAAATGGCTCTGGGAGAAAACCAGGCTGAAAGCCCCAGTGTGGCCTGGGCACTAAATCCAGGAGCAAATCCAGCAGGAATCCAGAGCTGTGAGGATGATGAGGGAACCAGACCATGTGTCCTGTGAGGAAAGGCTTGGAGGGTGGCAGAGCCCTGAAAGAGCTGCCCAGGAGGCTGTGGAGTCTCCTTGTCTGGAGGTGTCCAGCCCCATGGGCTCCCTCCTGTGCCGTGGGGTGACTGTGCTCCAGCACAGGACTGGAGGTGACCTCCAGAGGCTCCGCTCTGTGATCCCGGGCTGGGCTCTGCTGTGGCCTCAGCTCACCCCCAACGATTGAGGCAGTTCAGTGTCATTGCAGAAGGAGCTGAAATTGTTCCCAGCTTGCCCAGTCCCGTTGCTGGTTGGTGCTGGCTCTGTTTTGGATGGAGCCAGCTCAGGAGGACTCTCGGTCTTGCTTCAGGTTTGTTTGATCAGGGATACTTGGGTGAAAATTAGTCCAGATTAACAAAGAGCATGGATTGAAGGTGGGTCACTTAAACTGCACTGGCATGGCTGCTCTAGGTCAGAACAAAGGTAGCCTTTAGTTATTTACTTCAGAGCGCAAACAAACGAAACCTGCTTCTAGCTGTGTCCACACAGGGGTTTGATCCAGTTTTTCTATGCCAGTCTTACTCAGATGGACTCCTCAAAGCAAGGATATTCCAGAGGATGGGAGAACTTGACCCACGGATCCTCAGTGTGTGTGTGTCACACTGTGCTCATGCCAAGGTCCCTGTGGGAGCCTGTGGGGTGTGACAGCTTTTGCCATCCATGGCAGGAGTCCAAGTGGTCCTTTTCAAGACATCTCTGTACCCCCTTAAGTCCTGGAGCCCCCCATCCCTGCTCCCCTGTCTTCATCTCTTTGTCCAAGGCCTCTCAGTGGTGGATAAGCACCAATTTCCTTGTCTAGAAAAGCTGGAGAAGGGAAAAAAGCAACCCCAATTTGTATAAGTATAGGGAAAAGCGAACACTGCTAATACTAGTGTTGCTTTTGTATTAAAAATTCTCTGATAAATGCCTGGGTTTTTTCTTTCCCAGTCTAAAAATACTCACCCAGCTTGGCAGTGTGTTGTGACTGTGATAATGAAAGTGCAGCAGCATGTGCCTGCCACAGCTCCTGCCCTTTCCTCCTGGGCTGGCACAGCTCTGGGGTTGTCTGAGGGAAGAGAGGGCACACAGATACTGAGATGAAGGAAAGCTGGTCCCGACTCCTGCCTTCCAAAAGGCCACAGCCCGGGAATTATCTCAATTTCAGTGGAACCCAGTGTATTGTGGAAATGTCACGTCCCTGAGCCAGGGAGAGAGGTGGAGCACAAAACCAAACCAAGAATGCTACAAAATTTAAAAAGAAACAGCTCATTTTGAACTGATTGAGGTTAAATATAGATTTTTTTTAAGTTTTTTTTTTTATCTCAAAGACCGTGGAACTCCCTGCTAGAAGTACTTGTGGAGTCAAAGGGAGTGTGCACGTGTTCAGGTGATGAATGTGTGGTTTGGTAGTGCCTGTGGCTGGGAGAGGACCCTGTTGTCACTGTCACTGTTTAACTGTTGTCATTGGTGCTGCACCTGTATGTCATGACAGCTTTCACTCTGAAAGGACATTCAAGCAGAAGCTGCAGCACAAGGTTGCTGAGTGCCTGCCCAGATGCTGGAGATCATCTTTCTGCTGGCTTATGGCAAGTCCTGGACCTACACAGGATTGTTGGGGTGTAGCTCTGAGTGCCTGCAGTGGCTGGGTGGGTTTGGGGTGTGCTCCTGCTGGGAGGGAGCTCCTTGCTGGGAGCTTCAGCTGGTGGGAAGAGGACTCTGCTCTGCACTCGGGTGTCATTCCCTCCCTCACACTCTGTGTTTTGGGCTCTCTATGGGGACAGAACCTTTATACCCCTGGGCCAGACCGGACCAGAGTCACATCCTGTGGTGCCAAAGAGGAGTCTAAGCTTTGAGTATTGAGCCATCCTCAGGTACATGAGTTTTAGGAACCACCCTGTGGTTTTTGTGCCAAGGGACAAAGGAGGGGACGAGGCAGATGCTCTGTGGGATGCAGGGACCTGCAGAGGGGTCAGTGGTGGCACCCAGCCTGTCCCCTCAGCTCTGGGCTTTTGCTTTCCCAGCCCCTGTCTGCTCCCTGCAGAAGGTGCCTGCTGCATTCCCAGCCCAGGCTGGAGCCAGCACTGACTCCTGAGGCAGCTCCTGGCACTGGGAGAGGAGCCAGGGGAGGGGAAGGACGGTTCCCAGTGGTGTCAGCCCCAAGCCCTGCAGAGATGGGTGTCAGGGGCTGTGTCCTGTCCCTGTTGTCCCTTAGCTGGGGCAGCAGAGCTGGCTGTTGTGGTGCTGAGCTGGACTGGGGTGGGCGGGGTGGGGTGGATTGGGGTGGGTTGGGGCTGCATCCAGCAGCTCCCCTGCTCCCTGTGCCTTTCCTGTTTCAAGAAACGAGGCTGTTTTGTTTTTATAAACATGGCAGTCAGGGAGCTGATGATCCTGGTGGCACTGGACAGCCCAGCCTGGGGTATTTGTGCCACCAGCAACCTCCTGGTGGGAAAGGGGAGTGGAAATGCCTTGTCCTAGAAACAAGGCAGAGCTCTTGGACCCACTCTGTGGCCTCAGAGGCTGTGGAGAATCAGTTTGGGAGGCAGCTGAAGGGTCTATTGCTGCTTGCAGAGGCCTTGGGAGAAATGTCCTTTCTTGCATGTTTTCCTTGAGGTTTCAGTCTTGGAGTGATCTTTGAAAGGAAGAGATTGCATTTATTTCCCCGGGACTCAGGCTCAGGAGGCTGCTCAGGACAAGAGGAGCCCAGAGAGGGGATGGCTGCGAGGCTGGAGGGATTTGCTGTGACCACAGCAGCTGGGCCAAAGGAAGCTGGAAAGGCCACGGGAAGATGAGGTCAGCTGTGCCCTTGTCCAGCTCCTGCCTCTTTCCACAGGGACACAGAGCTGCCTTCCAGGACTTGGATCCTGGGAAATGCCCACAGGGGGTTTTCCTCTGCAGGAAACATCCACCACTGACCTTGTCCTTGACGGAGCAGGGCAGGAGGAGGCGTGGGACCAGCAGGGCAGTGACAGCTTTTTTCTCACAGGTAGAGCAGAAACACTCAGGAGTTGGGACTCTGGGGGGGGTTCCAGCATGGTCAGGGCTGGTTGGTGCCTGGTTGGTGACCTTGGGACCCGTTACTCCTGTTCAGAGCTTTGGGGCTCAGTAATTTGGCTTTTCCCCACTGTCTGAGGTGTGTCCAGTGGCACAGGGTGGTTTCCAGGCACATCCCAGCAGTTCCTCTGCAGAAAGGGGGATGTTGCCTCATCCCCTGACTATCCAAGGGAAAACACTTGGATGAGTGTTAAAATGGGAGACATTTTGTGCACACTGGAGAGAATTCACAGGATTTGAGTGGATAGAGAGAAAAGGAACCTCTTCAGCCTTAATTGCTTTGGCATTTCTATTCCTCAAGTGCAGAGTGCCCTCCTGAGCTCAGGATGCTTCAGTGGGAGTCCTGGGAGTGTCCAAAAGCAAACCTGCAGGATGGGAAAGACTGGAAAGGGCTGTGTCCCAGCTGCTGGCAGCTCTCCATCCTACTCTTCTGCCTGCTGAAACAAAGGGGATAAATCTGATTTGTATGCCTAGCTGGTGACAGAGGCCCCAAACTGATCAGGTGCTTAATTACCTCTGAAGGTTCTGGCTTGGTTGCTGGTGCCATCTGAGCCTGGGAATTGGACTTTGGGAGCTGAGGAGCCTGGGGAGGGTCTGCAGTGTGACCTGTTCCCCATCACTGTGCAAAGATAAACCAGGAGAGAGTAAACCTGGAGTCTGAAGCCAGGAAAATTAGCTCAGGCACTTGTGGCAGGGTCTCCTGGGGACACTGGTGTATGTGGGGTCCCATTGTCACCTCCCAGGTGCTGTTTGACTCCGTAAATTCACTGAGCTGAAGAACTCTGGTTTTCCTTCAATAAAATGGGGATGAAACCTGCTTCCCAAGGCCTGGGAATGAGAAACTGGAGTGTTTTGAAATCCATCTTCATGGAGTCCCAGAGTGGTTTGGGTTGGAAAGGGACCTTAAAGCTCATCCAGTTCCCTGGGCAGGGACACCTTCCACTATCCCAGGGTGCTCCAAGCCCCATCCAACCTGTAATCATCCATTCCCCAATCCTGTAGGGATTTTTGACAGACAAATTTGGTGTCCCTGTGTCCCAGTTTGAGACAAATTAGGAGGAAACATCTGAAATGAACGTGTCCTCTGACAGAAGGCAGGTTTCAGCAGCCCCTCCCCCACCAGGTTCAGAAAGAAATTTCTTGGAGGAAAGTGAAAAAAAGCTGTTTATTTAATGAGCAGGGCGTACGCATGCACGAGAGGGAAGAAAAAAATGAATCTTTAAATAATGAAACCTCTCGCTGTGGAGAAGACCTGGTAGATTCAGAGCCCTTTCTGTAGGTGTGGCTCTGCTCTCCCCGGAGCTGGGGTGTGGCGTGGGCCCCTCCGGGCCGCGCTGTAGGGCCTCCCAGTGATATGTTCCGGACCGAAGCTGAACAGTCCCAGGAAAACTCCTTGCTTCAGCTAACGAACAAGAAGCTAGCTAAAGAGCAAAGAATTTTAACTCTCTGTCTCTCTCCTGAGAAAAGGAGCCGAGAGCTGGGGAAAAGCAGGAAGGTGCTCCCTTGGCTCTGCAGCAGTGTCTTGGTTCGAAAGACAGGTGTCTGCTAAGGAAGGCAGGAGCCCCCCTTGGAATGGAAAATGCAACCCCCTTCCCTCCGAGTTATTATAATTTTGAAATCAAGGGGCTTTTAGGCAAAGATGTGGGAAATAGGAATAGCAGTTCTTTACTATTATATATATAACCACTCAAACAAACAGCAATAACTCTGGCAGTAACAGCAAACAATCACAAACCCAGTGCCAGCCTTCTCGGCTGTCAGGCTATTTCCCCTCGGGTGCAGTTCCGCTCGCAGCCGGCAGGGGCGCTGGCGGCTCCCGGTGAGCAGGGCAGGTGCGATGGTTCCCCCGCGGCTGCAGGGGGCGCTCCGGAGCGAGCTCGGGGAGCACGCGGCACTGGGGGCCTGGGATCCCGGGAAGGGATGGGACAAAGGCTCCACAAACCCCTGGGCAGCCGATCCCGGACCCTCGGGAACAGCAGGCTGGAACGGCAGGGACGAGCACAAATCCCGGGTGGCAGACGAGATGTATCAAACTCCGGAGCTGTGGTGGGAACCCCCGGAGGTCGGGGCAGGCAGGGCGAGCGGGGCTACAGAGCAGCGAGGGCTCGAAGCAACGGCGGGGGCAGGGCGGCCGCAGCCCAGCTCCCAGCGGGGCAGGGAAAGGCGGGCTTGGGATCCCGGGGTTTCTCCCTGAGGCACGGTGCAGACGGTGGAAAGGTGAGGTGTTGGGGTCCCGGTGCAACAGCCGCTCCAGCGAGCAAGCTCCACTCACGGTAGAAGGGAGGCATCCGAAAGCAGAAGCCTGCAGCAGCAACAAAACTCCCTCCACAATGATGGGAGCCCTCCCCTCCCTCCGAACACCGAGAACACCAGCCAGCCAGGGGCTGTACCCACCCCATTTTCACAGTTCAAATCTCACGGCATCCCCCGCCCTACAGGAGAAAACCCCAGGTGAAAAAGAGTAGCCAGATGCACCCCTCCCACTGTGGCTGGGTCTTTTGTTTTTCCTAAGCAGCCAGTAATTTGTCCCCTGGCAACATGTATGGGGGAAATTCTTTAAAGAGAAAAAGAAAACAGAAGGAGAACTCTTGAAACCCCAACAAGCGGGTGAGAGGCAGTCTGTGAGTCCTTGAGCACAAACCTTGCTGAAGAATTCGCTCGGCTTTCCCTCCCCTTTCTCTCGGACCCATCTTAAAGGCGCAGAGAGGCACAGGACTCATGTCTGGGCATAGAGCAGCGAGAGGGGATACACATCATAAAGTCACCCCAAGACATTCCACCCCTCATCCCAGATGGTCGGCTCAATGCCCAAACGAACACATTCCAACTGCACACACACACAAACGTATCCATACGTGTACACACACACACACGGCACCCCAAGCCACCCTGTCATGAGCTGGGGATTTCTGTGAAGGTGCTGCTGGCCCAGCTTCCCATTGCAGGACCCTTCTCCTCATAAATGATGGATTCTGTGAGCAGGGTTTTATTGTTAGTGAGTGGTAGTTAACCTGTGGTAATGAGGTCCTGATGGGGGAAAGGCCTCCCGGAGGTGAGGACGGATCATCCCTAAGGCACCGCACAGCTCAGGGGTGCTCCAGTCCATGGCACCTGGCAGGACATGAATGCTCTGGGTCTGAGTTTATCTGTGTTACACCCAGAAAGCCACAGCATCTGTAGCAGGAAAAAAGAATGTAAACCTAACCCCTTGTTCTCTTTCTTCCCTTTCATGATGAGGGGCTTTGCCAGAGCCTCCTTCCCACTGGTGCTTTTGTGGGGAGACACAAACCATCAGAGCTCCCTGCTAATTCAGGCGCTGAGCTCCTCTCTGCCTGCTCTGACTCTCCACAGAGTCTCTGCTCCCTCCTTGTCCTCACTGCTCCATGGTCCATCCTCCCCAAGCTGAGCTGAAAGGGAGCAGGAACAGGGACACAGCTGCTGGAGCTGAGGCGGGGGCAGGCTGTGATGGGAGTGTTGTAAGAGACGGTCCGAAAATCCCTCATCTGCCTCACGATCATCACCGAGGACAGAGACTGAGCACAGCAGTCCTGGCCTGGCTGAGGTGGGATTGTCTGCCAAGTGTTGCCTGCAGGTGTGCCCACTGGGAACTGGTACGCATTCCTGAGGAAAATTAGTGCAGGTCCCAATGGACTGCGCCGTTCTTGCTGCCCAGGCGGGAAGGACTGCGCCGAAGCAGAAAGGAATGACCTGTCCTGTCCACCTCTCCTGTCCACCTCTCCTGTCCACCTCTCCTGTCCACCTGTCCTGTGCCTGTTTTCCCAAAGCAACGGGCCCCATAACAATGGCTGTAGATTTCCCCACCTCTTGGCCAGTTGCCCCTCGCTTCTGAAGAGGACTATAAAGGGACTTTCTGAAATAACTGAGATGAGATCTCCCCACGGAAAGAAGATGAATCTATTGGCGGAAGGCCACGAGGACTTCGTCTCATCTGTTGGTAGCCATTGCCCCCCCTTTTTCTTCCTCTCTACTCTTTTACTTTGTTTTTCTTTCTCTTTCTCTCCTCTATCACATTACCGTGTTGTGGGCACTTAATAAAGGTGCATTGTTCTGATTAAAACTGAAATCCCTTGTGTCCTTTTGCACTCAGAGATCTATAAACGAACCATCATGACCCTCACTTGTATTAGTGGATCCTGACAAGTGTGCAGGAGCAGGGAGCAGAGGTGGCATCTACAACACAAACCCACAAAGAGAATTCCTGAGGTTGCAAAGAGAGGAATTGCCAGCAGAGGGATGGCTGGGGAGTCTCAGTCTGCACCTTTGTGTCTCAGCATTATGATGGTTTTTATCTGTGCAGCCCCACTGTCCTTTCCCAAGGCTCCCAACCCACCTCTTGTGGGGTGCAGGATGGATCACGTTCACCTGCTTAGCCCCCATTAAATATTCTTTTTTTCCCGTGTCTCATGTCCGTGCCTCTATTACTCAAATCCTGCTCTGGAGAAGGGAGTGGTTAACTTCAAGCCTCACAGGCTTTTATGCCATCAGTTGCTGCTTCACCAACAGCAAATAACCCCTCTGGCTCTTGGGAAGGGGCTTTTCCCTATTTTCCTGATGGCCCACCTGTCCCTCAAAACCTAACGTGAAAATCACTCAGTTCAGTTGGACCAGATGAGCTTGAAGGGTTCCCTCCCACCTAAACCATTCCATGATTCCCAGCTGCCCTGCAGATTCCAGACTCTGACAGCCCTGAGGGAAACCTCCATCCATGAGAAGAGTTCACTGTGAGTGGGGACACTGAGCCTGCCCTCATCCTTCACCTTAAAACCATCCCTGAGGTGCAAGGGAAAAGGTTGTGACTTGGGGGTGTTGTTACAGGCGGGTTGTTTTGCTTTTGGACTTATTTTGTTGATAGAGGAAAGTATTTTATAAAGTGGTGGCACTTTGGCTCCTTTCCCAAGAGTCTTTCAGACAAGGGAAATGTGAGGAAGTTTAAGGCAGCCTCTCCTGCTCTCCTGCAGCAGTTGGTGTCTTGTGTTGGAGATTAGTTGGGAAGTTGCTGCATTCTCGGTGAAATTCCACTTTCTCCATATCAGTGAGAATAAAGAGGGGTTTCTGGCCAGCACAGTGGGGTTTGTGGTGAGATCCATCCACCTGCCCTTCCTGTGCAGCCATCCCTCCCCAGCTGTCTTTGGCCACAGAAGGTGAGGCAGATCCTGCTCCAGCTCCCACCCTTGTGGGGCTGGATCAACGGAGAAAGGCTGGCAAAGCTTGAGCTGGATTCAGAGAAAAGAAACCAAAGGCTTGAAACAAAAACCCCAGGGGGAGGTGATGCAGGTCCCCCTCAGAAAGCAACCAGAGGGAATGCAAAGAAAAGAAATAAGAAAAGAAGAGAATAAATAAAGAGCAGGGATGGGGAGGAGGAGGGGGCAAGGAAGCTGTCTGCCCGTGCTCAGTGTGTTTGTGCTGCTGGCTGCCTGCCTGCCTGTCTGAAAACCTGGCCCCGTCTGGCACCTCTTTTTTTATTCTGATGTTTGAATTTATAGCTTGAAGTGCAGCAGAATGAGGTTCTCTGGAATATTGCTGTAGATGGGATTGGCTGCCCGGGAGGGCGAGGGTGGATTTGGAGGAGGGGGGACTTGGGTTTCCCTTGCAAGTTTAGTGTGGGCTGCTGTGTTCTCCTCCCTCCCTGTGCCTCTGCCTCCCTGCTGCTTTTCCGTGTGTGTTTGCATCAGATCTGAGTGACACGGGTGGCTCAGGAGCAGCTTCTCCCTGGGTGTATCCTGAGTGCATCCCACTGGGATTTTCGGTGTAGTCTGGGGGCGGAGGGGAAGCAGGGCTGCTGTGAAGTGCTGAGGTGCAGAGCAGAGCCAGAATCCATGCAAACCGCTGCAGCCGCCTCCTCCACCGGGATGACACGGATCACCCACACTTCCTCCCTGGGAGCGTGCCAGGAGACTTGTTCTCAGTGAAGGTTTTCAGGCCTCCAGGCTTCAAACGTTCACACAGTTTGAATAATGCATAAAGCTCCAGCACTTGCTGGAGTCAAATATTCTTCTCCAGCATCTTTAAAAAATGGATGAACACATTTTTACTTGAAAACCTCCCCCTCTGTGTAACCTGCTTCTCCTTTCTCACCTGACACACCTACAATCCTTGCATCCTTCTAAATGCACAGCCCCCATCAGGGTCAGATCTGTTCGAGGATCTCGTTCTTCCCCGCTGCCTTTGATATTTGGAAAGGCAAATTTCCATGTTCAGGAGGTGGGAGCCTCCTGACTGCATCTGCCTGTAATTAATGGATTCAGTCACTCTATACCAGGAGGTTTCTGGGGGGATCCATCTTCCTCTTCCCCTTGTGAGGGAATCAGAGCAGTGAAGCTCCCCCTGTGCTGCTGGGCAGGCCCTGGGTGGCACGACAGGGACTGTGTCACAACAGGTGGGACAGCAGCTCTGGGCAGAGCCTGGAGGAGGCTTCGTGGGGCAGGGAGACCTTCCCAGGCAGATCCTGGAGGAGCCCGTCCTGCAGTTTGACCATAAAACACAGACACAGTCTGGACTCAAGGTGTCTGTCTGAGGCTGGTGACTTTCCTTGGCCCACTGGGAAGGATCTGGAACTGGAAGGATTAAGGTGCACGGGATGGAGTTGAGGCAGATTCAATTTTCCTGTGAAATGCACCAAGCCCACCCTTTTTCCAGGACAGCCCATTCCCTATTCCAGAGATGCTTTCTGCAGGTCACACCTTTGGTTTGGGCTCTGCTGCCTCTTGAATTATTGACCTTAGGTGTGGGGGTGTGGTTTGGCCACCCCACAGGACACTGCAGTGACTCTGTGTGTGCTCAGCAGCCCCCAGGTTTAATCAGGAGGGGGGGATCCCTTCCTCAGGACACCTCAGCCCTTCCCAACACCCCTGACTTCTCTCACTGCATCTGAGCACCCAGAAGGCACAGGATTAACAGAAACCCTTCAGGAAAGGTTGATGAAGTGATGGCAGAGGGGCAGGGGAGTGTTGCTGTGACAGTTCCTGATGCAGAGCTGCCTCGAAGCTTTTGCAGAGGAAAAGCAAAGGGTAGGACCTTGCCCTCTCTGCTCTTCCCGAGGCAGGAGTGGGAGGAGGCTGGACAGCCCTGGAGCAGGGAGCTTGCTGCGGCTGTCCCCGGGAAGGATGAGAGGAGCACAAAGGGTTGCTTTTCCCATCCATTTTGGTTGTTGGTGTTGGCCCCGTATCACGAGTTCTCCCTTAGAAGAGGCCGGTCTGGCGCTCCTGGGCCGTGCCTGGGCAGGATCCCTGCCCTCCGTGACAGCTCTCCGGAGGGGCTGGCAGGCAGCTCCTGCACCAGGAATGCCAATCCAGGGGATTTGTGTGACGTGCCGCATCCCTCCCCTGCTCCTGTGACGCTGCCAAACTTCTGTCGAGCCCTGCTGGAGAGGGGCACCAGCAGCTCCCAGCTTGGAGGGATCCGGGGCAGAGTCACCTCTGTCCCCCTGCCCTGCCTGGCCCCTCAGCCCCTGGGGGATGGGAAGATGAGAACACAAATGCAGGCTTGGGTTTGGGGAGGGAGGAAGGGAAGGGGAAGGGAGGCTCAGCCGCGGCATGGCTGGGGATGTGTTTGCCCAAGCCTTGCTCTGGCAGGTGCTGGGGGCTCTTCTGGCTCTGTGGGCTCATCATGAATCTTAGCCGGGCATCCGTGCACCAGCTGGAGGGAGAGAGGAAGGACTGAGCATCTCTCCGGCTTTCCCAGCATCAGTTGCTGGTTTTGGATGACTTTTAGTGTGGAAGTGAACATATTGTGTTCCTTAGGGACGGGGCCCTGAACAGCCGGTGGCTGCTCGGGGAGCAGCAGAGCCCTGCCAAGGTCTGCAGGTCCCTTCCCAGTGGGGATGCTCAGGATCTGGGTGAGCGGGGCTGCTCGGCCGGGCGCTCACACGGGGCTGCTCCGCAGGATGCTGCCGGCATTGACACTCTGCAGATCTCCTCTGATATGAAAAAATTTAAAGGAAACCCGCCCCTAGACGCAAGGAGCTGGAAGCCCGAGCGGAAACTGCTAGAACAGAACCTCATCATCATCCTTTTCAGCGGCCGGCCAGGTCGGGTTTGAGAGGCGGAGGCGGTCGAACAGCGCTGCCTGCTGGAAACTCCTTGGGAGGAAAAGAGATTCTGCGGGCCGGGTTTCACCAGTCCTTCGGCAGTTTAAATCCGTCCTTCTCCCTTTTCCTCAGCCTGCTCTTCCCACAGACCTCAGCTGCTTGGGACAGGCTGTCAGAGAGGATGGAGTTTCCATCCTGTTTATCCTCACAGCAGAGGCTGGAGAACTGGGTGCACCCCGGGCGCTCTCCCGGCGTGTGGAACCCCAGGCCTGGAATTCAGGGCTCACTGGGATCTCGGTGGCATTAAAGGAAATGCCCGTGGTGCTGCTTTTGGAGCATTTCAGGCCAAGCCAAGCTGGGGAGGTGGATGTCACTTCTGGGGCTGCTCCCTGAGGAAACACCCCTGGGGTTCATCCTCCTGCTCTTCCCTTACCCACCCAACCCAAGTGTCCTGGCATAGATTTACCCACCCTTCTCAGCAGAGTACTGTGCAGAAAAGGGCTGAGCAGCCACCAACACTTCAGTTGTGAATTTGTCTACTGGACTGAAAAGTCAAGATTTTTATTTGCCAAGTCAGCCTGGTCATGTCCTGCCCTCCGAGGGCAGCTCTGGTGTCCTCCCACGAGAGGGGGGACACTGAGCACAGAGGGTGCTCTGCAAGGCTCCCTGCTCCTGGCTCTGGCAGAGCAGGAATTCCTGGCTCACACAGGAGGGTTGGGCTGCTGGGTTTGCTGGTGGAACCCTACAAGGACAGCAGTGCCGAGTCTGGGTGTGCATTAATGAGCAGATCTGGACTGGAAAGGGAGGATTTGGGAGCAGATGAGGCCAAGATTTCCGAAGCCCTAACGCAGCCCCGCTGTGCTCACACAAAGCCTCCGGGCAGAGCTGGACTGCACAGCAGGAGCCACCCCCACCCCACAGGGCCATGAGCAGTGGGGTCACCTGTCCTCCAAGGAGAGGAGGATTAGGCTGGTTTGATTCCTGGCAGCAGTTCTACACCCCGTAACATTTACTGGATGAAAAGACTCTGAGAATTCCTTCTCAGAGTGTTAAAAATGTTTGAAATTCGCTTCCTTTAATAATCTTTTTGCTATTAACTATGAGCAGTATTACTGTGGTGCCCAGAATCCCTCCCGGCCAGCTCAGAGGTGGCCTGTGCCATCTGTTTGTCCTGACTTCATCTGCCCTGTGCCTTCTGTGCCAGGGCCAGGCTGTTTCTGCTCGTGCTGTCCTGCTGGGTGAGAGGAAAGGGACACTCACACAGCCCAGGCAGGTTTATTTATTGTTAGGAAGCAGCAATGGGCACGAGTGGCACAGATAAGCCCAAGCCTTGGCACAGAACTCAAAGTCACCTCCTTCATCCTTAGCTGCCTGCCAGCATCCCTCCCTCCAAAGCACGGCCCCAGGCTGGCTCTCCCTGTTTTGTTTTTTTAACTACACTGTTAATTAACAAGGCAGAGGAAAAAATACACACAGGCACAGCAGAGTAGTTTTTAACCTGGCTTGATTAATGCTGTCAAGTTGCACATCTGAGTGTGAGCTCAGTGGGACTGTTGCTTTTGTTTAATACCACAAGACACCTCAGTCTGGATTGTTGCATTACAGTACAAATAAAAAACAGAAACAAAACCACATCTGCATCATACAAGGTGAGAAGAATATGAGAATTCTAAATATTTACAGAGAAGGGCAAGTGGGGAAACCACAAAAAATATTTACATAAAAATACATGAGCTTGTCGGCATATACATTTTACACCAGTTCACAAAAAAAGACACTCTATAAATTAAAGTGAAGGGAACTCCAAAGGCAACCCAAGACTCTCTGGGATGTTTCTTTCATGCGGCTCAGGGAAAGAAAAATCAAGTCTTCTACAGCAGGAAAATGAACGGCAAAACAACAACCCTTTTCTCCCCCCCTCCCTCCCCCCAGCTGGACGAGGCAGGACCCTGCACACAGGAGGAATGGTGCTGTTTGCTCACACCACACCATGCCTTTCACACCGGGACCCGGGGCGCTGGGAAAACAGGAACATGCCTAAGCCGCCGCAACGAAAGGAAGGAAAACAACTTCTCACCCAGATTTCCTGACATTTAACACATCACTCGAGTCAATGCCCTGTCACCAGCCTGGGGGATGGCAGAGCACACTTGAGGTTCTGTCCCTTCTGGGCTCGAAGAGGAACAGGACGTTTTCAAGTCGGTTTTGGTTTTGTGTAGCAACTTACTACCACTGTGCAATCCTTACTAATCCCCCCAGTGATGAGCAGGGCAGGGGGATCACTGCAAAGACAGAGGCACAAAGTTGTGGGGGTGTTCTCAGAGATGCATATAGATATCACCTGATAAGACTCTGCAGAAGTCAGAAATTAATGCTTTACATAAGACTTCATAGGGGCCAAGTCCTCATTACTCACCCACTGACTGCACTCCCCTTCCCAAGGAAGGTCTCCTGGGGTTCACGTCCTACTCCAAAGCAGAGGTGAAAATCCAGAGCTGGAGCACACTCCTGGACCCCCATTCCTGCGTGCACTGGGAGACCCTCGTCTGGAAACGGAGGGAGTGGCAGCTGAAGATGCAGACAGCGCCCATGTGAGGGAACTGCTGAGGAACAGAGCTGCTGTCACCTCGTGGGGACGTGGTTAGGCAAGGAATTACTGAGCCCGAGCACAACTGCACTTGGATTAGAGAATTACCTGCTGTGCTGCCGTCCCCCTGCTCTCCACTCCTCTGCTGGGACACAGGACTGGGCTGTCACCTTCCTCCACCTCGCCCACCCCAGACTCCTGGTGTCACCTCCCCGCCTTGCTCTGATGCACCCTTTCCAACCTCACCTATGAATTTTGGGATTAATGAGGATGTAGAACTCTCTGTAGGACCAGCAGACTGAGCCCAGAGCAGGAGCAGGACTGCATAGTTCACTGTATGGCTTGGCAGGGCGGGATCGTGCGGGATGCTGAAGCCGTGGGCAGAAGCAACAACAAAAGGTGTTGGTCTATGTTATCTGGGAAAAGCTGGTGCCTTCACCTTTCTGAATTCTGTACTGTGGCTCAGTAGTGCTGGACACGAGTTTGGGTTCTTGGAGAGCTTCCACCCTTGGAGCACACCTGGCTGGGGCTGCGTGCCTAGGGGGAGATGGCAGGGAGTCACTGCTGTCTGTCTTCTTCCTCTCGTTCCCAAAAGGCTGTTTGCAGCAGCCCTCTGGGTTAGGGTACAAGTGAGCACTTCCAGGAGCCCTTTGGGAAAGGTTTGTTTCCGATGGGATGAGCGGGTGCTTCGCACCCGGCACTTCACACAACACAGGGAGAGCCTGGCTCGGGCGGGAGCAGCACGGCACTGAGGAGCAGGGGCTGCCCAGGGATGGCACTCGGGCTCTACAGGGAGACAGTGGCTTCGAGCAGGAAAATCCAGAGGCGTTTACAAATAGTGGGAGCTGGGAGCAGCTCCTTGTAGTGGCAGGATAGTCCTAGCTGATGTAAGGCCCAGGTGGAGGGAGGGAGAGGCTGCGGGGCACGGGGGGAGTTAAGGCTTTCACAGAGAGAGAGGTGGGACCTGCAGCTCTCATTACCTGAATCCCAAATAGCCTGAATCCCAAATAGCCTGAACCAAACACTTGTCCCTGCTTCAGCTGGAGACCTGGCAGGTATCCAGGGGCTGAGGCTGGTCCTGGTACAACACAGCTCTGCTGAGAGCACAGATAATCCAGCCTGGCTCCCAAGGAACCGGGGCAGCTCAGCCTTTCCTGGGAGCTACTGCCAGTGGAGACAGCCTGGCTCACCCAGTGGCCCCTCTGTGTGTAGTTCTGTTTTCCTTAAAAGAAAACATTACAAAAAGCATTCCCTCACCAAAAACCCCAACCCCTCTACCTGGGAATTCCTCATGAGGAGATTGTGGTAACCTGGATCACAGTGCTGCTTTTTTCTCTTTTTTTTTTTTTTTTCTTCCTTCTTTCCTACTGCCAGATTTCGTTCTGTAACATGTGAGAACTCTTCTAAACAAAATGCTTAAAACACCAGCATTGCACAATAAAACAGAACCAGAAGGTAGTTACTGAAACAGCCCCAGACAAGGCTCCAAGGTTAAAAGAAGCAAACAGCTACAGACTAGTCAGCAACTAGAAGCAGGTTTTCCTTAGGATTTAAAAGTCCCAAAATAGCCATGAAACTTTTTTGTTCAAAAAAACCCCACCTAAGCAGCTGTGTGCTAAGTGCAGGACTTCCAGGTTTTTTCATAAAACATTAGAGATTTGAAACAGGTAGAGAAGTTCTTCAACCACACAGAACAGGAATGGCCCTGGAATTTATCAGCAAACATTTAAAAACTTCTAAATCTCAAGTATTGCTTGCAAGCCCTGCCTAATGGGATGGATGTGCTTTATTTGTACAGGGGGTGTGAGTCCTGGGGAATCTGAGAGGCAGCATGAGGAGCTGCCAGGCTGTTTTTACAATATCAGAGCTTTTCAACAGCTTGGACACCATATTTGGTGTATTTTAGAGTGCACTGGCCTTCTGTCCCTACTCACTGAGTACTGGGGGAGCTGCACCTGGGCACAGCACTGCTCCCTGTGTGCCGCAACTCCACAGGGATCTCTGCCCAACATGGAATGCAGAGGCTGCAGAGAGCCTGGAGAACTCCAGCTTAAGCTCAGTAGGAGCATTCCCTGATGGAATTGCTGCAGGACCTGGCCCAGGGCAGCTGCTCATGCAGACAACTTGTCACACACAGCTGGCAAGGTGGGCTCTGATTTACATAATGCTATAGACTTTTTAAAAATCTCTTGTTCTAGTATTGTTTGCAGTGAGATGACACAGTCTGGCCAGCCACAGGATGGAATGAGCTCATCTAGGCCACGGAGAGCCTTGCAGCAAAGAGGAAGAACTGGCATGGAATGGGTGTGCTGTTCTGGGGGTAGGGTTTGGTGTAGTTTTGTGTTTTATTTCTTTTGGTGTGAGAAATGCAAACCTGCCCTACGTGGCTCCCGCAGCTGGCCTCTGCTTACAGTAGAGAAACGTGAAGGAACTGGACTCCTTGTAGGCAGAAGCAGCTTGTTAAGCAAGAAATGTAACAAGTGAGACGTGTTGTGAGCTGGCTTCGGAGCCTATTCCACAGGTTTGAAGTCAAAACAGGCCCCCACCCACCTCGGAGCAGCTGCAGTGGGTGCACCATGCCCACGGGAGAGGCAGGGCCTCAGCATGAACCCAGGAGAGGATCCCTGGGGAGCCTTTCCCCCAGCCCCACTCTTGCTGTGTAACTCCAAGGAGCAGTGGTTCCTCCACAGCGTGGCAGGGAGCCCCTTTCCCGGGAGCCAGCCTGGGACAGGCAGTTTGCAGCAGGAGAGAGCTGCAGGCAGAGTCCATCGTGCACAGCCCATTGTGCATGGGACCGTGGGCGTGGGGAGGAGCAGCCAGTGTCACGTCTGGGAAGGGAAAACTCCTTCCCTCCCTGCCCCAACAGCTTCTGTGTCAGCCCTGCCCGGCCTCTGGCAACACCTGTGTGCCAACAGCCTGCCCTGTCCTCCCAGGTGGCTCAAAACTACATGAAAATCTATAGCTCTACTACGTAAAAACAGTGAGTGGGGGCCGGGGGGGCTGAGGGGGGTTTGCTTTGCTCACCGGGGCAGGGTCGGGGGGTTTTTTTCCATCACTGAAAAAATAAAACAGTCCACTGTCCAGCAGAGGCTGCTTAGACTCTATCCCTCGTCCTCCCCAGCTCACTCGACGTGCACCTCTGTCTCGGGCCTCTGCAGACACAGCTCTGTGGGCAGGAAGGCTCCCTGCCCCAGCGCCGTGGCGTAAGTTCTGCTGTGCACGTGGGGGAAGCCGGGGGGCACGAAGCCCCCTGCTCCAGCATAGCCCCCTCTTTGGTGCTGAGGCAGGGTATGGTAATCCTCCAGATTATCGTACTGGGACACCACAGTCATCGTGCTTTGGCGCTTGCCCAGGGTTTGGTAGGGGTACAGCAGGGCAGAGTCCCTCTCCATGGGCTCGGGGTGCTGCATCCGGAGGCTGTGGCTCCGCTCGGGCTTGGGCGGCGGCGCCACGGAAGGGGCAGCGTGTTCCTCCTCCTTGTAGCAGTCTCTGGAGTGCTTCTCCATGGATGCTCTGCCTCGGGGCCTCTCCAGGTCTGGCCTGTCCTCTGCCAGCCTCCCCTCCTTGTGGTTCAGCCTCAGGGTCTCCTGGCCGGCCGGGATGTACTTGCTGCCCGAGTGCTGGTAGCCCATGGGCTCGGACGGCTCTGGGCCACCCTTAGGCCTGTACTCGGAGTAGGGGGGCCCGTTTTTGGGTTCGGAAGGCTGCCTATGGCTCGCTTCCTGCTGCAAATGCGTCCTGTGCTCGCTGCTGCTGCCGCCCGGCTCGTGCATCTTCCTGTTCCGGATGCTGCTCTGCTTCTGGGGCAGGGATGGCTTCTCGGGCTGCCCGTTCCCGTAGCCCCCGCCGTGGTAGTGGGCTCTGTCCAGCTCGGGCTCTGCGTGCTGCCCGTAGTAACGCTCATCCCCCTCGGGCGTGGCCGCCTTGGCCGGGTACCTGCCCTCCTTCCCTTCGGCCACCGTGAGCAGCCCGCTCTTGCCAGGATCCGATTTGCTGCGCAGGTGGACGGAGTCCAGGCCCCCCAGCTCGTCCGGCAGCAGCGGGGCCACGTTGTCGTACTGGGACATGAGGGGCCCTTTGACCTTCTGGCGCGTGCGGCTCTCGCGGCGGATGGACTGCATGCGGTACTTCTCCATGTCCTCCAGGTCCCAGGACATGTACATGTGCTTGATGTCCGGGGCGGGGGGCACATCCCTGCTCACGAAGCTGTGCTCCTTGCCCAGGTGGTTGATGAGCCCTGCCCGGGGGTAGGCAGCCAGGCTGGGGTAGCGGTACAGCCCCTTGCCCTGCAGCCGGGACGTGTAGGGGCCGAACTCTCGGCCGGGCAGGCCGTGGAAGGGCCGCACCCGCACGGTGCTGTAGGGATCCAGGTCGTAGAAGCTCCCGTCGGCCGCGGTGTAGTAGGGGGAGCTGGAGGAGCTGGAGTAGGGACTGTAGCGATAATGGACCCGCCCGTTCTCGAAGTAAGGCTGGAGCTGCGTGACGTGGTAGTCAGAGTGGGGCTGATATGGCTTGTACTGGTAGAGGGGCCGCGGGCAGTACACGGGCTCGTCGTCCGGAGGCACCTCCGTGCGGGAGATGGGCACAGAGCGGATGGCGGCGGCGGCGGCCGGGCTGGGCACGTGCAGCGACTGCACCCTGCGGATGGTGGGGTACGGGGGGGCCTCCTCGACGTAGCCGGCACCCCGCAGCCCCGTGGGGCTCACGGACGACACGAAGTCGGTGCGGCCGCGGGGCTTGGGGTGCAGGCCCGCGGCAGAGCCCTTGCCCTGCGTGCCGTAGGAGCCGTAGCGCGCGCCTGCAGCAACGGGCGGCTCCGGGCGGGGCGGGTAGGGCTGGTGCTGCTCGGCCTTGCCGTGGTAGCTGTGGGCAGGGACGCTCTCAGGCCGGTACTGGTGCTTGGCGTGCAGGTAGCCGTCGGGCCCCACGGGCTCAGGAAGGCTCTCCGGCTTGGGGTGCGGCACGTACACCGGCTGCAGGGACGCGTGCTTGGGTGGCGGCGGCGGTGGCAGCAGCGCCTCCTCCACGGAGGATGCCAGCATGGAGGAGGCCAGGAAGGAGTGGTAGTTGGAGTTGTTGATGGTGTCCGTGTTGTTGGAGTGCATGGCTGCGGCGATCTTGCTCTCCAGCGTCCTCACGGGCGGCACAGGCGGGGTGAAGCTGTAGGAGGAGGGCGCAGGGACGGACTCAGAGCGCAGGTGCAGCGGGGGAGCCCTCGTGCTCTCCCGAGGCTTTTCCAACTGGCTCTGGTGGCCTGCGGGCACAGAAGAGGAGCCACGGGTGCTGGAACTGCTCTCGGAGACAAAGCCAGGCACGGGCTCTGGAGGCTTCTCAGGTGCAGCAGTGCTCCACACCTGCAGGGAAGAAAGCAGCCAAAGTTAGGGACAAGCGGCTTTTCCCCTGCTGTTGTGTAGTTAGAACATCCCAGACACTCATGTGGGTCAGCTCCATTACAGCCTGTCTGTGCCTGGTTTGTTTGCTGGGCAAGGACAGATGTGTAAGTTCCCTCTCTCAGCATGGTGCCACTGGCAGATTTGGGGATCCATCACAACTGCTGTGTTCTGCAAATGCCAAACCAGAGGAAGGGGAGGAGGTGGCTGTCTCTTCACACAGTGCCCTCAGTGTTTTGTTAGGTGGTCTGCTTTTAAATGTATGATGTTAATGAAAACATTCCTGGATTTAACCTGCTCAGGGCCCTGGTGAGCACATCAAGGAGTGCAATAGAGCAGAAATTCCTGCCTTAAATGTGGCTGCGGGGCTTAGGATGGGCTGCAGCCAGGCATGGGCTGGGGGGTTTGGATTTCTGACAGAACACTTCCATGTTTCAATCCTGCACAAGGAATCTGACCTGCTTTGTTTAACCCAATCACAGAATCATTTAGGTTGGAAAAGACCTCTGAGACCGTCGAGTCCAACCTGAGACTGATCCCCACCTTGTCACCAGCCCAGAGCACTGAATGCCATGTCCAGTTGTTCCTTGGACACTTCCAGGGACGGGGACTCCACCAGTTCCCTGGGCAGCCCCTTCCAGCACCTAACCACCCTTTCTGTGAAGAAATTTTTCCTATTGTCCAACCCAAACCCCCCTCGGCGCAGGTTAAGACTGTTCTTCTCATCCTGTCACTGACTGGACAAGACCCTAATCAGGATGCTGGAAGAGGACCTTGTCAGAGGATCCAAGAATTCTTGTTTCTGAGCACTCTGAACCATCATTCCCTCTGTCAGCTGCCTCTGCAGATACTTTTTTCCTTAAAACCAAGGAGAGTGGGTATACTGGGATGTTCCCTTGAGAAAGCAGCACAGGATTTCCCGCAAGGCTGTGTTATACCCACATCACTCCTGCTGTCCTGCGAATCCCCCCGTGGCCATTTGGATTTGGACCGACTTTCCCAGTGCTCAGCACTCCAGAGGAGCTGTGCAGGGAGCAGCACGTACCTGCCCGGAGCCGCTGGGTGCTTTGGCCGCTGGCACCTGTCCCACGGCTGCCTGGTGCTCCTGTCTCTGTGCCGGGGCCGTGGCCGCACGCGGCGCGGGCGGGACGGTGACATCCGCCGGGGGAGCAGCCCCGGGCGGGGCGTGGGGCTCAGCGGCCGTGCTGGGGAGGGTGCTCAGGTACGGCACCACGGCCGGGGCGCCCTTGTCCCCGGCAGGAGCCACGGATGGAGACTGCAGCTTGTCCTCGGCCGTGCAGGGAGCGTGCAGCTTGTCCCCAAGCAGGCCCGTGCGCAGGTGGGGCTGCTCCACAGCCAGCTCCGCGGCAGGCGGCTCCCGCTCGGGCAGTGCCCCCGGGCCGTGCGGGGCCGCGGGCTCCCAGTCCCCGCCGTGGGCCGGGAAAGGCTCCTTGTCCCCCGCTCTGCCGGGGTGGAAGCTGCACTGCTCCTGCTCCGCATCCCTGCTGCCAGGCGTGTCCCCGGGCACGCCCGCGTGGAGAGGCGGGGGCTCCTGGCCTCCAGGTGCGCCGGGAGGGTGGTTCTGCTCCCCGGCCGTGCCTTGGCCGTCCTGCTCTAAAGGTGCCCCGGGCTGGAAGTGCAGGCGGTTCTCGGGCAGAGCAGTGAACAGGTGGAGCTTGTCGGGAGCACCCGCAGAAAGATGGAGCTTTTCTAGAGCTGTGCCAGCTTCAGCCTCTCCATAATTTGTGCTTTCAGCATGAGCATCTCCTGGCCTTTTGTGGGACTGGGCGGATGCTTGCTGTGCGGACTCGGCTAACGCTAGGGCCAGCATGCGCGCTGCGTTTTTCGGAGGAGGAGGAGGGATAAGAGACACAGAACTGACGGGAACAGGATCCTGGGGGGAGTCGAGGGCAACTGCTCCTAATGGGGGGAAAATTGAGAGAGAGAGTGATTTTATGTTACCCAATAAGGAGAGTGACCTTAAGACTATTATAAAAAAATAGATGCTCTCCACACTTTCACAGTGGAAGTTCCTTCTGATGTGAAACACTTGTGTCTCACAGGCAAACGCTGCTCGACAGCACAGCAGTTCATCACAAAGAGGAAAAAACCCAAGAGATTGTCTAAATCCTCTTGCATTTCTAGAGAGGTAGGAAGGAGGTAGCAGAGAATAAGATACCCTTACACAATTTTGATCATAAGGTTTTAGGCGGAAAGGTCCCTTCTTCGAGTGTTGGCAGATTTTTAATTTAAAAAAGGAAAGTCTTAGATGGTCTACTGGCTGAAATGATTGAGAAGGACATGCTAGAGATTTTCACGCATGACAGGATGGGAAAAAAAAAAGCGGACTATAAAGCATTATGGAAATTATCTGAGATTTGTGTGATGTAGGGAGAAGGCAGAGGTTAAGACCTTACTGATCTGCACAGCCCTGCAAGACACTCGTGACCAGAACTGATGGGCAATCCCCTCTCCTAAAGGCACGCAGAGGAGGACGGTTCTGAGAGCAGCTCCCCTTTGGAACTTAAAGAAAGAATGGAGGAAAATGCACTGTACCTGGCTGTGTGTGTCCACCGGGTACAGTCTTATTCTGACTGCTTGGCATGGCTCTCTCCCCTTCTTCTGGCAACTCTGCTTTGCAAGCAGCCACTAGCTGGGGATGCTGCAGCTCTTGGTGGGCTCCTTCCCCTGCTCCTGTTTCACTGTTTTTCAGGGGCAAGGACATCTGGGTTGGGGACCTGTTTGTGATCTCAGTGATGCCAATCCCTTTGCTCCAGCTGGAAGCAGAGGAGTTCCTGGATGTGGTGGGCACTCCTCCCAGGGCCTCTGGCACACGGCTGGGCAGCACAAAGGAGGTGGGTTCTGTGGTCAGTGGTGGAGATTTGATGGGCTTTCGGGCTGTCTTGGGTGAGAAGCTGAGGGGTTTGCAGGCCTGCTCTTCCGTGGGGCTCAGGTCCAGCGTAAAGAAGGGACTCATCTTCTCCTGGAAAGGGGACACTGGCTCAGAGCTCGTGGCACTGCCTGGGGTCTGGGACTGGCTGCCTGATTCTAAATCCTTCTTGAGCAGGCTTGGCTTCTCCTTATTGATGTCGACAGACTCCAGCAGGGAGGTGCTGCTGTCCAGGCACTCGGACTCCGCCTGGGGGGGGCTACACTGGAAGGACATGGGGTCAAAGTCCAGGCTGGCGACACCGATGTCCGGCGGGCTCAGGTCCACGTCCTCCGAGGAGCGGGGAGAGATGAGGGCAGGGACGTGGATGAGCCCCTCGTCCCCGTCGCTGTCGTCGTGGGGGAGGTTGTCATAGGAGTTGCAGCGGTTCATGTTCCCCAGGAGCTCCCCGTTGAAGGAGGCAGACAGGGCATCACTGCTGGACCTGGGCCTTCGGGGCCGGAACAGTTTGGATTCACCTGGAACGAGGAGACACACATGGGTTAGTGACAGCACCTCCTGTCCAGGAGGCCAGGCCCTGTGGGCAGGGGTCAGAACAGTCCTAAGGCAGCAAGAGGTTCCCTGGTGATCTCTGCACACAAAGTAACATCGTTGGCAGTAACTGCGTATTACATTTGCTTAAACTCTTTTGCGTGACTTAATCTGAAACTAAGCTGTGTGCACAGGCAAAGACAGTTTAAATGTGCTGAAGCCCTTTCTCAGAGATGACTTTCCTTCACAGTACTGTCCTATCAACCTTTAAATAGCGAGGGGAGGTGCCAAGGAATGAACATAAGCAGTGCCAGCTACACCAGAGCAAGAGGTTTGCTTTTTTTAATCTTCAAAGCAGGAGAAGCCATGAGGAGCATTTCTGTGAGACCCATCTGTGCTGGGAGCAGAAAGCTGCTTCATCAGTTAGCAAGTTCAGCTTCCCTGAAAGGGTGGAAAACCTGCCCTGTTTAATATCTGCAGCCAGAGATGACCAAGTGCCTCCCTTAATGCCCATTTCCTGGAAGTGCAGGTAGGATTCTGCCTTACCATCCACGGCATGCAGGGAGGTGAGGGACTCCTCGCTCTTGGCCGAGCGGAGCGTCCCGCTGTCTCCTCGTCCTCCTGAGGGAAGGAACCACACAGGGAAAGGATCAGTTAGGAAAGGGGTTTACATTTAGCTGGGTAATGGTGGCAGGAAAAACATAAATGCGTTTCTAGCACCAACATCACTGTCTTGAGAGTAATTTTGTTTTGAGGGTGGGTTTCTGATTCTCATTTTACCTGGAAACCATAACTGAGCCAAATGGTGACTGCTGCAGGTGACAGGTTGGGAAACAAATCCCCACAAGCAAAACCCCGCAAAAAGGGGGAAGGAAGGAACATTTACACACCCTGGTTTATGGGCACTAAACAAGTACAATTTCAGTCTCTGAGGAGACAGTCCCAAAGGGCATCATAGAGTGTGCAAGGACTGTGAGGGTAAGAATTTAAAGAGGGACCTGGGAGATGAGGGGATAAAAGTTCTCACAGGCCCACATTTTGGGATTTGTGGTGTGTTCTACTGCAAAAACACGTTGGTATTTTTTAGTTTGGAAAGAGACAGAAAATTATATATGGAAAAGGCTGAGAATTCCACGTACATATCCTGGCTGTGGCTACAAAGGCTTGTTGGCTGCCTTCTCTGGGTACTCTGGTCCAGCTTTCGGAGGGAATGTTTGTGGGAAGGTGCCTTTCCCTTGTTTCATCTTCTGACAGCAGCAAGGGGAACCAGAACTGCATTCTCATTTCATAATGAGAGTGTCAGAAGGAATTATCCTGTGATTTATTACAGCAGCACCCACATCTTGTCTTTCCAAAGCTGCTCCAAGCAAAGCACGGAGGTGCAAGCCCTGGCAGGCTCCAGAGCTGCCCGAGATCCATCGGGAAAGAGCAGCTGCTCGAGGTGTCGTGCACGGCTTGGACGCTAGAAGGAGATAAAAGCCCGCTGCCAACATCCCTCTGCACTGCTGAAATGCCCGGGTTTTGGAAGGGGGCCTCACCTGCCAGGGCTATGGCTTTCATTTCCGAGGGCTCGCTGGGGTTGCGCTGCAGTTTGCGCTTGGACACGGAGGAGGATTTTCCCAGGTTGAAGAAGGAACGCCAGCTCCCCACTGGAGACTTCTTCATCTTGCTGGGAGGCCTTTTCCTGGGGAGAGAAAATGGAACACATAGATGGAGGGGGAGCTGCAGCTCAATCCTGGCTGCTTGTCATCAGCACTCTCTGCTTTCTGCTCAGAAACTCCTGGTTTCTGCTTGGAAACTCCCTCTTCTCCATAGCCGAGGATGTTTTCATTCTTCTGGCTCAGCCCTAAAGTCTTGCTAGGTGAATTCCCCCAGCCTCTGCAAAGCAGCTGCAGTGCAGGTGAGGAAGGGCTCCTCCTTGTCCAGTCCAGCAGCCAAGGGATGGATTTTATGGAAGAAGCCCCAGCTCTCTGGGAAGCTGGACAGCCATAAAGGTGTTCGAAAGCATCTCTCACTCCTGCTGTAAAGCCACCTTTGTCTCCTCCACTGCCATATTTAATTTCTAGTGTCCTCAAGCCTGTCCAACTGCTCCACTTCAAGCGAACCTGGATCTGTGACAGGCACTTAGTCCTGAGATCTGGAAAACCCCAGCATCTGCAGGTGTTCACCCTGTTTACATTTCTGTGTCTGACTGGTCCAGGCATCTCTGCATCACAGACAACAGGGATTTATATACATTTAATGATACCCCTGCTGAAAACAAGGGAGTAGAGCACAAATTATTTGGCTACACCAAGTCCACCACACCACTGATGTGAGCTAAATCCTCCCAGAGTCCACAGCAGGTGGAAAACTGGCTCCAATGCTTTACATATTTAACAAGTCTCAAGTCAATATAAGCAAATTCTTGCCATATTCAAAATAACACAGGTATGACACATGCTGGAAAGGAAACCTGTCTCTACCTTTCAGATGGGAAGTCTATAACTGTGTGGAACTTCCCCTGCAAAGCTGCTGGGCCTTCTCCCACTTCGATGTACTTGCTGTCTGCCACGATGGGAGAGTTGATCTGGGCCTGCGTCCGTGCCTGAGCCTCCTCCAGCGTGAGCAGCTTCGTGGAGGGGGAGGACACCAGCAGAGACTTGGGCCGGGACAAAGAGCTGTGCCCTGCAAGGAAAACCACAGGCAACAGGGAGAGTCAGCAAACAGCAGTGCAGAGATCAAAGCTCAGCTCTGTGTGTCTAGGGAGGTGCTGTGTTTTTCTGAACCTTTGTTATCCCAACCACCAAGACGTGGACAAAATGTGGTCACAATGTCACAGATACGTTGATGACTAAAAGAATAATGGCTTAGTGTATTAAAAAAAAAAGCAGAGGGAAGCAGGCAGGATGGAAACCTTGAAACCTTTGTGACATACTTTCCTTCATCTCTATTCAAGAGCATAAAGAAAATTATGTTTTCCTTTGTATAAAACCTGGGCCATTCCCAGATTCCACTTCTCGCTGCAGCAGGAAATGCCATGTGTGACTGAAGCTGCTAAAAACCAAAGTGCACCTGGGCAAAGCAAACAGAATCTGGTGTGTGCCCTGCCCGTGGCCTTTTACAGCTTGTGCCTGGTTTTGGAGACAAATGTGTAAAATTTCAAAGTAGCTGCTGCTGCCTCCTGCTGCTGACAGCTTCAGTGGAGAGGAGATTACAGGGAGCCTGTTGTAGGAGCAGCTCTCCTGTGTCTGCCACTGCCTCTTGTACAGGTGTTTCTAGGGTTATTCCCAGGTGAGTTCGGGGCTGTGGGGGAGATGTGCCAGTGCAGAACATCCTGGTTGGTCCAGTCCCACGGCTGGCCCTGGAGCAGCACAGCTCTGTGGGAAGGATGCACAGTCTGGGGGGTGTGGGAGCTGTAAATGCTGTCCTGGGTGAAGTTCAGGTCAAAACAGGTCTGGCAGCACCCCTCTCACAGGTGGGTGCAGGAGCTGTGCTCACACCCAGAGGCTCCCAGGAAGCCATTCTGGGATGCAGAATTCCTGCACTTGGTCAATATGCTGCCCAACAGCCTGACCCTTCTCCCTGCCAGGTCTGTGTCAAAGCCACTGAATGCAAATGACCAAGTCATTAAACAATTAGCTGAATTTACACGGGCCATTCTAAGCCTGGATAATCATCTGGCTGGGATTCGGGGCATGCTTATCTTCCTTCCCCTGGCAGAGTCAGCCTGCTGGGGCTGGCACTGCTCAGCCAAGCTAACCTCTGGCTTCCATGGTGCGAGGAGCCAATTCAGTTTTGCTATGGCTGTCAGAGGCATGTGGAGGAGGGGTGCACATGTGCCATGTGCAGGAGGCAACCAGAAGCAGCCTGGGCTCTGGGGGGACTCTGCCTGGCAACACCTCCCATGGGGCAGGCAGTAGGACACTGTGGAGGAGCTTCTCCAGTCAGGTCGAGAAAGGTCTCCACCCATGGATGGCACAGGAAGGTTGGACCAGACCAGTGGTTCCCTGTCAGCAGGCGGACTTTGGGAGGGGCCAGGGGGTAGAAAAACCAACTGCACTGCTGCTCGTGGGGCTCGCTGCTGTTTGCTGGTGTTTGCCAGCTGGCTCGCTCGCTCCTTTGCCCTGGCCCCAGCCTGCCTTCTGGCTCTGCTGCCCTCGCTGGCTCGCCCTCGCACCTGTCCTGCCTTCCTGTGCCACTTCACCCCATGTCCTTGCCCGGGCTGCCTGCATCCTTCCCTGCCGCGCCGATCCTGCCGTGACCCTGTCCAGGCTCCTGGTGCTCCGTCCGAGCGCCCACTCGCCGCGTGTCCCGGGCCGTCGCCCCTCGGGAGCAGCCCCAGGCAGGCAGCGAGCACAGCCCCCACCAGGGCACCCACAGCACTGCCCTGACCCGCGGGGGGTAACGCCCTCTTTTTCTCTCTGTCCCCTCTCTCTCCTCTCCCCCAGTCCTTTTCCATTCTCCTTTCTTCTTTTCTGTCTCTTCCAGCCCTCTTTCGTTCGGGCAACTCCTTTTCCTTCTCTTTTTTGTTACCAATAAATGGTTCTCAGATACAACATTTGCCTTGTTTGGCTTAATTTCCTTCCCGACCATCCATTTTTAAAACAACTCCTCGCAGTTTCGCCACAGTGGAACGCAACACATGGACTTAGAACTGCCTTACGGCAGGAGAAAAAGCTGGACTTGGATCAACTCTGCCAGCCTAAGCAGAGGTAGGGTTTGTTTAAAAGAAGGGAGCAGCAAATACAGTGGAAACCCAGCTCTGTGCAGTCCCCAGGTGGGGGCAATTGCAGTGTCTGTGCATGTTCCAGGCAAGGGCAGGTTATCAAGGCAGATGGTGCAGCCTTAATGCTGCTTAGGAGCAGGAACAGCTTGTAGCAGCCACACTGACACAGAGTAAACTTTTCTCCCGGTGCAACTCTGCTCCTTCTCAATGGAACAGGTACATGGTCTCAGTTACTCCAGGGAATTTGTAGGTTGCAAGGCTGGATGACGTTCCAGGTGCTCCAGGTTCATTCCTCATCCTAAAGCAACACCAGCCTGAGCCGTGTGGCTGCTCAGCCCTGCTCATGAGCCCACACAGGCTCTGCAGAAGGAATAACCGGTACAGGAGATGTCAAAATAGCCTTTTAAGAGCAAGATTTAAGTTCCTTAGCCTCAACATTACTGAATGCAGAGAGACTGCATTACACCAGTTCATTCCTCTTTGTGCTCTAAGGTATGGATGAGGGTAGACAGACATTGGTAAGTAATACTGAAGCAGAAGCATCAGTAAGATGGTTTTAAAAAGGAGAGGGAGCAGGGGGGACAAAGATTTAAGTGATTCCTTGCAATTTCACGGTGGCAGGACATAGAAGTAGAAGCCAAACATTCATCTCTGCACTCCTGTGGCTTCTAAGAAAGGTACAGACAGCAATTTCTAAAACCAAGCCATGTCTGGGTTCTGACATCCCAACCCAGAAACGTGTCCTCTAGGTTAAAATAAAAACATTTCAGCGTCCCAGAGGAGGCTCAGAGACCCACAAAGTGCTGCCATTCCTGCCCAAGTGAAGCAGCAGAGAGCACGCACCTGCCCCATCCCGGATGACAGAGCTGAGCTTGGAGCTGAAGAGCACATCCACGTGGTTCAGGATGAACTCCACCACCACCGACTGGATCCGCACCTCCATGAAGGCGGCCGTGCCGCTGAAGCAGGCGGACTCGATCTGCTTGGACCTGCACAAAGGGACACTGCGTGAGGGGAGAGGCTCCTGCTGCCTGAGGCCGGGGCACCTGTGGGGCTGCAGGGCCTGGGGCTCAGGCAGAAAAGGCTTCAGGACAGTTCTGGGGTTCAATCTCAGCAACGCTCACAAATGAGCACTGACTGTGGGGATTTATGGCCAAACTGCAGATCCAGGTGCCAGTCTTACTCACAGGGCAAGAGGAACACTGGGCTGGGAGGAAAAGGGAGTGTGGGACAGGTCTGAATTGAGGTAAATACACTGAACACCCACAGTGAAGAGCTCTTTGTTAACTCATCTCCATGGCTGGAACAGTTTAAGGCAGTGCTGTTGTACAAACCTGCTGTGGCCTCTAAGGGGATTTTCCCTTGAGCAGGGAGTGTCTCCAACTGATCCTGCTGAGTGAGTGCCCCAGGACCCACCAAAGCAATCTCAAACACAAGATCACTCCACTGCTTGTGGAAGAATTGCCAGAAAGAAGAGCCCACATGCATAAACTGGGAGTGTCCAAGGCCAGGACAGGGCTTGGAGCAATCTGGGATAGGTGAAGGTGTCCCTGCCCATGGCAGGGGCTTTAAGGTCCCTCCCAACCCAAAACCCTTCTGGGATTGCACGATGAACTGCACACTCGGATTTCTCAGGTTGCTAACAACAGCAGTTCAGGAGTCAGTACAATAGAGGGCAGGGTGATACTCTTTTTTTGCTTTTAAAGCAAAATTTTTTAAGTTACACCATTAAAGTGCCCTATCATGCAGATTCAAAGCCGATTTTAGGGGACAGATTTATCCAAGATCACTTCTGTAAGTTTCAATTCTTGCAGCCAAAAGCTGTCAAATTAGACTCTAGAGACTTATGCAGTGGGAAATCAGTGATGCCACTGCAGAAATTTTCCTGGATGATCAAAGACACACCAGTCTCATCTAACCAGGAGAGGAGAAATTATCCTCTAAAAGAGGGTTGAGGGAACTCTTCTTTGTCACTACTGACAGAACTGCAGGCAGTGGAACTGTGTTGTGTGAGACAGGATAATACAGGGGCTGGTTTACATCACTAGGTCAGGAACTTGCCAGTTGATCTTAAATCCTGCTTAGAATAATTTCCCATATTTTACAGGAGGAGAAGAGCACACTGGGTGAAGAAAGGAAGAGCTCTTCCCAGCTGCTGAAAGCTGGGATTTTCTGGAGTATCTGTTGTTTATAAATGTGAACATTTATCTTCTATTGAAATGGGAAAATCCCACAGTACCTGAGGAGGTTTGGAGCCCAGACGATGGCCAAGTTCTTGGTGTGCATATTTGTGATGGAGCAATAATCAGCCAGACGAGCCAAGTGTCTCATTAGGAACTCCAGTGTCCTGGAAAACAGGAGAGAGGCAAACGTTCAGCACCACTGAGCAAAGCCAGGCCGTGATCCACAGCACAAACCCAGCTCATTATTTCCTTTTGGTTTGACAGCTCCCAGAAAGGAATGTTGAACTCCTTCCCCTCAGCCCCACGGTGGACGTGGCTTCGGCAATAATGACACATGCTGGGGTGAGGGGAGTCTCTTCTGACTTGTCCAGGCTCAAGGAAAGGACAGTTCCAGAAAAAACCCCTCTGCAGGTGTGTGGCAGCCCTGAGGGGCTGCTCAGGGATGTGCAGGGAAGGATGTGGAATGCTAATCCTGGGAAGGGGGGGAGTATTGATTCAGACACCCCAGGACACTGAAAACCAGCCAGCTGTATCTGAGCCCTACTTTGGAAATTCCTGGCTGCAGGTTTCCTGTGGGTGGGTAAGACAGATAGAAGGTTAAACTTTGGAGGCTTCTGTTCACATTAAAAAATGGTGGGTTTTATATATTAAGCACTCTTGTGTTTAATACAGGCTGGGGAGGAGGGAGCAGGAGGTGGCAGTGAAAATGCTGCTCTACCCTCCTGGTGCCCCTGGCTTGTGTCTGTCTCACAGCCTGTCCTTTTTTGGGGGGGAAGTGAGATGGAGCAGGGAGGGTGTTTTGGGGCTCAAAATTCCACAAATAGACAAGACTGGAAGTGAAGAAAACAGCTATGGCTGGAAACCAAGCAGATACCTCCTGCCTGCAACTTCTCATCACTGAGTGGAAGAAAAATAAAGTGTTTTTTCCTTTTTCCAAGTAAACCCCAGGAAAGGAGAGCAGCCCCCTGTAACCTACAGATTCTACAGCCAGGTGTTGTGCCCCCTCTCAGAGACTGATGAGCTGCTGGTACCAGTGCCCAGTTTAACCAGCCCCATAAAGCAAAAATCATTTCAGGGAAGAGGTGAATGGAAAAGAAGGAGATCAGTCTATTTTTCCAAGGGCCACACCCCCCTCAATTAACATCAGTGTTGCAATTAGTTACTACAAGCAGCAGCTGTTGCACCAACTAGCCAACCTTACAGAAAGAGCAAGTAGCACAGCTGTAGTTTATAACACATCAGTTAAATCCCAGTTAACTTTTACAATTAGTTATTTATACCACTCACTGCAGCACTGCAGTTGTCCAGCTAATCACCACAGATCACAGTAATTGAAATTTAAGCATTTATTAGCAGAAATGACTATAAATAGTTATGGATAGCTGTCCTCATGTGTTACACCAGACCACTTGGACCAGAATTCTAACTCATCCTGCAGATTAACATACGTTACAATAATCAATTGATGATTGTGATGAAGTATTGTAATTTAGGTAACAACAGCCAAATACCGCCTGCATTCACCCCAAACGGGCACCTAAACCACGGGGACACATCAGGGCAACTGGCCCAGCCAATTAAAATAGTCACCAATCTGTAAATAACTTCCACCATACACTGTCATTAGCTGTTTCTACCAAGTGCAATTCACAATTAGTGAATGCTACTTACCATGCATCACTAGTTATTAATATTGAAGTCTCATTAACATGTATTCTATGCAGTTATTAACGCCTATCACCAATACCAATTCGTCTGATGCCTTTTCACCATACCCTGCCATAATTTTTGTTACTAAAGACCGTTAAAATGTTGTTGTTCTTAGTCAAGACTCATTACCATACAGCATGAGTTCTTACTACCACTAATTAACTTGAATACAGTATTTTAACTGGTGATTTTTAAACACCATATTATGCTCTCTAATATGTAACACTAATATAACTAATTATATCAGTTATTCTCACAGAGCATTGTTGTATTTGCTCATTACTATTGTTGCAGGGAGGGGCAATCTGGAGACAAAATACAGTTGACCAAGTTTGACTGAAGGCCTGAGCAATTTTTTGGCTATATTTCACTTTTTTTAAAGTGCTCTTAGCACTGTATTGTGCCCCCCCACAATGAAACTGTTTCCTTAGTCTGACATAACGAGCTCCTCTTTCCCTCCCACACGGAGTTTTCCAAGGAAGTCAACTAAGACCATGTTTAGTGTACAGTGTTTGGGAAGGAGCTAATTAAAATATAAATCAACCTTCTATAGCCATAACCATTTCAGTATGCAGAGGCACAGTGTGGCTGTCTGGAGAGGGAAACTGGAATTACAGAATTCCTCTCACAAAATGCCCACAACACCCCAAAGGCTGCACTCACCTGTAGTGGGGAGGTGGCAGCTGCTGGATCACATCATGGATCTTAACCAGCCTTTCCTCATCTGTAGCAGCAGAAACAGCATCCTGGAATGAGGCAGGAAAGGATTTAGCTGCAAATAAACCCCTAACACACCAATCTTGGCAGTGAGGTGGATTTTGTTGCTCTTCTCCCCCTTGGGCGAGGGGTCTGTCTTGGGGACAGAGCAGCACATGGATCACGTAAGGAAGGCCAAGTAACTCATGACCTCATGACCATGTTAATGGCACAGAGAATTCCTGCAGAAGGCATTCAGCTCAGAGAATCACTTGCTTCTCATCCCATTCCTGGGAAATGGCAAACAAGATGGGAACTCCTGCAAAGCGTGGGAAGTGTGCCAGGTACCTTCTGCTGGGGCCCCTCAAGTGGAACCAACACAGTGTGGCACAGGGGACAAAGGCAGCTGTGAGTAACCTAAAGGGGACACAGAAAAGGCCCCTCAGACCCCGGGCCACTGCCAGCCCCTTCTGGAATGGCAGGATGGAATCGGGAGTGTGGGCAGCACAGTGTCAGGCTGGGAATTCTGGTGATACACCCTTCTGATGGCTCCAAACCCCAACTGACACAGAGCAGAGAGGGAAGAGAGTGGAAGGCAGGTCCAGCTTCCAGGTTTTCTCTGCTCTACCAGCTGAAGCCCCACTGAAAGGGGAAGTGCCCCACATTTGCCTCATACTTACGGAGAACTTCTCATAGAGTTGGTAGGTGAGCAGGGGGTTGGGGAGCTCACGGAAGTACAGCTTGCACAGGGAGCCCACACAGTGGATGTCCTGGATGTAAATGTCCTTGGTCAGGTCAGGAATCTGCTCGGAGTCGAACTCGTGGCTGGCAATGAGAACAGAGAAATGGGTAAAGGGGTTTGAGGAGGAGGAATGACATCAAACCCAGCGCAAATTACAGCAAGGCTTTCCTGATTTACAGGAAAAAATAAACACTTAGTCACCAAAGCCACATGACCCACGGCTGTGGGGCAGCCAGTGGGGATTTTTTCCAAAAAAGAGACTTTTCTTTTTTCTAATAAGGCATTTTCAGCTAGTTTTACGACCAACTGGCTGCAATCCTTTTTGCTGCATCAGGGCTTTTCACAAAGTCTCCAGAGAACATCTTCCAAGACCACAAGAACAAGTTTAACTCCCAAGGGCTGTGCCTGGGATTGCCCATAGGAATGATGAAAGCTGCTGTCCCTCTGCATTTCAAAGGCCTGGAAATGGCAATGACAAAGCCATGCCAGCAGCACTGCCATCGGCAGCATATGGAAACCAGGGAGTGCAGGAATTCCTGGGGGATGAGCTGGTGAGCTGAGCCTGCCTCTGCTACAGGGAGAAGACAGCCAGGAACCACATGAAGAAAATCCCATAGCACTCCCTTGGTTTTCAGAGAGAGAAAAAACCCCAAATCACCAATGTTTATGAAATAAAAGCTGAGCTCAGAAGGCTGAGCTGGCTCACTGCTGGGAGTATGTGCTGGGAAGTGCTGTTTCCAATTAGCAGGACACTCCAGGGGGATGAGCGTGGTGAGCCAGGCCCTGGGAGCTGGAGAACCTCGGGGTCCCTGCCAGGGCCTTCAGGCTGCTCACAGCCATGGGGACTCATCCTGTCAGCACTGCAACCACAGCTGGGGCTGGCTGTGGTGGCCACGTCCCTGTCCCTGTCCTGTCCCCCACCCAAAGCTGGCAGGTTGTGCCCAGAGGGCCACACAACCCCTGAGCTCACTCTGCCCAGGTGAGCAGAGCAGGACGTGCCCAGGGCACCAGGCGTGTTTGTAACTGGGCCCTCCCGGGACCAGGCCGAGCTCCGTCCATCCCTGGACACAGACACTGCTCGTGGGAAGCCTTTCACACCCCACACCAGGGGCAGGACAGGTCCCCACCTCCTCAGGGTGAACAGGCCATCCCTTCCTCACTCCACGGACAGCACAGGAGGAAGGGAAGGATTCAGTTTTCCAAGCCTTCAGTGTCAAGCACACACCACTGCCACAGGCACCTTCTGACTCCCCCCTCGCTCACATCTGGGACAGAAACTCAGTTCCTGCACTTGGCTCCACAGAGAAGCTCAGGAAGGCACGAGCCCGCCCCACACAAACACACTCAGCCCTGGCTCCACCTCCCTGCCCATATCCTGCCCCACTCCACTGGCTTTTCCTGGGAATAAAGCTCACACTGGGTCAGAGTGAGCTGTTCCCCTGCAGAAGTGAATGTGGAGGGAAGAGAGGGATGCCCCACTACACTCAACCCTCCATCCCTCTGCACTGGCTGTTCCCAGTGCTACATGTTACTCCTTCTGACCCAAAGGAAGATTTCGTTAGGCAAAGAACACAACTCCACAGCTCTCACAAAGAGCCAGGATACCAGGATACAGGGATCCACACCCCAAACCAACAACGGCTCTGCTGGCCCACCTGCCAAATAAAGGCAGCTACTGCCCTACTGAAGAGCCAACCTCTGTCCCACAGAAATCCCCCACGTGGAATAAATTCTCTAACCTTCTCTCCAACCAAAAAGCCCTTTAAATCCAGGAGATCCAGTTCTTCTGTGGGAAACCTAAGCACAGTGACTCACTTGTAAGGATACTGCAGCCCTAGCTTTGAAATGCCCTGTTTATACAGCTGGGGACTGCAGCAAGACGTGTCTTACGTTCATCAAACACTCAAAATCTGTAGTGATTTACATGAACAGGGACAGCGTCAATAAGTTATGCCATGTACTCCCTTCCTTTTGTCCTTGGAACATCTCAGAAACCTGGAAAACAGGCTGTTACTGCATTCTCTGCACTGGAACAGGGAATGATGCAATTACAATTTTAGAAAACCATTTCTAAAGCACCTTTGATACACAGTGAAGGAGAAAATGGTCCTGGCAACACTAAAGGGAAAAAATGGACTAGGGCAGAGATTAGAAGGATGGTCCAGCACAAGTCAAAATGGGGAATAAAGGGATGTAACTGAAGCAACAGCAAATGTTTTATTCAGTCACAGCTCCAGTTGGAGCCTTTGGATTCTGGATATCAAAGCCTTGGGACCAGATTTTTAAAATGGGACTTGCTCGGATGAGAAACAGGATTAATTTGAAGCAGAACAAATCCATCCATCCAAGGGTTTGAACAGTCACTGTCCCAGCTCAAACCTGCCCACTGAACTGGGGGACAGCTGGGACCAAAAAAATCCTCTGCCTACGGAAAATCCCCCCGTGCTGCCTCTGCAGGCCGCGGGCCCAGGACCAGTGCTGGAATGAGTCACGTCCACTCGGCACCCTCAGTGCTCCACAACAGAACATCCCACACCAAACGGCAGGAGGAAAACAGCCTCACAAAACAATAAAGGGTTTGCTGTGATGGGAACACAACCAGGACACACTCCTGGCCCTTCCCTGTGCAGCACAGCAGTGCCACCCCCCAGACTCAGGCATGTATCCTTTGCACATCACCAATTAACTGCGGGTAAAAGCCAGGAGCCCAAGGCAGCAGGGAGAAACATCAACTGCTCCAAAGGGCTCCCGGAGCGAGGAGGAACAGAAATGAAACATGACAGCACAGTGACACCATGAGCCTGATCCTCTACCCCGAAGGAAAGCTTCCTGCAGGATGACTCTGCCTGTGGAAGCCCAGGCTGTGCCCCTGCCCGTGCCAGGGGCTCCAAGGCAGGCCCTTACCGGAGTTTCTGGATGTTGGAGGCGATCCCGGACAGCCGGTATATCCCATCCACAATGCCGTGCTTCTCGATGAACTCAGTGCAGCTCTTGAGGACCTGGGGCACTGAACAACAACAGCTGGGGTTAGTGAAGTCCTGGTTCAGGCTGTGCTCTTGGCAGGTGCCATAAACTACTCCCAGCTGGGCCATGGCTTCAGTTCCTCCTTAGGGGAGAAAGCCTGTAGGAAATTTAACTTCAGGAGTTGGTGTGGAAACTGGTCAGAGGTGCTCCTGCTTTAACAAGAGAATGCCAGGATATGGATCAGGTCAAAAAAGGCCAATTCTGGCCAAACAGAGACAGTACAGGTCCCATGACAACTTGCACAGGAACTGTGGTGTGAAATCCCATCCCAGAAGAGCCTTAAAATGGAATAAATGCTATCTTTCAAATCTAGATAGGATTAACCTATCCTGCTTGGTTTAAGGAAATACAAACATCAGGGAGATGCTACTTTTGGCAGCATGGCCAGGAGAGCTTTTATAACCGATAATTTCATCCCCAATAATTTCAGCTGGATGTGGAGAGCTCCACAGCATCCCACGCTCACAGAAAGTGCAGACAGAGCGGGGCATGACAGAATGGAAAAATCAGCCCAGGGGATATAATCAGGTGTCAAGTTAATATTGCAGCCGCTTCACCACCCCATTCCTTCCAGCTGGCTTCCCAGGCTCACGCACATCCAATGCCGGGGCCGCGCGTCCATCCCTGGAAGCTCAAAGAGGAGCGAATCCCTGGATTTACAAAAGGCCATAAAACTGCCCCCAACACAGAGAGAGCTCCTGTGAGCATCAGCAAATCTTCACAGAAAAAGCTGGGGTCCCTGTGGATCCCTCTGCCAGCCGCCCTTTTGCAGCAGCTCCTCTGCTGATCTCGGTTTGTTCTGTAGATGCCAGGTCTGGCCAATGTGCCATGTGACACAGATTCCGAGCAGCTCATGTGGCAAATCCCCTTACCCCACGCAGCAAACGCCATCTGGCAGGCACTGCTCCCAAGGGCTGCTGCACTTGGGTGCTCCATGCTCCCCCCAGCCTCCACAAGGCTGCTTTCCCAGCCTGCAGCAAACCCTCGCAGCTGGAGGAAAGGCTCCTTTCAGACGGCTCCCTGGAAATCAGCAGGTGTATCTCCCAGGATAAAGGCACGTCTGCTCTGCACTGGAGCACAGGACAGGGTGAAAGCTGTAAATCCTGCAGCGTGTCAATCGCAGGCTCAGCTGGAGCAGATTAAACCCTGCACCTGGAATGCCCCAAGGCACCAAGAGACAGCCAGAACCGAGCCAGCCAGGCTCCGGAGTTACATTCCCAGGGATGTACAGCAGCTCTCACCATTTTCCAGTCAGGGGCAGGCTTTGAGACAAGCAGAGCTGTTGTACATTAAGCAAAGAGCCTTGGAAACCCAGTGCTACTTTTCTGGGGAACGAAAACCGGTGGAGGTGAAGCCTCCTGCTACCTCGGCACTGGTGAGCTCCAAGGAGGACCACAGCTGATGGCTTCAGGAACCAACCAGACACTCTGAGCTGGGATAGGCAACAGGTTCTCACTGAACACACACCCAGAGCACGCTGGGGACACATCTATCAGTCACCCACAAGGACAGATTTGAGCAGAGCAGGTAGAACACGAGGCCCAGAATTCTCATAGTGTCTCAAAAACATTTCTGGAGGACAACACTTAAGCCTTTATGCAAAAAGATTCAACACCTCTTGAAAAAGAAAGTTTTTAAGGCTGGAAGTGGACAGGGAAGGAGTTCTATCCTACTCAAGCAGTGGCCAGAAAGGGCTGAAGTGTGCACTGTACTGCACTACAGCACTGGGACATGGGTGGGGCCCAGATGTGAACTGTGCAGGGCAGCAGAGGTGCAACAGCTCCATCCCGTGCAGCAAAGGACGAGGACAAGGCTCTGTGTGCTGACACAGCCGGTGGTGTTTGTCCCCTGTGGGAGAAGAGCACCCCAGGCTGCCAGACACACCCGAACCAGACCCTGTGGATGTCCATGCGCACCTGCCCCACCACCACCCCTACAATGGTCACAGATCTCACCAGTGACCTGCACAGGGCTAAGCCCCCAGCAGCAGCATTTCCTGCATGCAGGAGTCCCAGAGGATCGGGCAAAGGAGTTTTACCAAGTTTTAAAGTGTTGTGGCAACATCTGCTAATGCTGCAAATCCCAAAGACCTAAATGGTCCATCCTGCAGCCACAGGAGGGGGCCCCTGGAATCAGTAGAGCCCACTGAAATAAATAAATCAAGATGCAAATAAATCAAGAAGCAAACACATCAAGAGGCAGATAAATAAACAGCACCCTCCCTGTCTGCCCCATTCCCACCAGGAAACCTGGAGTGACAGTGGGGAGCAGGGCAGGGGAGCCGAGGGCTGCAGCACCAACGCTCTGCCTCAAGTTCTCTTTTGTCATGGAAGAGCCTGGGTACAGTGAGAATAATTAATACACCCTGAAAAGATCCCCCCAGGCTTGTTCCAGGCATTTCCTCGTCTGGTTACCAGGATGATCTGTTCTTTAAGCTAAATATACCATACCAGCACCAAGGATATTTTGGGGGAATTCTGCACGGTTGGAGAAGGAACCGAAATCCAAGGAGGGTTAAAATTGTACCTGAGGGCCCTTTGCTGAAGTGGTGACTTCACTTTTCAGTTTCTGAACGAAGATGACACCTGGCCATCGGGTGTGTGTTTAACCTCCCTCTGCCCTTTGAATCCCCAGCCTTTGGCTGAATACCCATTTTAGGGATGTACATCCACACATGGAGGGAACAGTGACTGTTCCCTCAGAAGGAAAAGGCAGGATGACAGGACGACAACCCAAGACTTAATTTTGCAAATGTCAAGTGTGCCCTGACCATCACCTAGAGCAGCTCCTGACACCACACTGTGACTCTGTCGGGTACCTGTGTCCATCTGCTGCAGAAATCCCTCCCCTGCAGGTGAACTTCTTGGTTCAGGAACTGATTTTGGCTTCTAGATCCCAAACCACAACCCAGGTTTGAACCAGACAGGTGATGCCTTAGGTTTTAATTTTCTTACTTTTCAAATCCTGCACTGCCCAGTGTGTAACTCTGGAGTTTCTTGGAGCCTGTTCACTTCTGCTCTCTCGTGCCAGGCAGACATAACAAAGCCTCTCTGGGCCTGCTCTCCAGGGACACCCAGGAGGCCCAAAATGTGTAAACCAAAGCCTCTAAAGGGGGGGAGGGGGGGCAAGCTTGGGGAAACGACATCATTAACTGAAGCTTTAATTGGAGAATTAACCCTGATATGCAAATGAACCAAACCTATAAAAGTGTGAAGAACTCGTGACCTGGGGTCCATGTGGGCAGTGGCCTCTGGCTCCCCAGGGGTATCTTTGAAGGCCTTTCAAATAAAAAACCTGCTTTGCTCCCTTACTCCTGTCGAGTCTCTGTTTTTAGGTGGCCTCAAGGCATCACAGGTACCTCAGCCTCATCCCAGCAGGGAACAGACACAGATTTCCTCTCGCAGGATGTAACAGCAGCAACACTAAAGTTCTGCTAATGGCAGTTAATTACTGTGGGTTCCTGCAATTACACCAGACTCGATGGCACACGTGGTTTGCATGAAGAGCCATAAAGGCCCACCTGGGCCAGCATGTGGCTCCTGGCAATGCCCAGGAGCTTTGGGAAAGGCAGGAGGAGGGAGCGAGTGAGCGAGCACAGGATGACACTCAGTGCGCTCCTGCAGCCCCATCCAGGGAACTGGGTCAGAGAATCTCTGAGCCCAGAACTGGGGCTGGGTCCTCCAGCCGAGCACACAGCCCTTTCCAGTGCCACATTCCCAGGCAAGTAACAAAAATCACTGATCCTAAGCTGGATTTTAGTCCTTTTCTGAGCTGTGGGGTCTTCAGCCAGTGAGTCCAGAAACCCTCCCTGCAGGAAGTCACTGCTTCAGCTGCAAGCAGCTCAGACCCTGCCAGGTGCTGCCTGGGAACAGCCAGCTCTGCAGTGGACACTCCTCCCATTCCAGAAACAATCACCTCTCCTCCTTCCCTCCGCTATCTCCAGTACCAGGTGGTTCCAGGAGATAAAGTGCAAAGGGCTGGAAATGTGGATGCCTCACCAAAGGGGACCCCAGCACATTTCATCATCACAGCAGCCAAAGGAATTCATTCAACTCCTTCCTGAGCATCTCTCAGCTGGTTTGAAAGGTTTATTGCATCTCCAAGGGCTCGTTAACTGCTTAATTCTCTGCCATCAAGAGGAAGCAGAAGTTTTATGGTTTTCATTCTGAAAAACATTTTGATTCATCCTCACATTTCCCTTCCTATCATCTTGTTGGGTGGGGTTTTTTTTTTAAATCTTTTGTAATGTTCCCTCCCTGGGCTTTGGGAGGCTTGCTTGTGTTGTGTTTTATTTTATTTTCTTAGCACATTACTGGAACCAGAAGTGTTTGTTCAGCCCAGGGCACGAGGCCTCCGACCAAGCCCCCCTCTGGCACTGGCGTTTTCCCAAAACACAGCAGTGGGGTGCAGGTCCCATGGGCCAGGCCCTGGGGATGGACAATGGCCCAGAGCACCTGAAATGCTGCTCCTCACTGAATTCCACACGTAGCAAACCCACAAGGGAGCTCAGCATCCAGGAACACCGACTGCCCTCAGCTCCACCTCAGCAGAGGTGACAAGCAGCACCCAGTGCCAGCAGCCTTGGGGAGCACACTGGGTATGGGGTCCTTCTGGGTAACAGAAGGTTAAAGGCTGTTCTGAGCCACCAGGGTAGAAACTGCAACAATCAGCCACCAGATAAAACGCAGGTGGAGGAGCTCACCCCTGGCATTCCAGGCTCCTTTGGGAACAGCTGGGAAGGACAGGCAGAGGCAGGGGAAAAGCACCCCAAGGACACCCAGCACAGCACAAACGGTGCCACTGCAGCAGCATGAGCCCCTTTCTTGGAATTCTGTGCCTGGCCCAGACTGACAACTTCCAGGCATCTGGAATTAGCCAATAAATCCCAAATCCCTTGCCATTAATGCAGGATTATGTAAAAACCTAACAAGGAATATCCTCTCTTGAAGAAAATACAGTTGTTTTTACTCCAGTAATTTCCTACTTTAACTCAATTTTAGAACCATTCAGGTTGGAAAAGACCTCTAAGATCATCAAGGCCATTTTCCAAAAAACTGTCCAAGTATTTCCTTAAAAAAAACCAAAACAGTAAAAACCCTGTAATATTTCAGCCTGTGACTTTCAAACTTCTCATTTTTGAAGCTCTTCCCTCCACCTTAGAGTGAAGGTTCCAAAAAGGTGTAAAGCAGCAGAGGAGAGAGGTTAAGGATTTTCTCTTTATTGTTCCCTGTCATACAGTATTGTACCTGCACGTGTCATTCCACAGGCGCCAGCCCCCTGCACATTCAGAAGAACATCAAACTCTAAAAGACTCTTTTCTCTGGACTTTTGTCTCATTCCTAAATCCCTGTCCTCATGTTCGAATCACCAAGAGAAATACAAGAGCAACCAGACAGACACCTTCTGTCCTTCAAGGTGCTCAAGGCCAGGTTGGACAGGGATTGGAGCACCCTGGTCTAGTGGAAGGTGTGGGGAAGGAAGGGGGTGGGACTGGGTGCAATTTGAGGTCCCTTCCAACCCAAACCAGCCTGGGATTCTGTGATTCTTCAATTCCCTGTCCCTCATTTCCAAGCCGTGAACCACATTTCAATTATCCACACTGGTGATGAGTGGTACAAAGTCCGAGCTGCCCCAGCTCCTGGTCACACACACACAGTTGTTATCTGGAGTGTGACTTTTGCACTTGGGAAGGTGCAACCACGGCAGAGTGGACCATAACCCCTGAGCTGGGTCCCTGATCCACGCAGCGCTCGCAGAGGGATCGGCACCGGACTCTGCTTCCTCAGCCTGGAATTGGCTTTTATGGCAGCTCAGCCAGGGCTGTGCAAAAGCAAAGTGCAAAGCTCAGGCCTGGGGAACATAAATCCCCCTGGGCTGCATCAGGCAGGGCAGGTCGATAGCCACGTCTGTCAGGTCCTGGCAGATCAGCAATGTTCCCGTGGCTGTGCCAGGACAGCCTGGAACCTGAGGGCTGCCAGGGGGCCCTCACTGCCCATTATCCATGATGGAGATGTTGTACAGCCAATCCCTAGCCCAGGCTGCACCCACCAGTTCCCAGGGTTTGGGTTTAATTGGTTTTAATGCAAAATGTCACAGAATCATTCAGGTTGGAAAAGCCTCTAAGATTGAGTCCAGCTGCTCTCCCAGCACTGCCATGGCTGAACCATATCCCCAAGTGCCACAACCCCACAGCTTTTAAATCCCTGGGCAGCCTGAGCAGTTCCAATGCTTGACAACCCCTTCAGTGAAGGAATTTCTCCTAATATCCAACAATACCTCAGATTTGGCCAATGTGCTGGACCCTACAATAAATTGAGAGGGGGGAAATGTTCTCCCCGTGCTAAGAGCAGCAGGGTAAGAGCACAAGCAATTCCTGTACTTGACTGTGACATTGTTCCTCATGTTTGTTCCCCCCACAGCTGTAGTGTTTCGAAATGCAAATTAATTTTCAACTCCCGGCTGTCCTCAGGGTCACTCAGGCACAAAGAATTCTCCCCTCGCAGCTGCAGACAGGGTGAGAGAGAAGGGGAGAGACAAACTGGGTCTTTTTTAACAGCAAAGGCTTGTGCTCCCCGCTCAGCAACCCCAGGGATGTCCCCCCAAACAAGGCATTCTCCACAGGGATCCCATGTACCCCTTTGTAATGCTGACCCCATACCCAATAATCTCGAGTTCCAGCAGGAGGGCAGATGGTGAAGCAATAACAGTGCCTATTGTGGTTGGAAATGTGCCCAAAATAGCTCAAAACTCTCGGCCTTTGAAAGTATCAAGTTGTGTCCAGTTAGTTTGTGCAGCAGGGAACACATCTGCAGCAAGGGGAGTTCTCTACTCATCTCCATTTTGGGTCAACTATTCCCTTTTTTTCCAGGCTGCTGGATCCACCTTTGATGCCACACGAGACACTCAATGCCACATCCAGGAGGACTTCAGGCACCTAAAACACTCCGGCTTGTCACAGTTCAACATCAGAAATGTTTGGATTTGGGAAACCCAACCAAGGAACACAATAAATACAGGGGGAACACACAGGGAAATTTACTTAATTCCCATACACATTCACAACTGGATGTCACATGCCAACCTGTGCTGGCACTTGGATAAATACTATTTGATATTTATATCCCACTCCTAATCTTCCAAGTACCTCCTGGGTATTAGGAATTTACCTTGTGGCACCTTGGGGGCAGGTACAGGTTATTAGTTTGATTGTACAAGCCTGGAGATGGAATGAGAGATAACAAACAAATTCCCCAAAGCCAAAAATTTCTGGTAGAGACAGCTCAGGGCCAGAACTCTGAGTGCAGCCATGGACATTGACTGCCCCAGTCCTCTGGAGATGGATTTTGAATTACTATATTGATTACTATAAATCAGGAAATACTGAAAGGAAACTGGTTTTGGCATGTTTGAGGCTGCCTGGTTTCAATATATTGCCAATTCAATTAAAAAAGGGACAGCAGGATGGAGGGAAGGGGATGGCTAAGATCACCTGGGAGCTCAGAGGTTGTGAAGCCACAACAGCTCCACAGAACTCCTGCCCCAGAACACCACTTTAAAACCTCTTTCCCCCCATTTACACCATGCGTGCACAGGGCTGTGCACAACAGGGACTCAGGTGCAAGTGACAATGCTGAGACAGGCCAGCATTCCTTCAGTGCATGACAGGAAACTGTTTATAGACACACAAACACCACCGAGGCAGGCAGAGCAGGAGGATTTCCAGTGGCCCCAGTTAGGTGGCCTTGTCAGGAAACAAAGATCCACCCCTGATTTGTGAGCTGCAGCTCTGTATATAAACAGCCAAGCCCAGATATCCAGGAGAGCATTACAGAAATTACTGGATGAGTAAGGATGCATTATTTTTCCTGCTGTGCCAATGGAGAAGTTAGGATCCCCATTTTAAAAAAACACCTGTAATAGGGTAGACAAGGTGAATCACCTCCAGACATCCCCACCTGCGTGGATTACAAGTGTAAAGGAGACAGGCCCTACTTTAAGGGACTTGCCAAAGTCACACAAGAAATGTCTCAGTAGAAAAGAGAACTGCAAACAAAAACTTTAGAACTCAGATTTGTGTCCTAATCACGAACTGCTTTAGGCATATAAATGCTTAAAAATAGAGCCAGAAGGAAAACTTGAACTGAACCTACTGGGAGGTTTGAAACTTTTCAGTTCACATCCAAACTTGTCAGCTTGGATACTCTGAAAATACCTCCTGAAAGCACAAAAAAGCCCCAAGGGTTCATTCCCAGAGTGAGCACATCTAACACAACCTCCAGCCTCATCCAGAGCCAACATTCCCTCACCCTGCTGGAACGGCCGTGGCCCACGTCACTGCTTTGAGGGAAATGTCACACGCACGTCACACACAACCAACACTTCAATAAACCTTTGTACAGGAACAAGTTGTTATTGCCTGAACAAACCCATTGATGTGGCTGCCAGCATTCAATAACAATTCCAAACATACCTGGGAATCACAGGCCAGGCTGCTGAGCTGCCACAGAACTCCATGGGAGCTGCAGGTAAAAACTGAGGATCTATTTCACGTGGAAGCTCTGCAAATGTTCCAAAGTCTCTCTGAAGAGAAAATCCTTAGAGCAAAGCCAGGCCATCACGAGCAGGGATTTCCCCATGGTCATCAGAACACTGAATCCCAGAAAGGTTCAGGTTGGAAGGGACCTTAAAGCTCCCTCAGTCCCATCCCTGCCACGGACAGGGACAGCAATAACAGGGAGTGGGAACTGGTTACATTTACCCTCTTGGGAGTTAAAAAAGCAAGAAAACTGGAATTACTTTATCTGTAAGACTCAGCTGTCCTGAACTCCCAATCAAAGCTTCCTTCAGGATGACAGAGATTCCAAGCCAGGCAGGCAGATTATAACGACAATTCTGAGCTGGTTGAAGGGGCTCCTCACATCAATACCAGGAGCCAAAGGGGTGACACAGACTGCCAAACCTGTGCTCAGGCTAAGGGCAACCAGGCTTTCTGAGATCCCAGCCAAGAGGCTGCGAAGACCCCATTCCTTGTGTTTGTGTTCTGGCAACAGCTCTCTCTATACCCAAATCTGCCATCAATTACCATCAGAGGCAAATACATCATCCAGCTGCAGGTAGGGGATGGCTCCAAGGGATGGATAACTACAGAGGACCCCAAACAAGCCGTGATGTCACCAGAAACCCTAGGGTGCTGCTACAGACCTTTCTGAAGAGCATCAGAACCAGCACAGGAGAATAAAAGCACCCCTGGCAAACCCTTGCTGCTCCTGCCCAGTACATAAAGGGATGCAGATGCCCTATCTGCTGTTTTCTGCTACTCTCTTCCATTTTTATTTTTTATTTAATTCTACCCACCTGTCCAAATTAATTCAGAATAAATGTGGCAAACTGGAAGAACAGGAAGGACACAGAGCAAGATCAGGCGTGTTAGTGAACTCTGTCTTTTGTAGGCATTTACATCTTCAGCAGCAAGCCAGTGCCTCTTCCTGCTGACCACACAGCGTGGGTATTTTATAAAAATATAAAAATTATGTATAGATCCTTCACTATGGGAAACTTGTCAATTAAAAATTCCATTTGTGAATATATCTTTTCCAGTGGTGGAAGCTGATGATGTATGAATGTGACAAAGGCATAAAGAGGTACAAAAAATGCCATTTGCCTTTAGCCTACAAAATCCTCTGTGGATCCAGCTGTTTGTATGATGGATTGTCTCTGGAGCTGAATCCTTGACACCACCTCACTGGGGGACCCCAGGGCTGGCCTGTGCTTCAGTCCAACTGCTAAGGGAGAAAGGGTCACTCTCAACAAGTGACAGGTGACAGGAACACTGCTGGCTTGGCAGAACAAATGGTGTCCCCATGCTCTGCAGCCCAAGCAAGCGCAGCACACGATGCCCAGCAGTGTTTGAATAAAATGTATATTGGAAAGTAACCCCTCAGTGCTGAAGCTCAGGAGTCCCCCACTCCCAGAACGGCAAAGTGAGCTTTTTCCTGGTGAGTGCTGACCCTTCCTGCTGGGTGCTGACCCACCCTGGCCTGCGCTGACCCATCCCACCACACGGAGCCCCAGCTCTGCCTGGGCTCTCCGTGGGCATTGTGGCTCCATCCAACCCCTTGTTGATCCATCAGCGCCTCAGGACCATGCCCAGCTCGCCGAGCCCTGCCTCTCCTGCAGCCCAGCACCACGCTCCCCCTCACTCCCACCCCAGGAGCCGTGGGGAGCTCCCTGGCCAAACATTCCGAGGCAGGATCCAGGGCACAGTGCAGCTGCTGCAATGCAGCACTCCACCAGCTCCCACACTTCACAAACGTCCTCTGCCAGCACAATCCTGCTAATTGGGGTCGGGCTAAATTTAAGTTCTATTTCGTTTCTTTCAAGAGAGAAAAACTTGGGGGAAAAAAAAAGAATCTCTGCCTACAAAGGGAATAAGAACAAGGTCCCTTCAGGAGTCAGGGACTGGGGTGGATGTGCTGTATCTCTCAGCTCCATGAAATTGTGACAGGACACAGGGGATGGCTGGAGCTGTGTCAGGACAGGTTTACACTGGTATCAGGGAAAGGTTCGTCCCCCAGAGGGTGCTGGGCACTGCCCAGGCTCCCCAGGGAATGGGCACGGCCCTGAGGCTGCCAGAGCTCCAGGAGCGTTTGGACAGCGCTGCCAGGGGTGCCCAGGGTGGGATTTTCGGGTGTCTGTGCAGGGCCAGGAGCTGGACCAGATGATCCTGGTGGTCTCTCCCAGTTCAGAATACCCTGTGAAGTTGTAAAAGAAACCAGCAAGGCAGGTGGCAACTGCACCAACCCAACTGGGAGCATTTCTAAGGGTGATGGAGAAACAGCAACTCCCTGCTGAGCCTGGTCTGCTGCCAAGAGACGCTTCCCTGGCAGGGAAGTATCCCAAGCCCAGCAGGAGCCAAGAGATGAGTAAGGCACTGGATGGGATGCAGACAGGACTCTTCAAGCAGGCTCCACGGGGTGTCTGGAGCTGACTGGAGAAATACTGTGCAAACCAACATACTTGAAGGGAGCATTACAACAGGCTCTGCCAACAGAGAAATCCAAAATCCCTCGTATCAAAACTGGTTTTACTCCTGCAGGTCCCAGCCCATCATTCAGTGCTGACATGTGACAAGAGAGAAGAAAAGGACACCCTGCTGAGACTTTCACTGGAAGCAACACACCCATGCATACCCAGCCCCATGCCCAGGAGTCACGTGGCTCCCAATTCCCTCTTTTCCAAGCAGCTTGGAGCACAGATGACTTTGAAAAATAATCCTGTGATGTGCCCATGACTCAGAACCTCACCAAAGAGACCGGACAGCAACGCTTCCTTCCCCTCACCTCCCAGGGCCTTTGGGGAAGGACTGCCTGGCACCTCGTGGAGGGGTAACTCCTACCCTGGAAGGGCTCCAGCACTGTTTGGCCAGCTCAGAGTGTCAGCACAAACCAAAGTGCAACTGAAAAGCAAACACACCAAACCCAACCCCCGGGACACTGCCCAGCACTCACCACAACCCCCCCCATGAATCACCAGGAACACAGGAGGGTTTTAGGGTGCACTGCTCATCCCTCACACTGTTACTGTAAACACTTGTTAAATCCTCACCTCCCTCCCTGCAGCTGCTCAGTGTTTCTGCTCAGACCCACACAGGACACTCAGGGAAATGACAAGCCACCTCCTCCCAGGGCAGCAGCACCACCAGCCTGTTCCTGCACTCCTCTGCCTTCCCCAGACACCGTTCCCTAGGGAGAAACCTGGGCACAGCCGTATCATATCCTGATCTATAGAGCTGCAGGTTCTGTCCCGCCAGCCTGGGAGGCTCCTTCCAGCAGGGAGAGCACAGCCTTGGCACAGGACCATCCCAAAAACTCAGATAACCACGACAAATGCTCTGCTAGACCAGGACTTGGCAAGTGCTGCACGTGGAGCTTTGCAGGATGGCATCCCAGGGCTCCTGCTCCCTAACAGCAAACCAGGGCACATTCCTGCATCACTTTCCTCCTGTGCATCCCATGGCAGATTTATCCTCCTTCCTACAGCAGCTCAGCAGACCCAGAGCGAGGGATTACTTGCTGAGCCCACAGAAAGACAAGGTACTGCAGTCAGTGAAACATCTCCTCTGTGTTTGTAAACCCCCTCTGGGTGCACAGCAAACACACTCTTCTCCTGGCTAAGCAATCTGAGCCAGCTGCCTCAGCGCAGGGTTTATTACAAAAATGTTACATTTACTGCAGTTTTTGTCCTTAGCCCTTTGATTCTCTCGTTCCACTTCCCACTCACTAAAACTAAGCCCAGTTTCAGAGACTCATAACTACAGAATTGGGGCTGCTCGTGTTGTTTCTAAGCAAATTCTTGAGAATTTGTCAGCTTCACAAAGCTTCTTAGCATAACTCCAGTTTGGTTCAATATTGCATTTTTGAGGTGCACATGATGCCTTGTCACTCACTGCAGTCACTGGGGACAGCGGCATTTACTCCTTCAGCCCTGATAAATATTTTTGGGGGTTGGACATTGACCCAACAAAACTAACATGAGCTTAAACAAATCAATGAATGTATTGGGTTCTTTTTGTTCTTCTGAACTCAGATGTTGCAGGCTGTGATCCCAAAGTGTCATCAGCAGGTGCCACACACACACTTCAGCCAGAGCGTGCTCTGAGCTCCTGGAAAAAGCACTTGATGTTCTGACTGTGAGAAGGAGCTTCTTTAATTCACCTCAGGCCCCTTTCAGTAGGCCAGCACTGCAAGAGGCTCCATGACTGAGCCACAGTAATGCTACAGGAGGAGGGAATCTTAAAATGCTGTGCATGCACAGAGCTCTACTCGCAGGGACCCAGAAACGTCTCCACAAGCCCCATTCTGGGGATTACGTCACTTGGAATACAGGTCAGGGAGCTGAATCACATGGAAAACAACAATCCTGCTGTGGGAAACGGAGCCATGCCCCTATGGGCAACACTCAAATTGGATCTGCTTCACTCCAGGGAGTTAGGAAAGGGTTATTAAATCAAGGGTGAAAGCAGCTGGTGACTCCTGAGCTGAGGGACCTCGTTAGCACAGCCCAGTCAGTGTCACCCCATTGTGTGGGGTAGTGGGGAGCGACCAGGAAAGGACAGAGCTCCCAGAGACTGTCAAACAAGAACCTCCAGTGGAGTTAAAGCAGTTTAGTTCAGCTCAGGATGTGTCTCTGAATGCTACATAAACCACCCCTTGAAGCCAGGGGAAGAAGTCAGCGCAGAGGGCAGGGAAAAGCTTTGGCCATCGCTGACATGTGCCTAACGAAAACAGCCAGGAGGAGGGCTGGGGATGAGAGGGAATTCTCTCCTTCCCATTCATGAGCTCACTCTGCTGGCACAGTTCCTGCCCTCCAAGGGTGCTCCCACAGCATGCACATAAAACCAGCTCCAGAGCCACCCGGTGTGTGAATTACCTACCCCTGATGCAGCTCCACATGGGTCACTGTCTGTTCCTGACTCCAAACCATCTCTGGTGCTTTTCAAGCCCCAATAAAGATCTCTACTGGTTCCAATTAGGCTAACGAGCCTTGCCACTGGCCTGATTTCATAAGGACAAGCACACATTCTGCACCAGCTGGTAGTGAACACTTTTCTGTCAGGTGAGGGAGTGCACATAGTGGTTACCAACCAACTCAGCTGGAAAAAGAACAAGAAATGGCTCCCTGCCCTTTGCCAGCCCTTTTTCTAAAGGCACTTGGATGAACAAGGAGTCTGAAGACTCACTGAAAACAACTTTAACAGAGAAACTCCCTTCCTGCCCCACACATCCTGTCACTTCTCCCTCTACCTGCACACAAAAGCTGGGAGACATCAGATGGACAACTCTGGCACAAAGGATCTGCTGCAAAGCCACCCAACAGATCCCATCACTGCTTTCCTGATGGCCTCAACTCCTGGGCAAACCACCAGGCTCCATTCCAGGCTGCATTCCCAAACATCCCTCGGTGTGGGCTCCCAACGGGAACAGCCCTGGCTGGGGCCCTGGGACAGCATCTGAGTGCTCTGGCTGCTCCTCAGCACTGCAGGAACCTGGGCTGGAGGTGGCACAGGGAAAGGGCAGGAAAGAGCCCGTGAAATCAGAGTTCGTGTTGGTAACAATTGTGTGATTTTTTTCTTGGAATGGAGAGGTTTTCTCCTCTGCCTCCCTGAGCTGCTGATGGGGAGAGAAAAGGGACCCAAAGGGAGACAGAATGAACAGAGAGGGAAAGTAAGCTGTGAGGAAACACAATATCCGGTTAATTCCTGTAAATTCTGTGAAATCCAAGGAAAAGGCAGATGAAGGATTTACACTGCAAATTGTGCTAGAATCATACAAAGGTACTGAGTTAGAGAATGTGGGGGTTTAACATGCCTGTTCATCAATCACTGATGCTGACATACACATAAAACTTATATACCTGCAAAAAAAATATTTATTTGAAGATGTGAAGAGGTTGAAAACCCATCTGCAGGAGTTGCAGCCACCTTCAGTGCTCCCACATCAAACCACAATGCTTCCCACGTCAAAGCACGATGTTTGCATCTTATTAGGCTCAGTTTCCCTTTCAGCCACGGATCTGTACCACGCATTTGCCCCCCAGCACGAACCCTGAACAGCTACGATCACCCTGACAAACTCCCAACAGAGGAAGAACCCAGGAGCAGGTTGTTTCTTACCGTCATGGCCAGAGTTGAGCAGGTGCTCCCCCAGGTCACAGCCAAACACCCTTTCCTTGAGGATCCCCCGCTGTTTCAGTTTCTGTTTCGTTGGGCGCGACTTCATGAATGTCCGGAGGAAGGTGATGAGCTTCCCGTGCTTCTTTGACACTGCACGAGACAGCAAAACAACCAATTCATTCCTGATCTGGCAGCCACTGAGCAGAACTCGTTCTACAGAGCACGTAAGAACTGTAGTAACGTTAATATCAATTATTTACAGGAACAGATTTTCCAAGGTTCAACACTAAGCAGAGACTTGGCTTTTGTCCCAACCCTTGGCTAGTGCAGAGTCACCAGGAGCCAGCTGGAATGGAAGGACTAACACAGAGACATTTCTCTGCAGAGCAGCTTCAGGCGGGAGCGACCTGAAAGGCTGATGGTGGGCAGCACCTGGGAGGGCAACTTCATCTCTGGCAAAGGGAATGAGGCTCAGCTGAGAAATCTGGTAATCTGCTGTGCAAATCAGTGGGTAACCCACACACAGAAATAAAGCTTTGTGACTGGCCCTCATTCTGCTCTGAGGCCCCTCCAGAACAAAGGGCTGACTATAATCCCTGAGGCTGAGCAGGTGTAGCTCCCTGAGAGCCCAACCTGCCCTCCCAGCACACCAGGGCCTCACCGCCCCTGCACAGGCACCACCCCAGGGCCTCAGCAATTCCCTGATCTTCTCCAGCCATCACAAAATAAAAACATAGAACCACGGAGTCACTGAGGTTGGAAAAGCCCTCCAAGACCATCGAATCCAAGCTGTGCCCAATCCCCACCTTGTCACCCTGCCCAGAGCACTGAGCGCCACATCCAGGTGTCCCCTGGACACCTCCAGGGATGGGGACTCCAGCACCCAGCCCACTGAACAGACAACTAAGGCAGCTGATTGAAGAGATGCAGTTTATCCCCTCCAGAATTAACACAAGCAGCCTCCAAAGAGAGGAGGACGTGGCTCAGGAGCCACCCTCCAACCTCCTGCTCTGTCTCTCTGGGCTGTGCTGGAGAAACTCTGGTCCCTCTGCTAAAACCACCTGCTCAGGAGTGGAGAGGAAGGCAAAGGAGAGCAGTCGGTGACAGCAGTGACCTGGCCCTGAGAGGAGAGCCCGGGCCCAGGTTGAATGGGAGCAGAACAATGCCCTGGAATGTCAATGTTCCTCCAGAGGCCCTCGGAGCCTCCCCAACAAAAGTGCCATTGTGTACACGATTTAAAAGCAGTTTAATTCAACAGAAGAGCTCTGCTGAAGGGAACAAACCACTGGGTACAAAGGGCCCTGCTTTGTGAGGAGGCCTTTGAAGCTCGAGAAGTTGTAAAGGCTCCTGCAGCAGCAATCTCCCTCCCCTGCTCCTCCCTCTCATGCCAGGCAGGAAAAACAACAACCGTGTATTCCACCTGCATTAATCCCACAAATGCTGCAATCAAACATCAGCAGAGTAACACCTTCCAAAGCAGCCAAGACCCCTGGGGACAAAGGTCCATCCCTTCAGTGTCACCTCTGCTGCCAAAAGAAATGTGAAATACAGAGAGCAGCCCTGAAACTGGGACTCAGCAAAGCAGAGATGGATGAGCACTGCTTCACCCAGGGGAGTTCTTCAACCACGGAACGTGGAAAACCTTGTCCCACGATCGTGGTTCCACCACACAGTGCTTCAGGATTTAATCCCTTCACACAGCTGAGTATTTCTCCTTCCATTTCACCAGACACTGACACAGTCCCTCTACTGATATATATAATAAACTTGATATATTTATATATATAATAAACCTGATTCCAGTGACCTTAACAAATGTGTACTGATGTGAGGAAAGCAAATTTCTCCTTCTGCACAAAGTCCCTTTAGCAGCACAACACCAAACTGATCCTCAGCACCACCTGAATACCTGAAATACTAAAATCCCCATCAAACCCCCACATCTGCATCCTTGGCAATCAAATCCAAATCATTTAACAACCACAGGAGCCTTGAGCATGACAAACTGTGGCTGTGGGGGCTTTAATTAAAGGAGTGTTTGCAGTTTGATGGGGTTTTTAATTGCACGCAATAAAGGAACAGATTGTGCTGACCTGCCAAAGTTAGGATGGGGTTTGGTTGTATCCATCATCACAGGAAAACAAGGGCTCATTTATCACCTCCTATCAGCCCAGCTCAAGGATAAATGGAGACAGTCTCATCCTGACTAGTGTGGAATTTCCAAGGTTAGCACCCTCGGGCTGCTGTGGTGACACCACTGGAGGTGAGAGACCTGAGACAGATGCTTTTACAACAGGCAAGCAGAGCACCTACTAATCCAAAAAAAGCAATCATTAATGCGCGTGTATTCATCTGAATCACTTCACACTCTGTATCCTATGTACCTTGCTTGACAATGAAAAACAAGCCCATCAGAGAATGGATTTTAAATGGAGAAAAATGCATCCAATTCTAGTCCCAAAGAAATTCTACTACTAATGCAGATCAACAAGTGGCTTTTGGGTGTCACCTCAGCACTAAAACCAGGAAAAAAAATGCAATGGATGCACTTCCATGGTCTAAAGATGTACTTGGCTTGGTATTGGCATCACCAACCACAAAAATGACCTGAGTTTTTAAAACATAATAAATCTGCTCTGCCTTTAAGCCACTCAGTGCAGGTTAAAATAATTGTCCTGCTTTCTGCACCATTAAGCAGACTCCCACAAACTCCCTGCCACAGAGAAGTGGTGCAGCAGCCAAGGACTCTGCGAGGGCAGGTTCAGCCACTGGAAATTCCCTCATCCCCAGCCTGTGGAAGCATTTGCACGGCTCCTTGGTCACACAGAGCCTGCTCTGCTCACCCCGGATCCCTGCCTGCTCTGCAGAGCCTCTTCGAGGCTGAACCCAGCTCTGAAGGCTGTACACACACAGGAATGATTCACTCGGGCTTCTGCTGGGTGGGGGAGAGCAACAGCAAGAAAATCCAAGCAGTCATCTCCCTGCTGACAGGTTATTATGGAGAACAAAAGCAGGTAGGTGTCTGAGAGGGCTGAGCTCTGCTCCTGAGCTGTGGGAGCCACCTCCTGCAGCAGCAGCAGCAAAGGTGAGATCCCCCATCATCCTCTGGCATCACCGACCCTCGAACCAGCAGTGCATCCCGAGGGACTCATTCCTGCTGCATCCTGGTTTAGATGAATGCAGCACAGCAGATCCAGGCTCTGGATAACCAATGCCAAAAGCTGCCAGGAATGCTGCAGAATCCATGTTTCCTGCTCCAAAACACCCATCCCAAAGCTTTTCTGCCCCACAGGTGACAGTGACAGCAGCAGCCCCAGCAGCTGTTCTGCACCCAGAATTGATGACTGCAGGAGAACCAGGGAATCAAGGCACAGGGTTTAGACCTGAAACAAATCTACAAGTGTTACAAACTAAGCAGACATGGATAAAAGAATTAACCCTTCCCTACCATTACGGTCCCACTAATAAAGCAGGGACATAATAGAGCTGACTCACTCACAGCTTGGGTCTCCACACGAGGTGTGCATAGAAATAAATTCGGGAACCAGAATTACTTACAGACAATTTTAAATGGTTGCTGTGCTCTGAGTTACCAACTGAAAGCCGAACCAAACTAAACAAAAATTCCAACACTTATCCATATTACTTTCCACCTCAGACTTAACCACGATAAAACACTTTGTTTACCAAGAAACAGAGACTTTCCTAGAAGGAGCAAGGGCTGCTTTTCCTCAGAAAGGCAGATTTGGCTTAACATCCTGGCCTGAAGAAGTAAAGAGAAATTCTCCATCCAGTGGAGAGAGCCTGGCTGCGAAAGTCCCCAAATGAAACCCAACTGAAAAACCCCACCTGAGTCTGGACCACTTCTGAAGTTTTGCTGGCACAAATGTGTCAATTAGGAGCAAGAAAAAAATCTCTCCCCCTTTGCTGTCGTAACTGTGCTGGCCAAAGCCTTTACACAGTGGAAAGGGGGGAAGGAGAAGGAATCCTTGTGCCAGGTAGCTCATTGTGGCTTTGGGAAGCTGCCCAGTCCCTCCCCCAGGAACATTTATGGATCAGGCAGTGCTGTTGTTGTTACACCACCAGCTTGGGTGGTGCAAGTGAGGCCCCCTGACACTGGCAAAAGCTATTAAATAACCACTACTTCATTAAAAGCAGGGCTTGTTCACCCTCAGGCCCTTCACGACATGCTTTCTGCAGCTTTACTGGAGAGCTGTGCCAGCCCTCAGCTCTTCATCAGCTCCATGCTCTTGGTCAGCACAACTTGCCCTCCTGGCTTACTTCAGGAACTGCTGGAAGCCCACAGGGATCCCCTGGGATACGCTGAGGACTCCTGAGCCTTCCTCTGAGCTCAGCCCATGGTGGCACTGCTGAGTGTCCCCACACTGTTCCCTGAGGCTGAGCTGAGCCACCACTGTGACCTGGATTAGGAATAATCTGCTGCCCCTGATGCTCTTAGGGCAGAGCTGAGCCAGCCCAGGTGAGACAACTCAGAACTGACCTGCTCCCCCTGGTCCTGATCCCTCCTGTGCTCCATGGATTCATTCGGGATTCAAGTTATTTGGGATTCACAGCACAGTCCAACACCACCACATGCATCAGCCCAAACTCCACAGGTGATGTCTGGCCATAAAATCCTTCCCAAGACCACTGCAACATTTAAGTGCTGCCAACAGAAGGAAAGGTAGGATGGCAAAGAGCACTGGCTCCTTCAGATTCCTTGGCTTTGGATCATGGAGACCAAACAGGAAGGAACCTTTTAACAAGCACAGCCTTACTGTGTCCCCAGATTTGTTCTGCTCAGCAAGAAAAACCCTGTGAGACAAAGGCTTGAAAACAAAACACAATCCAGCCAACCCTGCAGCAGGACAGCATCTCCCAGCATGTCCCAAAGGTCAGGGGACATCCAGGCAAATGGTGACCCGGCAGCAGATTCTAACCACAGAATCCCAGAGTGGTTTGGGTTGGAAGGGACCTTTAACCTCATCTTGTTCCACACTCCTGCCATGGGCACCTTCCACTAGACCAGGCTGCTCCAAGCCCCATCCAGGGCAATGGCAGCTTCCTCCAGGACACCATCCCAAACTCCCTGCCTGTTTCCCAAGCCCTCTGTCTGTTCCCTGCAGCCTCATCAGCCTTTGCCAAGGGAAAACAAGCCCCTGCTCCAAACAAAGAGCACCTGTCCCATTCCCTGTTGGTAGCATGAGTATTTGGTGTTTGACAAAATCCCCTTCCCAGGGTCACAGCAACACATTTCCCGATGCAGGGTTAGCAAACTTGGGACTCTAAGAGAAAAATCTTGGAGGGTGTTTGCTGACCCCCATTCCCAGCACATGGGCAGCCTGTTTGTTTCTGTTTTTCCCAGGGACTTTACAGGTCACAGCACCCAGCTGGCCCCCGCTGTGAGGGGAGCCTGGTTCTCAGACCAAAGCAACAACAACACATGTGGCTGCAGAGCTCCACGGCCATAAACAAACTGCACTGGCAGGCACAAAATCAAGGATGCAAAAAGGTGTGGGAATGTAATAAAGAAAGGCATTACAAAACAAAAGTGAAATCCATCCTCTCTGAAGGGAGATTTACAGCAAACCAGGCAAAAATTTTTCCAGGCTATTAGTCCCTCCAGAGCCATTCTCTTCTAAAATTAAACTGCTGCGGGGAGAGAAGGAGAAGCAACAGACTCTTCTGAAGAAAGAGCAGCACCAGGAATCAGGAGATGAGAAAGTGGGGTTTTGCCACACATTTCCTGCAATCCTGATTCTGCACACTCAGGATCACACTGAAGGGTGGGAGCGGAGCGAGGTCAGCTGGGTCCCCACACAGCATCAGTTATCCCAACCCCTCCTGAAAACATCAGCCAATCTACCCGATATCCATCCCCTCACACTTGGAAAAACCCGCTCTGCAGACCCACATCTCACCGAGGAGAAGCGATGCCAAGCCAAGAACTGAGTCACATCTCCCAGTTCTCTGTCATGTTCCTTAGCAACAAGACATTTTCCTCCTTCCCTCCTGCCACAGCACATTCTATTTTGGAAGCTCATTTACACAGCCCTAAAAACCCCAAGCAGAATGTGGAACCACGCACCACCAAGCACCATCCCTTAGTCCTTGAACAGGATGCTGGGTTTGAAGAAGGACCAACCAACACAGCAATAACCTCACTAATCTCTATACTGGGCTCCTTCAGCAGGCATAAAGATTTTCAAGAGATAATTTAAAATTCCACAGATATGAGAGTCTAAAAATATCTATCTCCAATAACTTTCATAAATGTGTACTGACTGATTTGCCATAAACAAGAGCAAAATAAATGTGTATTTTCTGATGCTGCAGCATCTCCCTTGTGCCAGGCTGCCATCAGTTAAGGTTGGGCTCTGAAGCGAAGAAATATGTTAAAGGTGATTCATTTCAGTGTCATTTGATAAAAACCATTCAAATTAACTGTGAAGACAAGAATCAGCCAAGATAAGGACAGATTTCCAGCTACCATGAGAGCCCCACACACATGGAAGAGTAAAGTAGGTCATTGATAAGAGCTGGTGCTGTTAATTTACAAAGCCCAGTAATAAGGAAGCTGCATCTCCTGCATCTGCCCAGGCTCCTGCAGCCATCCTTTGGGCAGTGTCTGGGCAATGACCTCAGCACAACTCCAGCTATTCCCCACCCCTGCCAACAGCAGCCCTTGGCTCAGGTTGGCTCCTCTTGGACAGCACAGGAACATCTGGCACCAGAGATCCACCAGCCTGGCAACTCACACAATTCCTTCACCTTCTGCAGCATCTGGGTGTGGTCATTCCTCTGCCAGAGACAGACACTGCAAATCCAGAAGCTACCAGCATGAAGGCTACTTTCATTTAACTAAAATCACCTGTCTGTAATGACAGGCACGAGGATCATCCATAGTGTGAACTGCCTGGAGAAGTTTCTTTCTGGCCATGAGAATACACAGACATGAACCAGGAGCTAATGTACAACAGCAAAACCTCTTTCCTTGTTCTTCTGCCAAATTTTTTGAGTATTTGTAATGGCTTAAGAATGACAACCACCAGGTTAGTCAGATGCAAAAGTCTATCCACCTATGTCTTACTCCAAGAAATCTGTGCTATTTTCCAGCTTTAAGACATGACAGGTCTTTGACCAGAATCTAAGACCATAAAGGAGCCCTAAGATGATACAACCTGACCTCCTGAACAAACAGACCCCAGGGCATCTTCGAATTAATCCCTGAAGGACAGCACACCTGTCCCAGGGCAGTGGGACACTGCCAGGAGATACAAATCAGTTATCTATGCAGCTGAAGGCTAACGGAGACATCAGAGAGGTTTCAAATGTTCAAGGGCTAGCAAGGTCAATCTATTAATTCTGTTACCAAATTTGAATTGTATTGGGGAAAAAACCAGCAGCGCTGACTAACAGAGTGCCAGTGATAATGCAGCAGGGACAGGCTGGGACAGGTAACTGGGGGAGGAAATAATGATGGATGGGGCTGTAGTGCAAAGGAAACCAATTATTAGAGGCCCAAACTGGAAAAGGAGTGGGAGCTGAAAACACACCAATAGAGATTTAGCACATGTGACAGTGGGGTCAGCAGCTCAGGTGACACAAAGAGGTCACAGGGCCAGCAGCGAAACTGGGAGACAAGAGGAGCAAATTGGGAAACAGAGCTAGGAAAAAAATATCCAGAGAGACACTTGAAATGCCTTTTTTCTCTTTCATTCTAGCTAAATCTCTGTGTTCCAGCAGAGCTTAATGCAGTCCTTTTGCTTATCTCGCCTACCCTGGAGACTCAGGATCCTTTAAAAAGGCTGTTCTGACTCAGGTAACTATCACAGGCAGAACTGAACACCAGATCTGCCCATCAGGGACATGGTGTCAGCCTCCCACCACGTTCACTTTGGCATCTCAGGGTTTGACACCCAAAGATGGGAGATCTGACACCAAAATGAGCCTCTGTGCAACCCTTCATTCCCACTGAAGAGAATGTGACGCTGTAACCTGAGGGTATCTCTGATACACAATTTGCATGGTTTGAGAAGAAATCCAATTTCAGGACAACCCCAAAGGTTGTTCTGATGTGGTCCATGAAGGGTGCTATTGGTTAAAGGAATTTCTGGAACCTCAGCTGGGGCAGCAGCGTTCAGGATGACCAAGGTAAACATCAACATCAACAACCAGGGCCCTGTGCTGGATAACTCTCCAGACACCTGCAAATCAGGGAGAAATGGAAGAGCACTCAAGAGACAAGATGTCACCTTGACACCAGAGCAGGGTCATCTCTGCCAGAAGCTTCTCCAACTCACCAGTCATCACCATCAGGAATGTGATCCACAGGGAGATGGTGATGGCAATGCCACACATTCCCTGCTGGAGCTGACTGGAGCCGCTAGCTATCCATACATGATTCCATGAGGTGGAACCTCAACCTCCCTTTAAGACAATCTAAACCAAACACTTTTTTTCCTGGCTCCAGCGGCCACGGCCTCATGGAAGTCAAGAGCTGACTGTTCTCAAACTTACAGCCTCTTGAAGGCGAAGTGCCTTTGCTCTGCCTCATTCGCAGCCCAGCCGTGCTCTGTGCAGCTCCTTCCCTGATTAAAACGCTTCCCAACAGCCCCGCGGAGCTGCAGCTCGGCTGAGCCTCGCCCACGCGATTCCTGCGAGTGGCAGCAGCGCTGCAGGAGAGCTTCCAAAAACTTGACAGCAACACGAGCCAACCCTGCATCACACCAAGCGCTCTGGACACAGGCAGGCAGCCCGGAGCCTTCCCCAGCCATTCCAACAGGAGTGTGGCATCAGCCGGGCCGGGATGGCCGGAGTGACGGCAGCACCGTGCTCCTCCAGCCCGGGCCGGTGGGAGGAGGCGAGCGATGGAAAAGGATCTGACAGGAATCAACAAACAACACAAGTGGAGGAATGAGGAGTTTGGCAGATGGAGCCCGATCCCACAGCGAGAGGGTGTTTGCTCTTACGCAAGGCCTTGGGAAGGCACTGAGAAGGAACAAACCCTTTTGATTCCATGGGGAAGGGGCATGAGCCATCCCTCTGGAAGCAGGAGGAGGCCCGGGTCAAGGCACACTGCCTCGCTGTTCCTAATGCCCATGGCACAGCCTTTGCCCCAGTCCTTGGGTACAGACTCTCCTGAGGTAGGTGGTACTTCCAGTAGGACAGGTTAACATCCCTGCTGCTCTCCCAGTCCCTTCCCAAAGACTGCGTCTCTCACTGGCCTGAGGGCAAGTGTTTGCAGCCCAGGCCAGTTACTGCCTAACTGCAGTGACCTATCCTTCTCAGACTGATACTGCTCTGGTTCTTCTACTTAGAGCCCCGACTTCCTGAACTGTTCATACTTTAGCTGTTAACCCCTGCATTAAGCCCTGAGATGACTCTGCCTTTGGAAGTAAAGTTTCCACTCACCTGGAGTGGAAACATAAATGATACTGAAGACCACGGCCATGATTTTCATTCACATTACACTCACTTTACACAGCACAAGGATACAATAGCTAAAAGAGGATAAAAATTATATTTTCACATACATCCTCCTTACACAGCTAAAGAAGTGTAAAAAACTTCACTGAAAGTGAAAATTGGACCTAATAGTTTAGAGATTTGAGGTGAATTAAATCTGCTTTTTAGGACTTAGGAATGCAGATAATGTATTGTTTTGCCTGCTTTATATTCTTTTCCTTTCACTTCCCAATGCAGGGCTTTGATTTCAAATGAGCCTCTTTTATCACGCCTGTGTGGTGCCCAGAACAAAGGAGGTCGGGGAAGAGTGGAAAGGGAAGGGAAGGCCTCCTGTCTTCTCTGTCACAAATAATCAGATCCTGCAGGGCATTTAGTCCTTAAAATGGGCTATGGCTTTTAGGAGGTTTTCTGAACAAATATGAACAGACGAGCCATGGCTACTTGCAAAGTGTCTACTGTGATCACAGTAACGTCTCTCCCTGGGAATTTTGTTTTCCAGAGTGTGCATTCCCTGCCCCAGGGCTTCAGCAAACAAAGGGCTGGCAGTTTTAAATAGGAAGCCCCTTTCTCCTAACAACAGCATCAATAATATTAATGCTTAGGAATGTGCCAGTCTGGGGAGGGAGGGAAGACAAAAAGATAAAGTGATATGCAAAAATGTATTGAAATTTAAATTGCAGACGTTCCCCTCTGTCAGCTGCCTCTTTGGGAGGGAGGTATAAATCTGAGAGGGAGGCACTGAACTCCAGCCCTGCAGCCCCAGGATCAGGGCCGGGGTGAAGGGGGCCTGCAGGCTGGAATTCCTCTTCTGCTGGGATCTGGGTGGGAATCCTCACACAAATCATCCTGGACATGAAAGACTCTCCCTTTAACAGCTACGCACCCATGACCCGAGAACAAATCCAATAAAACAGTTTACAACTATGGGCCCAGTGTAGAGCAAGGAGGAATACAAACCGCAAGGCAGAGATTAATTAGAGGGAAACAGACGTAAAACAATTAACAAGGATGGGGAGAGGGGTAAGTAAGTAAATTTAATCGGTATTTGGTCACCAAGCCAGGGCACCTGCCCACGGGCACAGATCCCCGAGGATCGTCTGCCACTGCAGAAGCACTGTAACCAGCAGCCAGGGATGAGAGAGGAATTACTGACACCAGGTATGTTCTACCTGTCTGAAAACATGACCCCAGGCAGGGAGGCATCTGAGCACCCCCACAGCATCACCCCCGTGTAGGATCAGCTCTGCTCCAGGCAGTGTCCTGGGCAGGACACCCCAGCACAGCCCGGCACGGCTGGGCCCAGCCAGGGGGTGTTAAGTACCATCAAGTAACGGAATAGTTTGGCTTGGAAGGGACTTAAAAGCCCATCTCGTTCTACCCCCTGCCATGGGCAGGGACACCTCCCACTATCCCAGGGTGTTCCAAGCCTTGTCCAACCTGGCCTTGGACACTCCCAGGGATGGGGCAGCCACAGCTGCCCCGGGCAACCTGTGCCAGGGCCTCAGCACCCTCACAGGGAGGAATTTCTTTCCAATATCTAATGCGAAGCATGTGCCAAGTGCCTCTTTCCTGATGCACCACCACCACCGGGAAAGAAGAATCCTCATCCAAAGCCACCCATTCCCCACACGCACATGAAATATCTGGCAAGTTACTAAGCAACAAGTGGCGCAGACACCTCCAGCCCCTCTCCGAGCCCCCGGCCGGGTAACCCGGGGTATCGCTGCCTCACCTGGCCCTGCTCCCGGCCGGGTCCCGCTCCGCGCCGGGCTGCGCTCGGCTCCGCCGGGATCCGCGGGATGCGCCGGCTGCTCGCAGCCTCTGCGACTCTGCCAAGCCCCTCCCCGGCTCCTCCTCCGCAGGTGGCTCCTTCCTTCCTTCCCCCTCCGTCCGTCCCTCCCTCCCTCCCTCCTTCCCCGGCTCCCGCAGCCGCTCCAGCGCTGCCCCTGTGCCGCGGGACCCTCCTGTCCCTCCTGTCCCCCTGCCGGGGCCGGGCAAAGGGCGCAGGGTGGGCAGGGAGCGATGGGGAGCAACACACGGCTGCTCGTCTGGGGGAGGGCTAAAACTGAAATAAAAAAAATTCCCAGGTATAAAAATCTAAAAACGGGGTGCTGAGAAGATGAATCAGGCTGTGCTCGGTGGTGCCCAGCAATAGAAAGAGATGTCCGGGAAGTTCCACCTGAACACGAGGAGAAACTTCCGTGTGCAGTGACCAAGCACTGAACAGATTGTCCACAGAGAGGGTGTGGAGTGTCCCCCACTGGACACAATCCTGTGTCCTGTGCTCTGGGATGGCCCTGCTGGAGCGGGGAGCTGGGACCTGGTGACCTTCTGAAGTCCCTTCCAGCCTGACCCATCCTGGGATTCTGTGAAGGTCTGACCACTGGTTTTGTCCCATATAACCCACGGCTGCTCTGTAACCTCCACCATCGGGATGGGCCCGTGCCCATCCCCTCAGCCTGTGAGCACCTCCAGGAAAACACGCGGGCCGGGAAAGCTGCACTCACCTGTATCCACTTTCTCCTTCCTTGCTCCTTCATGCTACAAAAACTACAGAAGACACTGGTGAAGGCAACAGCCCAATCCTGCAGGGTCTGCAGAGCTCAGGGGCACATCTGTGCCATCGTCCCTGTCCCTCAGTCACTGCTCCCACAGCAAATCCCCGAGTCCACACTAAAGATCTGTCTCAGCATGTCCAGAAGGAAGGGAGAGACACCGGGCATGCCCGAGTGCTCGGATGGAAGCACGTCCCAGCTTCCCGATGGGACACAGGCTGGGCCCCACAGCCCAGGGGACCGCACCTCGAACCCTGGGGACAGCACCCCACACCCTGGGGACCGCACCCCACACCCTGGGGACCGCGCCCTCGGTGTCCCCGTTAATGTAATCACAGGAACAATGCCCCCTCCCAGTCCGAGGGGCTAGTTTGCATTGATCAGATCACAAACCCAATTAAAAACTCTCCGGGAGTGCTGCTGTTTGAAAGCAAAGCCAAATGACAGCATCATTTCCCAGTGACCCATTTCCAGCCAGGCTCCAGCCCAGGGCACAGCACAGAGACCCCGGGACTCGACCTGATCCCAGCACTGCCATCCCTGCCCAGCCTCGACCAGCACCGGACCAGGAACAAGAGCCAGGAGGGCAGGAAGCCTCTGCCAAGGCTTTTCCTAGTGTCAGTGAAGCTGTGACCTTACCTGCATTTATTGCAGGTTTGAGGGATAAGTTCTGCCGTTGTGCTGTTTGACCCCGAGCTCTCCCATTAACACCAGTTCATCAATCCCAATAATTGCTCTCACCTACTTTAAAATGTGGGCTTGCCAGCTAAAGGTGGGCAACCTCAGGGTCAGAAGGATTAAGGAGGAATTTGCCTCTCTATCTGCAGACATCTTGATGAGCAGGAGGGGAAAACTCACTTCTTTCTCCTCCACGCTATTTTCAAAATCATTTGCTGACTCACATCCCCCGATAATCCTGTTCTCAGCTACTCCTTACACTTGGTATTTACTGCTGGACTTGTTTCGCCTGGACAGTGAGCACACTATTACACCAGGGTTTACCTCAGCAGCCAAGCACGACTCCTAAATCCATTTCTCTCTGAATAATTCCAAGTACAAACCCTTCTCCCTGGTACCAGCTCATCATTCTGGCAACGTTCTTCCCATCAAACCCATTGATCAAAGCCGGGAAAATCCCAGCACAGACGCATACAGCGGAAGCAATGCTATTCCTACTTAACATGCAAAATGCACATACAATTCCAAGCAGCATCCAGGACTTCAGAGCAACAACACTGAGCTGCCCAAAGCTGCCAGGATGTGTTGTATGCTCCCTATATAATTTTTTTTCTTTTTACTGTAGGCCAGGAAGACTCCTTCAAGGCTGGTGACCCCCGCTGTGACCAACTGCTCCATTCACACCCTTTGCTGGTGCCCCGTTTCAAACTAAGGCCAGGGGTTGCCCAGTCCTGTTTTTGCTAATCAGGGCAGGAATGTAACAGCTGCATCCTCAATAACCCAGAGCTGCCTCAGCTTCAGGCTTGGGTTTTACCTTTGCAATTACTGCTCTGAGGAGGTATTTTACTACCTGGTGTACAGTGACGCATCTTCTGCGCTTTTTTTCCTGTAAAGGAAAATCCTTAATCCTCCTTAGAAGCTGCCTTTCTTTTAGGAATGAAACCTGAGCAACCAAGATGTGGCTCTTCTGCACCTGGGACCTTCTGCACCTGCACAGAGGTCTCTGCTCTCCACTGCAGTGAACAGCACTGCGATGTCTTCTTGCTGCTTCTGAATATTTGATTGGAAATAATAAAATAATCACATGAGTCTCATTTTCTGTTCTAATTTCTTTTGCCAGACAATTTTAAGCTATTATTATTGTTATTATTATTCAAGTGAAAGAGATGCATTTCTCACTCCTAAGGAGTTGGTCAGATTGCCATGGAGCGGTGGAGGCAGATAATGAGTATCTTTTAAACCCAGCAAAGAAGCCCAAGCATTTGAAACCACAGAAAAAAGGGCCATCCATGTGCCTGTTACAAATTCAATCCTGAAGTCCACCCTATCCTCCAAAACTTATTTCAGGCAGAAGAACCGGGAAGGCAAAGCAACCCAAAGAATGTTATTAGTGCAGCCTGTAGCTTCTTCCACTTTCTGGTTTTGCAAATGTGACCACTGAAAGAGGTTCAAGCCATCATTAGGAGTTGGACAGGCAGGATTTTCCAATGCTGCTTCTTACTCAGCTGGATTTATCCTGCAGTCAGCTGCTCCCAAAACACACACACATACAACACAAATAAACAAAACCCCCTTTAAAAATAAGGGGTATTGCTGAGAAACTATGGATTAAAGCAGACTGGGGCATTAAAAAAAAACCCAACAGAGCAGCACATCATGGCATGGAATGCCTTAAAATGACTGGATTTGATTCAAAGCTGACAGCAACCAGGTATCTCATGTCACAGAGTATGGAATCATCAAATCCCAGAATGGGTTGGAAAAGACCCTAAGGCTCATCCAGTGCCACCCCTGCCATGGACAGGGACACCTTCCACTGTCCCAGGCTGCTCCAAGCCCCATCCAAATGGGCCTTGGGCACTGCCAGGGATCCAGGGGCAGCCACAGCTGCTCTGGGCACAGTGGTACCATGTGGTGACTGAGCTTTTGGTTGATGGAGCCATGGTCTGCCATGGCCTGCAAGAAAAATATTCCAACTATTCCATTTATTAAGTCTTTATGCACAGAGAGGTGGTGGTGTAGCTGCTCAGCCTTTGTGAACTTCCCAGGACCACGCTTTAACGGGAGAGTTGAGCTGTGCACTGGCACAATCCTTGATAAATCCATAGGCCAGGAACAGATCAGAGCTTTGTGCCATCATCTATGGTTAAAGCTGCCCTGAAGTATTTTGAAGTCGCAAGCTGGCTCCCACACTAATTTACAAAATTATTCAGGAGAAAAGAGGAGGAAAAGCAGAGCAGAACAAACTCCCTCTTGCCATGATTTCAGAGCTTTTAGCATAACTGCAGAGTTTTGCTCAAGCCAACTATTATTAGAGTTAAGTCCCATTTTGACGGAGCTTGTGCGAAAGGAAAAAACATCCTGTTTAAAAATAACAGCCCCCCCAACCTGAGTAAGTGGAGAGCAGGCAGAGTGAGAAAGCAGCACAGAACAAGTGAAAAGGAAAGTGGCCTCATTAAAGCACACTGGTGCTTCCAACACCCTGCACTCAGCCAAGTTTCACTGCTGTGCTTCACACTACTCTGCCCATTCGGAGGGATCCAGCCTCTCCAACACCGGGAATGTTCCCATAACAAACTTTAACACAGCTCTTTCTTACCTGCACAGAACACAGATCTCTGTAATTATTCATGAACTGATGTGTACAGACTGTGCACAGATCCACACACCACGCCTGTTCCTTTTATTTTCCAATTAAAATTCCCCAGGAAACATGGCCACGGCTCACCACAAAATTACCTGTCAAAATGTGAGATGCCTGAAGCTGCTGTTTATGGGCTCAGCTTCTTCCCAAAGCCTTGGTGACCACACACAAAGAGAAACTGCACTGTAGGGAACACAGGAATTAATCTGGCTCTTCCCTCTACCGGTGTTCAGGCATTTCCCTGCGCCTGGAGGCTGATTTCCAGCGCTGTAATTACACCAGCAGTGCCTCCCCGTGGGGATGCAGGATAAGCTGGGATGGAGCAGAGGATGCTCCTCAACTGGCAGAGCTCTGCTGCTCCCCTTGCTCCCCAAAGCTACTGAAGGGCTCCTAGGCCAGGAGCCTGGACCCTGACAGGGGGTTGTGGTGGGCAGGGATGGGGTTTTTTGTGCCAGCTCTGTGTGGGATCTTTTCCATACTTCCAGGAGACTCAGCTATTCCATGGAAAAACCTGAATGCTTGGGGGCTGGACACAAAGGCTCATTCACTGACACCTCCACCTGTGCCTTACCGGGATTGTTCAGAGAAGGCAGAAGGTCCCCGGAGCATCCCCAGGTTCAGCCTGCACCTGATGGTCCCACAGGACAACACTGGTGTCCACCAGCTGTCCTGGGACCACTGGCTTTGCACTCATGGCACATTCTGAGGAGACACAGGATCCCTCCCCTCAGGGCTGGGAGGGCTCGAGCAGGGCTTTCATAGATCAGAAAACTCTATTTGAGTTCAGCTAAAAAATAAAAAAAGATATAAATGAAACAGCAGAACCAAAGGGCACCTTCCTCTTGCCCCTGGGTCCCTGAGCCTGCAGGTCCCTTTTGTTTCAGTCCAGCTTCTCTCCAAAGGATGGATTTCCTGCCCTGCTCCTGCTGCTCCACCCCTGCTCCAGCTTCCCCTGGGCCCTCCAGACACAGCACTAATCCCCAAATCCTGCTCTTCCACTCCAGGCTTTCAAATCCAGGCCTCTTGAAGAAAATGTCAACCAACTTACTCACAAGTTCCTGAGAACCACCCAGACAGTTTCCATAGCACCCAGGAAATGTCACAGAAACATGGATTTGTTCTCACTGCAAACACTGCATCACCATCACCTAAAACTCCTCAGTGGGGGGGTAAGGAACAGCCAGGGGTGTTCATAAAGCACTGCCAAAGTGCACTCCTGGGTCTCACTGCCATTGTCAGAAGCACCTGCACTGTTCAAGGATTAAAGGATTACAGAGGAAGAAAAAATACATTGACTCCCTAATGCTCTGCATCCTCAGGAACTTCGTGAAATACAATTTCTTCTCGTCTCTCACCTTGGAGTTAGCCAAGGTTTAGAGATTTTGTTTAGGTAGACAGGAAAAGTGTTTCAGATTTGCCACTGAAGGCAAAAGGCAAAAGCAAGTTGCAAATAAAAACGTCCCCATAGGCAGAGGGTGCAGAAAGAATATCTGACACTTTTTAACTCTAAAACTGCTCCTTTTAAATCCACTGCTCATCCCAGTTTGGTGAAGAACTCCCAAAACTGCAATTCCCTGCCATCCTGTGTACCTGCAACTCTTACCATGGTACATTATGGAGACTCCTCAGGTGGATTTTCATGCAGGTCTAGAGGAACATCCAAACCCTGGCCCCTTGCAAAAGGGAAATGGGACATTGAGAAGATCATTCAGAGCTTCAGCTGCACAGCTGGTCCGGGGAATGCTGCACTTCCATGGAGTGCCAAGGGCATCCTGTGCCCTGTAGGGGAAGGGGGAATGGAGCAGCAGACCCAGATCCAGAGCCCTGCTGGTTTCTTCTCCCAAACTACTGCTGGAAAAGCAGAACAACACACTTGGTGCTGCCTGGCTGGCTGAAGCACAGCGGGACTTTCTCCAAATCCAGTCCCCCAGAGAGGGCTGTGAGTGATTCTTCATCCCAGGCAGGACAGATGCTGCTGCTGCTGCTTTTGGGATGCTCCTACATCCCATCCCTGCTTGCCCAGGGAACACAGAATTTTTGCCATGTCTGTCCCCAGCACACAGGCTCAGGGAGCTGTTCTCTCCAACTCCTACTTTTCCAGCAGAATCACAGATTTTATGGTGCAAATTTCAGAGAGGACCAGATGAATCCTCTATTTAGCAGCACTTCCACAGATCAGCCCACAGCTCTCATCCCTTTCTATTTCTGCCAAAAAATGGGAAGGAACAAAAGACAAATCGCTTAAAACAAGGGAGGGATAGCAAAGAGAAAAAGACTCCAAGGAAATGAGAAACTCAGCAAAATGCTGCTGCAGTTCTGGTCTGCGCTACAAATTTCAAGACCTAAAAAGACTAAACAGTCTTACAGTCCTGGGCAGTCCCTGCAATAAATCCCCTTCTCCTAAAGCCAGGTAATTACTGGAGCAATTCAGGGTAAATAAGCACTTTCCAGAGCGCACTGCACTGAAATCCAGCAATGCAACACATTTACGGAAGGTGAAGTTTGACATTCTTAATGTATCCAAGAGCCAAACTACCAGCAAAATAATACTATTTTTTTCAAAGCAAGCATCCAGCACTTCTGATGGCAGTGAAATAAAGCCCTAAAGCCTAGTTTAAAAATAAATCCTCCTTTGGTGACCGGAGAAGGTACAATGGGAATCCAGACAAGGCTTGCAGCAGAGGCAGAGCTTTACACCTAAACCACAAGAAGCTTTGCAATCAGTTCAAATACAATTAGAAGAGATGCCTGGCACCTACCAAGCACTTCAGTCACTGAACTGCACAAGCAGTGGCTCCTTCATGAACTGAAATGTTCTACCAGTGGGTGTCAGGAAAAGATTCTTCCTCGCCCTGGAATGGGCACAGCCCCACGGCTGCCAGAGCTCCAGGAGCATTTGGACAACGCTTTCAGGCACAGGGTGAGAGTTTGGGGTGTCTGTGCAGGGCCAGGGGTAGAACTGGCTGATCCTTGTGGGTCCAGCTCAGGCTATTCCTGATTCCATGGTTTTGTGGACAGCAGGACTCAAATGAGCTCTGACTGGCTGCATTTATCAGCATTGCTTTGATATCAAATATCCAATAATAACCTGTTCGTTTAACCCAAGGAACAGCTTGGGATGACCTCTAGGAAGGTACAGTTCAACCCCAATCCCAAGGGACTGGGTGAAACAGAGGGACACGGGGGACAACACTGTCTGAAGCCTGTGCAAGAACTCTGCCATGTGCCTTGGTGCCAAGCCCTGCCTAGAAATAAAGCTCCCACACATTGCTGCTCTGCCTCCCCTAAAATCCCACTGACATTCTCTTACCAAGCACTTAGGAGATCCAGAGAAACAAAGTCCAGGTATGATTTAACACAAAAAGCAAATCAATTGAAATGTCTGTTGTCAAATACCTCTCAATAACTGAGGATTAACTGTTTAATTACATAAAATGTACCAGGGACACATCTCAGCTCCTCAGTTCCATTGGAACACTTTAATTTCACCTAATGCCAGTTCTGATAGTGACAGCCACGTTGTCATGGCAATGACAACACAACACAGTTGTTTTCTGCTCTCACTGTGCACTGGGCACACAGGAGGGCTGTTTCCATTGCCATAAAACTATATATTTAACCACATTTCTTCCCTCTCTTATTCAAGCAAGCTCTTCCCTCCAGAGCGTGGTCACAGAGGGTTTGGCAAACCCTTCCGATAGTGAGGCTCAAACTGAAAGGCTGGGAAAAGAAGAACACTTTATATTTAGAGATGCAGCAGCTGGCGGGGAAAAGAAGCTGATTTCTGATACACAGACTACCACCCACATGGCTGCTGATACTGCAGGGTGTGCACAAGGCAAGGCCCAGGTGTGCTGAGCATCACCTGAAGATTTGGATTCACTCACTGGGTCTGGAAATCACTTGAAGAAAATCTGCCCCTGAGAAGGTGGGTTCTCAGAACCAGGCACTGGCTTTTCTACCCAACAGCTTTTTAATACTAAAAAAAATTACTAATTCTCTATTGCACTATTTATTACACTACAGCTAGGTTCTGCCAGCAAGCAGGGTTAGTGAGTGGTTATTGCTACCACAGACAGGGTTAGATGTGGTTAGGGTAGCACAGAACAGGCTCTACCTGAGCTCAGGTGGGACTGGTTCAGAGCCTCGGTAACAAATGCAGAGCCTGGTTTTACACTATCCATCTCCAAGTCTGATAATCGGGGTCAGGGCAGGGGGCAGAGGGACAGACAGAGGGCAAGAGAGAGGACAAAGTTAAAATATCTCCTGGAGGGACTGCAGGAGTCCAACAATTCAACGTGGAGAGACAGCAATTAGAGAGACAGAGCTGGAGAAATCCAGAGTTCAGTGCTGAGCATGCAGAGCTGGGGCTTCTCTGGGCTGTTCTAGGCCTGAATTGTTCTTCCCCAGCAATGTCTGTGTGCAAAAAGGAGTGGGAGGGAGGGGATCCACTGAGCTCACAGTGTGAACAGCAAAAACCATGAGGTGAGCTGGACTAAGCTGAGTGAACACCCAAATCCCTGGAAAACTGAGCTGCTGGGGATGGAGTGGATGCTGCTGGTGCCTGAACAACTGGGCTTGGAGCTGGCTCAGGAGAGAGCACAGTGTGTGCAGGCCAGTTCCCAATTCCAGTCCCTGCACACGGCAGGGGGTGGAACCAGATGATCTTTAGGCTCCCTTCCAACCCAAACCAGTCTGGGATTCTGGGATGCTGTGCACAGACCACCCTAAGCAGAGTTTTCACTGTAAAAAGAGTATTAAAAATTCTATAAAATAGATGTCAGTTTGGGTTGGCACATGGAGAGGAGAAATGAGTGATGTTCAACACAGAACAGCTTGCACAGGAACAGCTTTTGCTGTGGCTGGGAAGCCAAAGATTTTGGGCTTGTGGTCAGGGGCACTTTGTCCCAGTTACAAAACCCTCTTCCAGCCCCTGCCTCCCTGTCCAGAGCTCAGCTCGTTTATCTGAGTCCAAAAAAGAACTTCTGTCCCTCAATGAGCCCAGAAAGGAACTTCCCCTTTGCACCAGCAAAACCTGAACAGGACCTCAAATCCGCCACACTTAAAAAGCACAACTATTCCTAAATTCCTGGCAGCAGAAGTCATGCAGCCATGATCTGTGGGACACACGAATATCATAACCCAGTGCTCAGCCATGGGAGGATGTGGTTCCCCAGCTCTCCAGTGGTGCTCTCAGAGCAGCCACAGCCAAGTTTCCCATCTCTGTGGCAATTCCATGACTCACAAAGGACAGAGCTGTCACAAGGAATTAATTTCACAGGAAAAACAAGCAGAACCACTAATAAGCCTCATAGCTCTGAGCAAAAATATTGGAGCTGTTCTGTTGTCAGAATCTTCCTTCTCACAGCTGAAAGAGGAAGGGGACTCAACACTGACCACTCACATTAAATAACCAGAAATGTGGCCATCCCTTGTTTTTGTGTTAGAAACCTAATAAAAAAGCCTGCCTGAAAAAATAGACAGGCTAAAGCCTGCCTGTGTTATCTGAGTTTAACTGCTGCTGCTCCTTGGCAGGAATTGCATCTCTGAAGGGCTCAGGGATCCAAGGAACTTGACTCTACAAATGGAAAAACATTAAGAAAAATCTTTTCCCCATATTTGTGTGCCCAAAGGGAACTCCCTGGATCTTACAAGATTCACTATTCTGATTCCTCCCAAATTTTCTGTCACGTTATTTATCAGTGGACATGGCCAGTCATAGCAATAAATTCTGCCCCCATTCTTAAAACCTCCCTCCCAGTTTCAGTATTCCCTGGCTCCTGTGGGTTTGGATATGTGCAGTGGAAGAAGCCTCACCTCACTCTCCATGATATATCCCAAACACAAACCCTGTTCTCCCCCTCTGGAGTCTCCTTCTGCCTGGAGGGATCTAATCACGTTGGCATGTGCTCAGGAAGGTGCTCAGGAAATCAAATCTTCACACCAGGAACAGGTTTTCTGTCCCTCTGGAAGGAGCCCTGGGAATGGGAAGCACTTCCCCACATTCCAGGGACAGCAGCACAGTGTCTGTGCCAGCAGCTGGCAGTGGGTGTGTGCATAAAGGATTTATCTGTCTATATATACATGAATATTGTAGATTTTATAATTATCTCTCTACAGTATTTGCATATCCAGCTTTCAGACTGACTTAGGGGATCCAAACAACATCCCAGGGGGAGCCAATTTGTGCAAGTGAGACATTTGCTGTAAAAAATGATAAATCTACATGACCAGTCCCAGGTTTTACTGACACCAGGTTATTGCTGTGAGGTTTAGACCAGCATCAGCAGGATCGAAAAAAGACCACGGCAACGTGAAGCAGGACTCTGAATAAACAAGCCACAAGTTCACTTTGGGCATTGTCAGATGTTAAGCACAAACACCATTCCCTCATAAAAAAAAAAAAAAGGGAATTTTGGCTTCTGAAGGTTGTCATGTTCTAACAAACTCGGAGAACTATGTTTAATTCCTCCCCATCAGCCATTTTTACCTTCTCTTCACACTGACATTCATACTTGGCCATCTGGCACTTAATTTCTTTCTTTTTAATCTCTTCAATCTTTTTATGGGTTCAAAATTATTCTATCACCCCCAGAAAAAAGCTATAACCAGCTTTGTTCTTTCCCTGCTGTAGTATTTTAAGTCCAAATATCTTTTAAAAAAGCACCTTAGAACACAGGTTTGTTTTGGTTTCCCTAAATATCCTTCAGGGCATCACTGCTCCTGAGCCACACGTACAGAAGAAGAAGGAAAGAAAAAGGAAACAGAGAAACGAGGCAAGAATGAAAGGAGGACAAAGGAATAAGTGAAAACGTACAAGGGGGGAAGTAGCTCCAGGACGCTGGACGGGCTCCATGGGCAGGGGAGACTGGGAAGGGAGAAATAAAAAAATGGGAAAAAACAAAACAAAAAGCAGCTGGTTAAAACATGCTCCCACTGAAAACGGGCTCATTTCACACAAAGCTCGGCTGGGCTATGAACAGCACAATGCAACACACCCAATCCTTCAGGTTGTTTGGTGCTAAACACTTGGGAAATTCAGTAGGATCCAGGAATTCCCACCCTGTGTCCCAGCTCAAAAAAACCCCAACGTTTTGCATGTTTGACCTTTCAGCACAAGGTGCATCCCTGTCCTGCCCAACAGCACGGGGCTTGTTACATATTGAATTTTGTTACGCTTTGAATTTCCCTGCATTTCCCCTGGTGCTAAAGCAGAAGCTGCACTTAGGCAAAAAGCAGAGTTACTGTCTCAGTCTCGTGTTTTGCTGCTGCGTCCTTCCTGAAAACCCTGAACTGCAGAGGAGGCAGGCCCAGCCCTGCCCCAGCCCCATGCTCTGCATGGCAGGGCCCAGGACAGTGGGTGGATGTGGGGACACGGTCTGCAGGTGAACGTGGCAGTGCTGGGGAACAGCGGGACTTTCCCAGCCCAACAATTCCACGAGCAGGCTGGCACGGACCTGCTGGGGTCTCTGCTGCCTGAATCCCAGAGCCTGGGAAATTCCCCTCACAGACATGGACACGGACTCTGCTGAAGTGAGTTTCCACACTCCCACTGTTGGCCTTTCCTCCTGCAATCCCCGTGTCCATGCCCAGCTCTGCCCAAGGGATCAGGATTCCCTGCAGGATTTGGTCCCGAGGCCTGGCAGGGCTGTGAGCAGTTCCTGTCCCCTCAGGAGCTCGAGCTGGCAGCCTGGGCAGCTCTGGGTGCTCATGCCCTCTCTGCTTCCCCCCTGGAAATGGATCCCTGCCTTGGCTCAGCACATTTCCATTTCATTCAGCTTTAATGAGACAGTGGCATGGAACACTAAACAACTGCTTTGTTTACTTAAGATTAACAAGACTGGTACTAATTATGTACACTCTCACTTCCCCTGTTTTCTTTATAAAAGCACTAATTAAGACATGATGCTCTAATCAGTGTCAAATGGCTGCTCAGCCCAGGCATCTGCAGAATTTAAGCTCTATTTGCACTTTCTTCTTCTTGATTTTTACTAAAATGAAAAACTGACCACAATCTTTTTTATCCAGGGATTAGAAATGAGCCTGTTTCAAACCAGGCACGGCCTTGTGATTGCAACAGCTCTAACTCAGTGAATGTGTCTCAATTTGCATTTTTGCAGTTAAAAGAAATTCCTCCAGCACTGAGCAGAGCCTGCAGGAGGTCAGGGCAGAGCCCACTGCCTGATCCAGAGCTAAATTTCAGTGGATTATTCCTATCGAGTGTGCTGACCCAGATCAATCTGTTATTGATGTTTTAAAAAGAAAATTAGTCATTCACAACAGCTTGTAATACTGACAGGGCTCCTTTTAATGTTGTGTATCATAAGAGCACCTTCACCTGGCAAATCTAAATTAAATGGATGAGACAGGAATTTGAAAACTCCTCCACAAAGTTGGGCAGAGCTGGGTTATTCATTCTTTGTCCTAAATGAGGAACTGGTGAGAATGACTCCTGAGGCTTTAAAAATGCTTATTTTGGGGGCAGGAAAAAAAAGTGAAACATTACCTTCTTATCCCCCATTTCTTCTCTTCAGCTCTAATTGTCCCCCTGCAAACTGCAGCTTAATTCTGTGTTTCCCCACTGAAAGCAGCTGCTCCCCAGCAAAGACCAAGCCTAAAACCTTCCCCAAAATGACCCTGCCAAGGCCATTGCAGTGAAGTTGGGTCACAGAAAGATGCTGCTTGTTAGGAAAAGACAAAAACAAACTGCAGGTACGAGGTAAGGTGTGAGATGTGGGTTAAAATATTGCTAAACTATGAATATCCAGAATTATGAGGAAGAAAGGACTGAAAGAGAGAGCTGAGACACTGCCTGTGACTGATGAGTGGGGACAACATGAACACATGGACATTAACACACTGTTCCCAAAAAAAGAGATGGACAGAGGAGAATGAGAAGAGTCAGCACAGCCACGATGTACAGGCAATTCCCAAATGTTCACTTAGAAGGAAAATCCAGAGCAGCTATTCACACCTTTGCTTCTGAGCAGCACTGAATATTGAAAAGGTTCACTTCTCTCTCAATATCTGAAATTCAAATGCAGCCTTTTTCCTGAAGCTCTAAAAATCCTCATGAATATGAGCTGATTCCACCTATTCTGGCACTGAAATTCAGCTAAATTGATAATATTAACTACGAATATTAGATATCAATTCAATATAATATTTTAGGCTAAAAAATTATCATTATTGTATCCCACTAAGAATACTGGGAGAATTTAGAGAAAAGGAAAGTGCTCAAGAAATGTGGGATTTGATGAGCCCAAAGAACCTTCCTAGATCTTCACAAGGTTTTTTACATAAATAGAAACAGTCAGGAAAGCATATACATTCCAGCTGGAAAAAAAAAAAAAGCATTTTCTTACAGGACTGAACATGAAAAAAAAGAGGGCACAGGCTTAGTCCAACATAGGAGGGAAAATACCTCTCCAACAGGTACCTTTCCAAAACCTCCTGACTCCAAACTTCATTCTCAAATAAATTTGAGAGGTGACTTGGGGCAAAATTGACATTCTTTCATATCACTCTGCCTGTTCAGAACTGAATACAAAGGCCAGTTTTTCTGTATGGCCCATTTTCCATCCCTTATCCCAGGCCCTGGCTCCATCACTGCTGGTACAAAGCACGTCCTGCCACAGTCCATGAAAATATTGTTTCCAAAAGCAGAGTTTGCCCTCAATCCCAACCCTGCTCTGCCCCTCCCCGTGTTTCATCTCCGTGGAACTGCACTCACTGCTCTGCATTAGAGACCACTGCAATATTTTATGGCTCCATTAAAATGCTGTCCCCATCCCTTGTGCACATCAAACCCTCTAATTATAAATCATAATAGAAACCCAGGGCAGGAAGTTCCCTGCTTTCCATCTGCTTTTCATCAGGTTCCTCAGCCCAGCCAAATCCAGGGACAACTAAGCAGCACGAGGAGTTCTGTGTTTGGAAATTCCTTCGCGGCAAAGAGCTTTACTCTGCACATACACAATATCCTGGATGCTCCACACATTCTATTTTGATTAAAGAAATTAAAGTTGGCCTGTTGATAAGTGCAGCTCATCAAGGCCAAATCTAAAACTTCACATTAATTCAGGATGAAATACCCTGCTGATGTCAAGTGAGGACAACAGCTCCAAATGAGATTTTTAGGAAAGTCTCCATTCCCTGGGGAAAGCCAAACTAGTGTTTTAAATACAGGTAGAGGGAGAAAAGTAATTAATGTGGGTATTTACGTGCATGAGAAATACCCTGTGTGCGTAAGGCATGGACTGGGAAACACAAAATGCAGGAATATGGGCGAGGAAAGTACATTATCCTGGCAATGCCATTCCCAGTGAGCCCTGCAGGATGCCCTTGGGGACATCCAGTTTCCCATTTGGCAGCACCCGGGGTGCTCCAGCACCTCAGTCCTGCCCCGTGCCACCCCCCTGGGCTGTGCTGGACCTGGAACTCCTTTCTGCCTTCCTCCTCTCACCCAGCTCACACAGGCAGAGAGTTCCCGGAGTCCTCCTGCACCCATCCAACATTCCTTAACCACAGGAACCTCCTCCCTGACTCCTGCTCCAGCCAGCTTTTGTAGTGTCCAAGGAAGGACTCCCAGACTCCTGTCAACATCAAGTGCTGTCACTTCCCAAGGTGCACAAACAGGGCACCAAAGGAGTGGCAGCAGGAATGCTGCGTGCAGAGGAGGGGCAGGATGGCAGAATCAGCTGCACCACTCCTTACACCTTGAAGCTCATTAGTGCTCTCCTCGAGGAGCCTTTTAATGTACCCACATTTAATGTACCCACAGAACAGCCATCAGGGAAGGTCAGGGGACACCCTTGTGACTTGGCAGTATCTTCCAACTTATCACTTTTCATGGGACGTGGGCTTGTGGTGTCAACTTTATACCAAACACTTCCCAGGGCTGAGGGGAAATGCACCCCCCAGTGTGTTGTTAAAGCCAAAAGGAATCTATTCATCCCTTCTGCTCCATTATCTCCCCTAAAGCAGAGCAAGGCACTGCTCCCCAGCAGCTCAGGACACTGAACTGCCTGAGCCATGTTTAACAAACATTTGCTTGTGTATAGGCTGGAAGTTGCCTTTCCTGCTTTAGCTGATGGAGCAGTGACCGGGCACAGGCAGGTCCTGGATGCAGGGAATGCTCATCTCTGTGCCTCTGATTCCACCAAACGCATATTGCCAGGAATGTCACAGGCTGCGGACACCAGTGGCTGAGGACACCCCTGCCCTGCCCTGCCCTGCCCTGCCAGCTCTCCAAAGCACACAGATCCCTGCAGAGCACTCACAGCTTGGGCTATCCATGACTTTCCACCAAACTCCCAAGCTCTGAGCTGATAAATGCTGTTGTTTCCTTTGGTAAAAGCCAAGCTTTTGAATCACATCTATTTGTTTTAAAGTATCAAGTCAGCAATCTGCCAAGATAAGGAACATCATTAAAATAGAGAAGAGGGATGAAAAGAATACCAGTTCAACACCAACTCCACTTCCCAGCTGCTTAACATTTTAAGGAAGAACAGCATGTTCGAAGTTCTCCTTGATAGTAAAGATACACAGAAATATCTTTATCTATATGAATATAGAGGTATTTTTTAAAAATTTCGGTTTCCCCACCAGTAAATTTTGCAGAGATTTCAGTTATGCCAGAACACCTAATGCCAATCACTTCCAGAGAACACTGAAGGGATGGGAAGGTTGACAGTAGACTCAGATCCAAAATCCCATTCTCTGTTTTTCCTTCCCTCAGCAGAACTTTGGATGTATTTGCCTGTTTTTCCTACAATACAGAACTGTCCAGAAGGCAGGAGGAAGCAGATGGAGCCATGTACCCAGAGCACATCAGCATTCCAATTCTGTTACATCCAACTTCCTCCATCCATCCTCAAACAGAGAGAACCTTCCAGTACCAAGGTGATCTATTCCATCTGATCAGCACCAACATTCCTGCTCATCTATGGTCTGTATAGAAAACCCTGACATGCAACACTCCCTGACCACTCAGAACTGGGATATTTCATGGAATCTCTCATGACAGACTGCTCAAAGTATGTTAAATTCTTACAAAGCTTAAAATCCTTCAAGACAGGCAGGAGAGAGACATGGATCCAAGTCTGTACAGCAAGTGAAAGACATTCAACAGTGGGAACTCCCCAGAAAGCGGCAACGTGTGGGTGATCGACACACAGAGAGGGGAATGAGGATGTGCAGGGGATGATCAACACTCATGACAATGTGAAGGAGGTATTAGACATGGAACACACAAAGAGAACTCCAGTCCAGTTCACTGCATCAAAAAAAGCTGATTTACACACCTGGTTTTGGCACCGAATTGGTCACGGACTGAGGGACTTTGTCGTTGATGAGTTCAACACATTCACTGGGAAAGAATCCAACCTGGAGTAAAACAGAAGGACAAAACTGAGTGTTATGATCTGAACTGCTCAAGCAACATCTCCTCTCAACTCCCCTTGCCTGATGCTCCCCGACATTATCCAGCATCAAATGACCAGCAGTCAAAACACTGACAACTGCAGGTTCTGCTCTGCTGCCAGCACCCCGAGAGAGAACAATCTGAGAGCCCAAGGCACTGCAAGATCCTGCAGTGAATAACTTTAAATGTTAATTTGCAGTGTCCCTGCAGTGACCTTTAATTCAGCATTTCTCCCTGCAGCCCCTCAAAGGCAGAAATGCTGGAGAGTCTCTCTAAACCAGAATAAGGGTTAAAGGCTATGGGAAGGATGCTAATGTTTTCTTGGAATAGCATGTGCCTGCAGACATTGCCATGCCACTCAAGGGCCACTGTATCTGGGGAGAAGTGAAATTATTTCCCCTTCCCTGCTCGAGGATTCAGGCTAAGCTGTGACCAGAGAGGAGTTTGGCACCTCTCTGCATCCCTAACTTCTCTCTTATTTCCCAGCATCTTCCTTCTCACTCTCATCCCAGGTGAAAGTCAAACCAGAGCAGAGCTTTGGTAACTTTAATCCTTGGTCCAGCTTTCCACACCTTTTCTCCGTGTTCCTCACCCAGCACAGCTCCTGTCCTGTGAGATGTAACTCAGGCACCACCACCCTTCCCAGACTCCTCACCTAAGGCAGGGCAGGATTCCCTGTCCCATGCCAGGCCGGTGACTGGGACAGCTGGAAGCACCAAGGCACCGCAGGCAGCCCCAGGCTGCTCAAACACCACAGGAACATGAGGCAAAGAGCCAGAGGATGGGCCCCGAGCTCAGCCAGGACTGTACCAGTCATGTTGGAACATCCATGAAATTCTCTGGAGGCACAGGGCAGTCAGCACCAAACCTGGCAGACAGCCTCTCCTCTATTAATTCATCTTCCACAATTCCGTTTTGTCTCCATGGAAAAAGATTGATCTCCTTCCTACTCCAAGCTGATTTTCACCCACCAACCTCCCAGCAGCTCAGTGGCAGTGCCATGTGTGGGGTGTCCTGGCAAACACTCCAGACTGAAGTTATTCCAAATTCCCCAAAGGAAGCAACAGTCATCAGAGCAGACACCTTCCTCTTCCACAGCCCCAACATCCAGCAGGGCAGTGTTCTGCCCAAGCACAAGGACAAGCTGAATGCCACACACTTGAAATACAATTGTTTTAAGACTCTGCAGGAGCAGCACTCTGGGCCAGCAGAACTCGGGCTCTGAGCTGGGCTTCCCTGGAACTGGGACTGGCCTGGGCATCACAAGTGACTCACAGAACCCACCCCAAACCCAACACAAGGTATGGCTGCACCAGCCACTCCCTCAGCTGGGAGGCCTGCAAGGACACGGTATCCTGGAGTTATGGAATGCAGTGGGGATTTATGTGCAGTTTGCAGACAGAAATGAGCCAATTAACACGAGAAAACGAGCATGAACAGCAGCATCACATCCAGAGGCCCTTCCTCTGGCAGCTCACGGCTCAGGGATCTGCTCTGCTGGGAACAGGCTGAGTGACACTGACACAGAAGTGCTGGTATTTGAACAAAATACACTTCATGGATTTAAATCATGGAATCCCAGAATGGTTTGGGTTGGATGGGACTTTAGGGACACCTTCCACTATCCCAGGCTGCTCCAAGCCCCATCCAGCCTGGCCTTGGGCACTGCCAGGGATCCAGAGGCAGCCACAGCTGCTCTGGGTACCCTGTGCCAGGGCCTGCCCACCCTCACAGGGAACAATTCCTTCCTTATATCCAACCTAAATTTCCCTTTTTTTCATTTTGAACCATTCCCCCTTGTCCAGTCACTCCAGTTCCTGATGCAAAGTCCCTCTCCACCCTCCTCATAGCCCCTCCAGACACTGGAAGTTGCTCTGAGGTCTCCACACAACCCTCTCTTTTCTTCCCCAGGCTGAACAGCCCCAGCTTTAACACTTTACTGTAGCTGAGAGTCTCTGCTGGACCCTTCCTACATGAGAGATACAGGAGGCAGTTTTTAAAATAGGAAAAATGCACAGATCCAGGGAAAGTCTCAGCCCACCACACAGACATCATCTGGGAAACTGCACAGCTGGAGTGATGAAGTTTCTTTCATTCTCAGTAATTGCCCACATTGTCTGTGCCTGAGATGTGTAAAGAAACCTGAAGTCCTGGGACCTCAACCTTCCATTAATCATCTAAATCTGGATCTAAATCCAGCCCCAAATCCCACACTGTTGGACACTCAGTCAAATGCTGCACATGGAATCAAAACTCATTTGCCTTTGACTGTTAACACAATATTTCTCCTGCTCCTGCGTGCACTGTACAACACACTAACCAGGAATTCAGAAATGAAGGACCCTGGATGGTTATGTCACTGCTTCCAGATATCCCAGAACTTTCCCAAATCAAACATTCTACCTGCTGTCCATGTATCACTTTTGCCATGTTCACACCAATAATCACCATGGACTTTCTAGAGGCAAAGAACTGTGCTGGCTCCCTGGCATTAACTCACTGCTAGAAATTAATTACATTTTCTGACTTACTTATTCCAACTTTTCTTGCAAGATCCCCAGGAGATCCTCATCAGGGTTATAACCCACATCTTGTGCCTCATTCCCACCCACTTAAGAGATGCTGCTTCTCCTCCCATGGGAAGTTTTCCATGTTTTTGTATAAATAAATGAGCTTAGTCCAGGAGTTAATCTCAACAGATGTAGCAAGGCACTATTAGAGCTTTGAGCCAGGATTAAAGGATTTGGCAATGTAGGAAAATGAATAGCCAGGGCAGTACATATTTAGATAAATACAAGGTCATCTAAAGGTTAAATACACACTACACACCTTCAGCAGAGGAGGAAGGCACAGGCTGCTGGTGCATGACAACTGTTCTGCAACACCTACTACAGCTTTATCTTTTCACTTCTATGCCAGTGGCTGCTAAAACTGGAGGACACAGGAGGCTTTAAGGGGAAAACTCAGAGTAACAATGGTAATTTTCAGTGTATAGGGAGGGAATTCAAACAAATGAGGAAGTACCAGCAACATAAATGGCAAATGAAACATTGGTTGAGACATTTGGGTTGGATCTTTGGGTTTGACATAATCCAAAGTGTGGGTTCAATTTCAGTCAAAAAGTTTTCTCTTTTCTTTTTAAATCTGATGACAGTCTAGCAAAACCTGACAGGGAAACTGCAACTTTTTATGGCCTGTTTGGGAGAATTTTCACTGAGTCTTTGCCAAGTGACTACACAGAGAGCAGGACACCCTCACCTCATTCCCAAAGGAGCCCCTGCTGAAATGCTCTCCCACTTCAGGGCACCACTAACAGGAGGAACGGGATTTGAGCTCAAATCCGGAGCTCTTGTTAAAGAGAGCTGAACACCTGGACATCAGAACTATTTTGATTCCTTTTATTCACAAAACAAAATGTCTGTGTAGGATGGTACTTGTTGATTATCCATTCCTGACTGGTGTGCCAGCAGCACATTGGGAAACCAGAGAGCTGGAGAGGGGCTCTGGACAAGGGATGGAAGGACAGGACACAGGGAATGGCTTCCCACTGACAGAGGGCAGGGTTAGAGGGGATTTAGGTGGGATATTGGGAATAACTTCTTCCCTGGGAGGGTGAGCAGGCCCTGGCACAGGGTGCCCAGAGCAGCTGGGGCTGCCCCTGGATCCCTGAGAGTGTCCAAGGCCAGGTTGGATGGGGCTTGGAGCAGCCTGGGACAGTGGAAGGTGTCCCTGCCCATGGCAGGGCATGGCACTGGATGACCCCTAAGGTTCCTCCCAACCCATCCTGGGATTCTGTGGAGCTGGGACCTGCAGTACCACAATGAGTTCAAGCTGCTGCAGTATCACAATCAGTTAAAATCAGCCCAGTCCCCCCTGGCTGCACACGCTGGTTTTTCTCCAGCAGGGCAGGTTTTGGGGCAGCTCTGCGCCTCAGGAAACCATTCCCAAAAACCAGAATAAGTCAGGACATCCAAAGGCAGTGGTGCATCAAACAAGGGCCTGTCCCCAATGACTCAGCTCCCTGACACAGAGCTACTGATTGAAAAGACAAAGCATGAAGCAAAAGCAGAGCAGAACAAAGAGGGTTGAAGGCTGTTAATGTGGAGGTGGCTGTAATTTAGGTAACAATCTTACAGAGAAAGCACTGACTCACACAGAGGGCACTGGAAGAGAAAAAGGCTTGAAGAAAAATGTCTTAAAAATCATTTTACTTTAAGCAGAGCAAATGCTAAGAAGCCTTGTGGGCTGTTTTGTTCGCCCAGAATTGGGTGTGGTGCAGTGCAGTGGGAGCTCAGGTGTGCAGAGAGCACAGGACCCTGCCAGGGAGGTGTGACAGACACAAACCCAGCAAGTCACTCCTGAAGGACAGCTCTTGCTGGCAGGAACACTCTGACTCCCATGCTGAGTCCAAGCTGCAGGTGCTTGCAGCCTGTCAGAGCTGATTTTTGGCTGACATCTGCAGAGCTGCCTCCAGTTCCTCACCACAGCCCTCCCGTGATTTCAAGGGATGCAGCACAGGCAGGAGTGAAGGCACAAAAACAGGGGCGTTCCTTTAAGTCAAGAAGTAATTTTTTCCCTTTTCAGTGAAACAAGGAATTTCTTTCCCTGTTCTTGCTCATGATTTATAATGGAAGCTGTGGTTGGTTGATAAAACCCTGCTCCTTCCCTAACATGAAGCAAAAACCTGAGAAATAACAGGACAAACTGTCCAAACGTTTGGTGGCAGGACCTCCTCCTTCTATCTTCTCTCAGAATCACAACTATCTGCCAAGAGGGGCTCTGTTGATTTATTTTATTAACTCAAATGACTGGATCAACAGATTGCTATCACTGCAATGTTCCTAAACAGGAACAGAACTGTTTGCCTCTAACAAATGCTTTAGAGGCTGCACAGCTTCATCCATCCCTACATCTACTGCTGTAACAACATTCTTCACCTCCACACTCCTTTTGAGCAGCCATCAAGGACACTCCTGCCTGTAACTCCTCTCTACGTCTGGTGCAGCTACACCAGAGATAAATTCCCTTTCTCTGAATTCCCACTGCTCATATCATCAAAAGACTTCATTCCATCAGGAAATGTACATTTTCTGCACATTCAGAGCTCACGAGCCTTAAACTCAGCACACAGGTTAAAACTTTGAGCAAACACAGCTCCTGGAGCTGTGGGAACACAGAGCTGCATCTCTGTGGTGTGTGTGGCTGTCACCTGCTCACACTGTGACCATTCCTGCTTGTAATTAAGGACACAAGATTATTCCACCCCTAATTTTCTGTCAAGCCAGAATATAGTGCTATATTTCTGCAGCTGCTCAGAAGCCTGACTGTACACAGAAAAAGCAAACTTTTCAGGCAGTTTGCTCATCACCATATTTTTATGCTGGGAAACAGGATCGCTGTGATCTGAGAGGCACAAGGCTGTGACAAACTGCACACGGGCAGCCTTGCTCCTGGTGCCTTTAATCACCAGTGCTGTTCTTCAGACCTGGCCCCAGTGTCAGCCAGCCCGAAGGCAAGCAGGGAGCCCACACTGAATAATGGGATCTGCATCCCACACAGGGATTCCAAACCCTGTGCAAGTGTCCACACTCAGGCACAGACCACAGAGCAGCTTTGTTTTGCTTTACTGATTCACTTGGAAGTTAAACATGGCAAAGGCTGATCACTCCAAGCAGTATTACAGCATTTAACTGACCAAGGGTTGGAACTGATGTCTAAGGTCCCTTCCACCCCAAGCCATTCTGTGATTCTGTGATAGTACAGCAAATACAGCTTTAGGGCTTCTAAGATTAGAACACAAGTCCAGCAAAGCCACAACACAGCTCAGAATCACAGGTCTGTTCAAGCAGTACCAGTGTGTTGACCCTAGAAACAAATGAAATTTCAGAGCAGGTATTCTATGTCCATGCTGCTCTGATTTTACAAATGAGATGTCATCTGAACTCCCACACCCGACACAAAACCAACAAAAGCTGTGTCTCACGTGCCCTGGCTGAGCAGCCAGCACTGGGATGGTGTAACTGCACTGCATCCAGCTGGGACTGGGAGATCCAACTGCTGGGCATTGACAGCAGCCGGGCCACAGGCTGGGTCTGGCACGGGAAAGTCTGTCAGGGAGAACCTGAGGAGGCTTGAGAAGACTTTCCATGCCAAATTACACAAGTGTCTGGGCAATCCTGAGCCTCTGCAGAGCAAACTCCTCATCCCACCCACTCACAGACAGCAGCTGCAGATGGAAATCCCTGTGGCTGAAGGCAGCTGAAATGTGAGACAGGGCACAAGTCAGTCCCCCCAGCCTCCAGTGGCTCTGGAGTTTGCTTGGTTAATAGAGACTTTTAAAGCTTTTACATTTCCTAACAGCAAAAGCAAACTACAGATTAAAAACTCCTTGGAAGGACAGTGCCATTTCAACACCCAAGGTTTGGTACCTGATCCCCAGGTGCTTAAGACCTTCTGAAAACCCAGTCTCCATCTCTGTGCTGTGACATTTACAGGGACCAGCAATAGAAACACCACACAATAATCACAGACATGGATGGGTGGCTTGCCCAAGTCAGCAGCACTGGAATTCTCTGAATTCTCTATGTTCTGCCTGATCTGGTTTTAGTCACTGGAAGGAAGGGGATGATGTGAGTAACAGTGCCAGCTGCCTTGGAGGGGGTGCAGCACAAGCTTCCACTGCCATCAGGCGAGCTGTCCATCACCGGCCCGGCCAGCCCGCCTTCCTTCCCATGGTGAGGGAAGAAGGAAACTTCCAGTGGAGCCCCTGTGTCTGCTCCAGCCCCAGCCCAGAGAGCAGGGGAGTGCCCTGACACCAAGGAAGGGACACCCTGCTCGTCCCCTGAGCCACCCTGAGCAGGCTCAGCAGCTCCAGGAACACAGCACTGAGGCTCCTGCCTTCACTCCAGTCCCACTGCCGTGGCTGTGCTGGTGCCTACCTGGAAGCCGTGTTTTCCTCTCCACCATGAGGTCAGCTCCTTTGGTGGCATGTCGATGACAGACACAATGTCCCCCACCTGCAAAAGTTTGACAGCATCAGTCACAGCCAGGAGGAGAGCACTCCTCCAATAACCACAGTCTCAGCACTGCAAAAAACTGCAAAGCTCCGGAGCAGCTGCACATCTGCCTTTGCAAAGCCAAGCTGGGAGGTGGAAGAGCTCCTGGATTATCCAGCACACAGGATACAGCTGTTCCTAAGGAAAAGGGCCCAAAGAGTGGCAGGCTCCCTGGCAAGGGGTACAGAAGGGTTCTGGTCAAGCTGCAGTGACGGTGCCAAACACTTGGGAAAACCTTCTCAAGTAGCTGAACTGATTTTTACTGCCTGCCCCGTCCATGTGTCTGCAGGCACTGAGGTGTCTCCTTGTTCCCTCTCACAGCAAAGAGTGAAGAGCTGCCTCTGTAGCTCACAACCTGCCCCAGATGAGCTGCCCAGGGTTACAAAATGAACAGAGGAGAGGTGGTGTTAAAGCAATGGGATGGAAAATGGCCAAGGACACTAGACAGGTTTTCTAAAGCTTTGCTCATTCCCATCAAAATGTAATACTGCAATAGTTCAAAAGGAAATCAGTATAATCAATACTAAATTTGGCTTGGTTTGAATCAAGCTCTGTGTGGCCTCTATTACAGAAAATGAGAAGGGGCAGAACCTAAATAAATACTGCAGGCAGGTACGGCAAAAATTTGTGCCAGTAATGCCCAACTTTCACCAGACATTTTACACTGATGGATCCCAAAGTGTTTTACAGAAAAGACAATCCCCAGTTTGCAGACAGGGATGAGTGAGACGTGGGGAAGTGATTTGCTCCAGGAAACAGTGAACCAAGAGCAAAGCAATTGTCCATGAAGGAAACTGCTGCCACCACAGGAGCAGAGACACTGAGGATGTTCCTCAGAACTGGGGAGCAAACCCCAGTCAGCTGTTTGTGCAACTGCCTTTCAGAAATGAAGAACAGTAAACATAAAGAGATCATTTGGATTAGGGAACAGGACCCAGCATTGTAAAACCCCTGATCCTGTTCCATGTCAGTTCTGTTGAGGTGTCTCACTGCACACCCTTGAAAACCACACGTGCCTCGGTTTCCCCTCTGCACAGAGCAAGATTTACAAGCAGGGAGTGTCACTTTAGTGCTCTCATGAGCTGACAACCAGCCTGGATCCTGTGCTGCTTGGATTCCAGCTCAGAGCTGCCGTGCCCACACGTGCCTCTGGTCACACAGTTCTTTGGGGTATACTAATAACTGCCGTGACTGGAACATGAACAAACCCCTGGCAGCACCAGACTATCACAGTTATTTTTCCTTCCTGTGCTGCACACCAAGGATCACAAAGCTCCTCAGGACACTGTTTTCCTTCGCATGTTTTATAGAAACAGTACCATTGCACAGGGCAACCAGAGCCCAGACTGCTGCTTTTTGGGCAAAACAAACAACTTCCAGACAGCCAAAAACTTCCCGGGTCTGATCTTCCAGATCTTGGATGGGACGTGGAGCAACCTGGGCTACTGGAAGGTGTCCCTGCCCATGACAGGAGGTGGAGTGGGATGGGTTTTAAGGTCCTTCCCAAGCCAAACCATCCTGAGATTCAGGGATTTGCTCCATAGCAACTCCTGCACTGGATTTGCAGAGCAGTTTTAGCTCATCACCTGCCCTTTAAGTAGCAATCCTTTGCCAGTCTGGTTCTTTACTTCTCATGGGAGCAGAAGCTCTTACAAATGGTTACAGACAGGGACTTGCTCAGAGGAACATGGGTGGTGTAACCTGGGCAAGGAGAAATGACCTTGTGTCCACACACACAGGGACGGTGATCCTGAACAGAAAACACATGGACTCGGCTCAGGGACAGCCCAGAGGAGCTGGCAGGAGCTGGTTAATCAGGAGATACTAATGCCAAGCAAAGCTGTATTTTAAAGATGACTGAGCATCTGCCCATATCCAAATCACTGCAGACCAAATATTTAACTCAATCTTCCAAGCTTCACCTCACAAAACATTGTGGAAGTGTCTGGACATATTCCTGATGGGGACACAGGCCCAGAGACACAGATTACACTCATCTGTAGCTGATAACAAGGAATGCAAGTGCTTTATTTACCTCAAAGGACAGTTCATCTGCTGCTTGAGCAATGTATCTCTTAATGACATGGGCAGCAGCAATAGCAGGGACGTTAATGGATGATTCCTCATGGACCAGCAGGTGATTCCCCTTGTTATCAATCTGCAACAAAGAGCACAGGAGACTGTGAGGCAGCTAAGGACAAGTGAGGAGGCATTTTAGTGGTGCAGAGACTTCAATTTGATTGAGAAAGACAGCTCAGCCCAGGGCCCCAGGAGAGAGGGCACAGCACAGACAGAACAATTCACTGGGGGGGTTCCAGAAGGTCGGGTGTCCCCATCCACTGAGAAGAGAAATGCTGGGTTGGTGCAGCTTTGTGCACAAACAGTGACACACAGTGAGGGTCTGCACCTCCCTGTAACACCAGATCATGGTGGTTTTCCATGGCAACACAGATGTGCTACCAAAATCCTCTACAAGGTGGAATTAATGCTGGAGGTACTGAGGGAAGGGGGAAATGCTGTCAAACCAAAAACTAGTGCTGCTTTCCATTTTCTCCCACCCTTCGACTTATTTTCTTTTTAAGAAAACATGCACCCCCCCTGCAATCATCAGCCTACTTTCAAACCTCCCAGATTTCTCTGTAAAATTCTGTAGGAATCTCTGTGAGTCACAAAGGTTATTCTATACTGCATGTGCAGCGGGTTTGCTGTGATCTCCAGGCCCACCCTGTTGCTGAAATTCCTACATTTTATTTCTCTCTACAACTTCCTCCCTCCCTTTTCAGCTTTCCAAGATTTTTCTCATCCCAAAGGATTTCAGGGTGAGAAGGGTATCAGTGGGGAAAACTGCAGGAAAACACACTCAATCCTTATCAGAACCATTTAAAAAGGAGCTGCAACAGTCTATTAATAGCTGTTTCTATTCCTGGTGTGCAGTGATGGAAAGGCACACGTCTGCAGCCAGCCTGAGCAGGGACAGCTGGACACTCACCCAGCCCTCTCTGCCCTCCTCCCCAGTGAGGGCTATTGTTTAAAGGCTACAAGACCATCAAACCTGAAAGCAGAGCTGCAGCTGCAGTTCACAACACACAAACTGTGTCACTGCAAGCACAAGGCTGCCTCTGTCTGCAGGGGAGCCAACAGGGGCATGGAGTATTTGCTGGGCTTGGAGCTACCACAGCGAAAAACGATTTAAAAAACCCCAAGAGAGTAGGGAAACACCGTAACAGAGACAGTTGAGATTTAGAGATGTGCCACACTTGCAGCATTGCCTTGGCAAAACGGAGAGCAGGAATACGTGAGCTTTGAAATAAGTGAGCCTTCTGCAACCCGTTACTGGGAGATTCAGCCCTGAACTGGGCGTTCCCAGGCAGCCCACTGGGACTGCCACCTCCTCTATTTGTGGATATCAGCAGGACAATATGCTTCTGAGAGACAAAACCCAGGTAACAAGGAAAAAAACTCCCACACTCTTAATGCTGGATCTGATTCTGTGTGTCCTACACCTTCCACGTGCTGGTAACAGGGGAATAGAGCATCCAGGATAGAATTCAGGGACATCAACAGGCCTGGAAAGAGCAGGTGTGTGCCTGCTGCTTTCCCAAGGGCAGGAGACAAGGAACACCCCAGGTTTGTGCTGTACCTCCATCCATGTGAGGGCAGGACCACAGTTGATCTTGTTGCCTGCGATGTTGGAGAGCCGAGCCAGGTAAGCCATCAGCATCTGGGTGACCAGCTGGGACACAAACACACACACAGTGGTTCTGTTAGTGCACCTTCCCCTGAAGAGCCTTCTGCAGGCTTAGGGAGACCAGGAATTACCCACTGCCACAGGCCAGAGTCACAGAAATACATTCCCTTCTGCAAATGAATATATTTCTGTCATTCAAAGAACAGCAAGCTACACACAGACTTATAATGGTTACACCAAAAAAAAAGGGTAAAGAAGCAGCTCTCTGTGAAAGTAATAGTTATTATTATGATTTTGTAAGATTCATGCAGATTTTCATAACTTCCTTTGTCAAGATACCTTAAATCTAAAGCCTTCCCCTCATCATGGACCTCACATACAAACAACTCGTGTGTCTTAGGCCCACCAAACACATCTGAGAACCACTCAGTGAACAAACACCTGCCTGCCACTTCCACGCTCTTGCAAAGCCTTAAGAATGTGGCAACTCAGACTGACCCCCTGGCCAAAGAGTAACATTTCAAGCAGTAGAAGAGGGGTTTAAAAATACACTTTGCAATGTCCCTTCTGTAGCAGTAAACTGGTTTTTATTACAGAGAAGCCACTGAGGTCTTTCCAAAGCCTCACAGTGACACTAGTATAAAGCAGCATTGTAGCCCAGAATCTGCAGGACTGTTTAAAACATTGTTCTCCTCAACCATCTGTTCCGATGTGGCCAATTCAAAATAAAAAATATATGATGAGACACCCCACAGCTGCAGAGTTACATTTCACAGAGCAGCAGAGTTGTTCAGCATCTTCACCTCCTCTGTGCTTGTGGACAGAATGCAGATTTTCAGACTCAAGCTCTAAAGTCCAGTTAAATCAGTAGTACAAATTAGGATGCAAGAGATAGGAATGCCTAAACTATAATCAAAAATAAACCAGGAATTAATTGTCCTGAGTATTGCTGCTTCTGCTGAATTTAAACTCTAAATCCTCCTCAGAAATACCCTGTGTGAAGCCAAAGCAAGTGATAAATCAGTCTCTCTGCTGAGTGATGGGGCTGCATGATCGGCTCCTAATATTCCATGGCAAACACCCTGTAAAATTCCAGGGGGTACTAATTCCAGTGTCCACATCCTCCAAAACGATGCAGCCAAGATGCACCTGCTGCCTTCCAGGAGATTTTTTCTGGACATGAATAGATATTTCAATTATCAGCAGTGAGAAGCTGAGGTAATTCCAGCTCATCGTACTCCAGGTGAAGACAGTAAGCCAAGAAACGAAAAGGATCTCTTTGGGAAAAAAAAACCTCATTGAGGAAAAAGAGCTTTTTAAAGACCATTTAAATAACACACTAATGCAAATGCTCTTCAAAAACACTTCAGGAGCATTCAGTTTAAAATGGAAGTTTAGCTCTCCAAATGGGATTGCTCTTGCAGTGCTGCAGCCTTAGACAGCATGATTTCCTGGGAATGATGAGCTGGTAACACTAAGCCAGGAAATACCCACAGCATGGACAAAGTTTCCAAAGACAAAACCAAATTCACACTTAAAGTATCAAAGGACAGCTGCTTTCTTGATCCAGATTCAGAAGCATAATTAATTGGTCTGAACCTGCAGGACATTTTCCCCTCAATCACTGACATTAGGCGTGGAAAACACTGACTTCATTCGCGGTAGCCAACTTTCAAATGTAACCCAGGCTGCGTTAACACCACTCTGTGCTAGAACTACATGGAATTGCTGAGGCTGGAAAAGATCTTTAAGTCCACCATTAAACTCTGTGCCCACGTGCCACCCCCACACCCTTTTGAACACTTCAGGGATGGTGACTCCACCAGTGCCCTGGGCAGCCCCTTCCAATGCTTGGCAGCCCTTTCCAGGAAGACATTGTCCCTGATACCCAACTGAACCTCCCCTGGAGGTCATTCCTTGGACAAACCCCACTCCCTGCATGGTGCCTGTGCTCTGGGTTACCTCGGGGCTGTCCTTCAGGGCATCAGAGCGGGGCAGCTCTGCCAGCTGGGAGAAGCGGCGGTCGTAGATGCACAGGTGGAGGTGTTTGTCCAGCACCCGGAAATCCTCATAGCTCCTCTTCACGATCCAGCTCCTGCCCTGCACACACAGACACAGCCACACTGTCAGCAGCTCCTCACAGCACAGGTTAGCAAAGGGAAATCTGAGCACATACAGCACTTTCTCCTCGAAACACCTGAAAGTGATCGAAGTGCCTGAGTAAGATCTTCATGTTTTAATTTGCAGGTAACATTTTCATGTTTTAATTTGCAGCAGCCATTCATGCTCAAACCAGCTGTTAGTGGTCCTGGTTTAATTATTTAACCATGGGTTTGGATGTGGCCCAGCATCACGAGACCCATCCAGAGCTTTAACTTCCACCTGTCTTACAAGGATTTTGTAGCATTTTCCTACACAAGGTGTCCCTGCACAAATGTAAATCACCAAGTGGTTGTATAAACAGTGTGAAATTAGATTCCAAACAGATTGAAGCATATAAACCCAGGGATCTGAAGGCAGGATTGAAGCTTGCAAAATTTCTGCCAGGTGCCCCAGGCAAACCTTCAGCTGAATGAAGAAAACAATCCATGATGAACAACTCTAGCTGCAGATTTATTCTTGAGTGCATATCATTTCCCCAATTAAAATATAGATAAGATACAGACAGCTCCAGGGGACAAGGAAGGGACCGTGGCAGCACGGAATAATTTGCTTTGTGAAGCTTTTAATATCTAATGATGACTTTTAAATGCTCCATGGCCTATTATGATCAATAAAAAACATTGTAATAATGCAGCAGTTTACAGGTCAAAGCGCTTTATGAAGAGTCATTAATCACAGGATCCCTGAGTGCTTTGGGATGGAAGGGAACTTAAAGCCCATCCAGTGCCACCCCTGCCATGGGCAGGGACACCTCCCACTGTCCCAGGTTGCTCCAAGCCCCGTCCAACCTGGCCTTGGACACTGCCAGGGATGTGGAAGGAATCAGGGAATTTGATTGCTCCAGGTTACATGGGCACTCAGAGGCAGGGCCAAGGATTAGAAGTGACACAGGGATGCCTGGAAGTGGAGCAGAAAGCAGGGGATGGGGTGTAGGAGGAGACACAGCAGGAACAGAGCTGTAAATGGTGACCTGCTGTGCATGGCTGGTGGGGCTCTGCCAGGTGCCCTCTCCCCTGGGATACAAAAGGCATGACCTACTCTGAATTCTCAGTCATAATTCCTCTACACTGACTTCTTTATCAGCAAAGTTCTAAGCATCAGTTTTATGTTAATATCCAAAGCCTGTGAGGCAGTTGCAGATATAAACCCTCCAATCCAGCTACATTCTGTCCCAATGATTTAAGACAACTCCACACTGTGACTGTGCCCATAAACTCTGCTTTCAGCTCATGAGAAATCACCATATTTCACAATCCTACAAAGAGGCACCTACACAGGATAAATGCTTTGGAATTTCCACATTATGTCATTTCAGTTTTTGTCTAAAGGAGAAAAATAAAACCAGGAGTGCAAGGCTAATTCTGTTCAGGGAGCTGTAAGCCTTCCCCATTTCTCCATCTTTTGCAGTTAAGGGATTCTTGCTCTGTCACTGAGCTGCCAGTGTGACCTTCAAGGTTTAGTCACCATCATAGGGAAGAGCAGCCTGAGAAATCCCTGTGATCCTGGACCTGCCTCTGTCACCAAACCACTGAACCAGGCATTTCATTCCTGCGTGACCACCCAAACAACAAAACGATCCTAAACCTGTCACCAATTCCATTGTATTTCAGTTCCAAAGGCTGGCCTGTAGCTGTGCAGTCTGGCTGCCACGAACGAGGGCAGTAAGAGTTAAATGCACCCGGGAAGCAGAGCTGGGCCAGCCCCTGCTGTGCCAGGGTGTGCAGGATCAGCCGGGTGAGCCAGTCCCACACCATGCCAGTCACGGGGCTGACAACAGCAGGAAAAGGTGATGGATGAGCAGGGACAGCTTACCCCACACCAGCAGCAGTGTCTCTGGCCCCACGGGAGGCTCCTGGAGCAAGGGCAGGCAGCAGAGCCGGAGCGCGGGAAGGGAACCGGGATCCTCGGCTCCTGCACCTCCGAACTGCAGCTCGCAGCTGCTAAGCAACCAGCAGAGCTATCCCTGAGCTCTCCCTGAGCTCTCCCTGAGCTCTCCCTGAGCTATCCCTGAGCTGTCCCAGTGCAGCCCAGGCTCCAGGAGAGGGATGGTGCAGGTGCCTGGAGGCCAGAACCTCATTACCATTCTCAGGTCACTCAGCCTGGGATTGTGGACGTCAGGCTCTTGTGTGAAAGGATCACAGGATATTTCATGGAATCATGGAATACCCTGAGTCAGACCCACAAGGATCATCAGTCCAACCCCTGGCCCTGCACAGCCACCCCAACAACCCCACCCTGGGCACCCCTGGCAGAGCTGTCCAAACGCTCCTGCAGCTCTGGCAGCCTCGGGGCCAGGACCATTCCCTGGGGAGCCTGGGCAGTGCCCAGCACCCTCAGGGGTAGAACCTTTCCTGGTACCCAGCCTGACCCTGCCCTGGCACAGCTTCAGCTGTTCCCCAGGTTCTGCCACTTCTCTCAGAAGAACTCACCACCTGCCCCTCCACCTTCTGCAACAGGGCTGCCAATTCCCGTCTCAGAGTGACCGCGCACAGGCTGCGCTGGCACAGAGCAGCACATTCCATAACACACATTTTCACCCAGCAGAATGTTATTCCAACGCCAAGGGGAGTATTTACCAATATTCTACCATTTTAAGCCTGCCATAACTCATTTCAGAAAGCACCCATGCTTTAGGTTGGACTTGAAGTTCTATTAAGCAAAGTATTTTGCAGATTGGGACCCTGAGTGACAAATTTTTAAGCCACATTTACATGGGATGCAATTAACTTCACAGGAAGGAATTGCTGCAGCAATCGAGGAAGGAACTGGACAATATTTAGTGCTTCCCCTCAGATCCCCAGCACAAATCACAGGAAAGCAAAGCCTGGATTCTCCCAGCCAGACTCCCAGAGAGGCACAGCCAAAGCGGCAGCAGCAACAGTGGCCTCATCCCAGACCCGAAGTACTACCAAGGTTTCCCTACACCCATACAAAAATTGTACATCCTGCCCCCATTTCCTGCAAATTCTCAAGTGCCAGAAAGGTTTGGCAAAAGGATTCTTTTTTAGTTTAGTTTTTAGTTTAGTTAGAGAATTAATAAAATATTAAACACAAGTAAGTGCCTGTTAAGTTGGTCTCATGTTGTCAGTTGTGTTTTATAGCAAAGCTCAACATTCCTGGTGCTTCAGGCACTCATCATCCATATGGCAAAAATGTCTTCTTCACATTTTCAATGACTTCCATAAACTGTTGCTCAAATAAATTTTTGATCAGCCTCTCATTTTCTAATTCAATAATTACTTTTCCTTAATTATTAATGGTCCTGATTCACAGAACCACGAGCTTAAATCACATTCTCTTCAGTGGGACATAAGAAAGAGGTGAAGTTAAGCACAAAGTGATTTTCCAGATTCAGACCTTCAATTACAAACCTGGCTGTGACAAAGTTCTTTAAAATAAAAAATCAAGTATCAAGTGAAGATTTCAAAAATGCCATTAAATAGTTTCAGGATATTTAAAAGGAAAAATTGACCATTGACTTAAAAATAAGTTCCCTTGAAAAAAAATCACTGTATTTTTTGAAATTTCTTTTTACAGAAATGTTCACAACGAAAAGCATCATGACAAATCTGGAATTTCTCACAGAATGGAAAATCTGGTCTCATCCCTACTCTTTTTCCAGCCTGATCTGTTCTCCCTTACTCCGCTGGGTCGGATTGAATGGACGACGAGAGCCTGGTGAGATTTCAGCCTCTGCACAGAGCTGCTGATTTTTTCCCAATTATCAAAGCAAGGAGAAATGTCATGCTAAAGAAATGACTGGAGATCACTGAACTGATGATTTAATTTCCAGTGAGCCAGAGATTTGAACCCTCCATCAGTGGCACCATCACTGAGAGATCACGGATCAGAGATGCTCCCGGGCTTCACTTGGCACGGGAGGAGATGGGGAGGGACAGGGATCCAGAGCCAGCTCCACAAGGAGTATTTTTAGCTCTGCCGATCAAATGGCCTGAGGAGGATGATGAGCAGCCACAGCCTGGAGTGGTTTCCTACTCCCTTAAGCTCAGTTCAATCCTGTGGCACTTGGGAAGAGCAGCAGTGTCCCTTCCCATTCCCACTCTTCCCAACCCATCCCGATTCCTGCAGCTCTGGGGCGGCTTCATTACCAACAGACAGACATTACCCACTGCAAATCTGAGAGGAAGAGACTTCAAACCATTCCCTGCATTTTCCTTCCCAGAGTCAGAACCTCACTTTGCTCCACCATCTCTTAAATGCTTCAATTATCAGTACAAAACCCGTGCTCGTTTCTAAGTGGGGCTCCTCTAAATCCAGGCCAGTTCCATACACGAGTATCTGTCTGTGGGTTTAACTGTTTCCACTCGGCACCTGGCAGCAGTAACTCTTCCTGCTGTGCCCTGGGCAGCACTCAGAGCACCCAGCCTGCAAGAGAGGTCCAGCTGCTGCCAGGATTTGTGGTACCATCCATTCACAAAACTGACATGCTGAATTTTTTTATTAAAGATTTACAGATCTCCTTGCTATGTAAAAAAAACTTCTGTTTGCAGCTGGATCTGTCTCCATGTCAGCAGACAGCACCCCATCCTGCCCACCAATCCCTGTCCAAGCCAGCCAGGCTGCCACTGAGTTCTGGCACACACAACCTTCCTGTCCCACAGTCCGACTAGGTTTGCTCTACAGCACTTAGGATTTATTTATTTTAAGACAGGGATAGACCTTTCTCTTCTGGTTCAAATGCTTATTTCCTCAGAGAGAACACATGGATGCTCTCCTGAACCTTGCAGCCCACATGGAGAGCGACAGCAGAAAATGAGATGAAAGTATGAGGCAAAAGTCACTTCAGTTTGACCCTTCAGTAAGAAAACACCACGGATTAAATAGCTGGAAAAGCAGCAGCATCCAGCAGGAGAGGTTAACTCTGCCATGGGTGACTCTTACAGCTGTCTGGGGCTCGGGCTCTGTATGTTATTCCAGCCTGACCCTTCAGCCCTTTCCTGTTTCAAGTCACAGTGGAAAATGGTTTAGAGATTTAGTCAAAACAGAAAGCAAGATGGATAAAATCCATCCCAGGGACTTCACCCAGGAAGTGTTTTTAGCTGGTGCCTTAGGTCACTTTATCTACACTTAGATCTGTTTACCAAAGTGATTCCATGACTTCTAGTGTGTTATTTAACTTGAAGAAAATTACAAATCTTTAAAACGCAAAGCGAGTTTGCACTAAGGCAACATAAAAGTACTTTATTTCTGAATGAAATGCTAAAACTTCAGCACTCCACCTGGAATCACAGGACATGGAGACAAGGGAGGAACGAGCACAAGATGGAGGCAATATACAAATGGACAGAGCAGAAGGCAGAGGAGAAAATTTGGTATATTTATGTGGTGAACCCTTATTAGCCTTATTCCCCAGCAGAAATTAATCTCTCAGCATTAATTATCAGTTTATTATCAATTAATTGCAGTCACTAGGAAAAAAAGAGGTATTAATGGAAACCACTGCAGATTTTCTCCCCTAAAAATTAGACTTCCTTGTGCTGCTGGATTCCATTTACACATAGGAGCCCCCAAAGCACACGTGGGGACACAGGGCTGGGTCTGAGTGACAGCAGTGTCATCCCTGTCTGCCCTGTTTGGGAAATCACCCCCTCAGGTGTGTGTGGCTCTCTGGGGGAGAAGGTGACACAGGCCATGAGCTCCAGTGGTTCCTGTGTCCCTCAGAGGAGCTTTGCCAAGAGTAAACACTTGGCTCAGGCTTTGGGGGTGAGTGCTTTTGTACAGGTACACAGGAGTAAGAGCCCAGCAAGACAACCCAACACAAGCAGAGTGTCTGAAACCCTAAGAGCCATTTTTCCTCTCAGAACCAGCCCATTTCTGAATGGCAGCCTGGCAGACCTTGAACTCAACCCAGGACTGACAGCCATCACCATGTGAGTGACATCTCTGCTCTCCTGACAGGCTGCAATTTAAACACTTCCATATCCATCATCTCTTTAGCAGAATTCCACCATGGAGCAGCAGGTCAGGGGTGAGGGGAGGGTGGGCACAGCGTGGGGGGCTGCTTTTCTGCACTTCAGAAAATCACAGTCGTGACACAACAAGAGCTTGGAGCCACAAATGAAACCCTTCAGAGCCACAGAGCACAGCTCAGGGAGCTGAAATTCCACCACCCTCCAGGCAGCAGGGCAGTGAGGGGGTGTATGTACAGCTAAAAATGGATGCATGGACACTGCAGGCATTAAATACAGCTCCCTCCTTACCCCACAGCCCAAACGTGCCATAAACTGCTCTGCACCTCACCGCAGAGAGAAACACAGATCCGTCAGAGCCTGTAGCCACCAATGGCCTTTAGAGCAAAACAAACAAAAAAACCTTTGAAAATTTCTTGCCTGAGGTTATTAAAACAAAATAAAAGAAAATCACAGAATCCCAGGATGGCTTGGGTTCGGAGGAACCTTAAAGCCCATCCAGTCCCCCCCTGCCATGGACAGGGACACCTCCCACTGTCCCAGGCTGCTCCCAGCCCCAATGTCCAGCCTGGCCTTGGGCACTGCCAGGGATCCAGGGGCAGCCACAGCTGCTCTGGGCACCCTGTGCCAGGGCCTGCCCACCCTCCCAGGGAACAATTCCTGCCCAATATCCCATCTAATCCTTCATTCTGGCAGTGGGAAGCCATATCCCCCTTTTTTCCTATTTACAAGAACTTTCCAAATTCCTTGCCTGAGCTCACCTACAGCATCAGCAGCTTTGGCAGATAGAGATCTCCATTTTCTTAAGTCTCATTTCTCAGGCAGATTATGGAAGCAAACAGCTGACTTGTGTGTATATATATATATACAGTTGGCCAGAGCACAGAAGCACATTTTTGTAAAAACAAACTACGAAGGAGAAAAGAGGCTTTTTGTAGGTCCAAACCCAAAAAACTTTATTTGAAAACCCCCCATGATCCTGTCAGGGCTGCTGTGCCACAGACCAGACATCCTTCACCTCATTTACGAACAAGAGTCACTCAGGAGCATGGCAATAATGAAACGCTGCTGTGTCTGACTCTGCTCCCTTCCCGCCCCGCTCATCCTGACACCCCGGAACGAAGCAACACTCCCAGTGTTTGGAAAACATCACTAACAGGGTAAGAAATGCCTCTGGGCAAGGTTATAGGTAAAAACCATGAGTATTTCCAGGGAAAACACTGGCAAGCAGGGGTGTTAGAGATGTACCTGATCAAGCCTCAAGGACAGAGGTTGGAAGGGTGAAACGTTATTTAGAAAGCACAAGAAACAGACGCAGCCTTGGGGAGGTTTTGTGAACAAAGATGGAACCAAAATGGAGAAATCAGCTGCTTTTCTGGCAGCTGCAGCCATCAGTTTTAAGAAAAAAGAGTGAAAAGTGGTGCCAAGACCCAGGAGATGAAATATTTAAGACAGACCATCTTCACTGTCTTATATCCCTGACGGGGACTTTTAGAAGCGTAAACCACGTTTGAAATAAAGGCACAGTTTTAAACCCACGGATGAGTTAAAAATGCACTATTTGGAAACAGAAAGTCCTTCCTAATCTGTCAAAACCTGAGCCCTTGGTGGCAAACCTACTCTACAGTCTTGGAAAATACAGTCTGTGTTTATTTCTGATGCCTCCGTCCCCCAGCTTGTGGCACATCCTCAGTGTGACACAACTCAGAGTGACAACACCTGCTCTGTGGATTTTAACAAACTTGGGGCCCAAACCTGCTCTGTAACTCTGGGAAAGCCCCAGGAATTTAATGAACAAGCTCAAATCAGGTTCCCCCTGAGAATTCTGTGACTGACTCCTCTAAACAAAACCTATTTTTAATGTAACATCCAGTTGGGCAAAGCACCTCTAGCTACTGAGTGCAACAGTGGCACTCTCAGCCTTCTTATACCCAAACAACTCAATTACAAATTATCTTCAGAGTATCAGTTTAATAATCCACGTGCACTCAGAATAACTGGTAGGAGAGAACTTTGGGAAACTGCTGGGATTGTGTATTTTGCCACTTGGCTCTGTGCCAGTAAATATTTGCTACAAACAGTGAAAATGATGCATATTTGATTTACCACTGAAGTACCTTTAGGACAAGATGCCCTAAGGAGGGTTAGGTTGGATATTAAGTCAAAATTTTTTTTAATGGAAAAGGTTGTCAAACCCTGGCAGAGGCTGCCCAGAGCAGTGGTGGGTGGAGTCACATTCCCTGGAAGAGTTAAAAAAATCCATGTTGATGTGGCACTTGGGGACATGGATTGGTGGTGGGTTGGCAGTGCTGTGGCAAAGGTTAAACTCCATGATTTTGGAGGTCTTTTCCACCCTAAATGACTCTGTGACTCGATGATCCTGCCTTTACACACACACTGTTTATTTTGATGTGGTTTCTGTGCCTGGACAGAGCCTTTTTGAAACCATCCTTTCCTGACCTGCCTGCCCTGCGTTTTTTGTTCAGTGAATCTGCTATTTGGAAGGGCAGATGTTGTTCCAAGGTCCGTGACTGTCACCTACCCTGAGGCTGAGCATCCCAACTGCACACCTGGGCTGTCTCCTGCTGCTTCCTCAGCCACCTGACACCCAGCATCACCTGCTGAGCAGAGCAGCTTTGCAGCCTTGCAGAGGGTGGGACTGGATGAAACTGTTTGAGGAGATTTGTCCTAACAGTGTCACCTTCCCCACGTAAACAGGTACTAAAAATGTGTGCATGGCAAACCTCCCCACAAGGAATAAACATCAAGGAAGGAAAGAAAAACAGAATATCCACCACAGTCCTCCCCTCATTCTGGATTTGAACCAAGCCCTGCTCTTGGAAAAGTTGTAAAACAAGTAAATTGAAGGCAAAGGGCTCCTCTGCAAAGCATCTGCACTTGCTCAGTTGTGGGGAGGACTCGGTGTCTCGTCAGAACAACCCAAGTGTCCCCTTCCATTTGTGGCTGGGCCCGGCCTTGTCTCCAAAGCACCACATGAGGATCAGGAGCCCTGCCAAGATCCATCACTCACAGGGAGAAACCACAGTCCTGTCCCCAAGGATTTCTGCAGTGATCCTCAGTGCCAGAGCCCAGAGCACAGTCTGGGGACAAGCAGAGATCTCTAATTCTTGCTTGTTTTCTGTCTGAAGGCAAAACGCCCAAAGGCCACGACATTAACAGACTATCATGGAGCTGTGAGAGCCTCTGCTGCTCACAGACACCCTTTCAGGACAGCACTTTCATGTGATACTGCACTTTATCCTGACAAATAACCTTCCCTCTCGCTCATCAACCCTCCCTAGAGCACGGACTGGCCGTTTCCTTCAGCTGGGGGTTTCCACCAGGGAAAACCATCTGAAGTTGTATCACTCACATTCCCTCTGACCAAGAACCACCCAGCAGCTCAGCCTCAGGCAGGTCTGAGGAGCTGGGAGGCTCTTGCCTTCAGGAGGTTATTTCCAGATACCCTCTTTCCCCAGAAAAACCCACCCTCAAATAAATTCCCCAGAGCATTTCCCCACTGGAGTTTGAGCACAGAAAGCCTCTGTCCCTGGCACGTTGAGGAGACACCTTGAACTGCACCTACATTTGCACCTGCTGAAAAAATGTGCTTTAGCACCAACAGCTCCACGACAGTTTTTATATAAAGAATTATTCCATTCAAAATCCACACACAGCTACAACACTGCTTCTGCGTCTCATGCATCCAGAGTTAAGAAGAGAAAGAGCTGACCCCATTTCTGTCACAATACACATTTAAATAATTAAATAGAGAAAAAAAAATCCAAAGAGAGCCATGAATGGAGCAGTTAAAGACCAAAGTTTAAGGGCGACAGTAATTTTTGATGTCTCGTTACCAGTGGATGGATGGACACAGCAGAGCAGTGAAACTGCCCCTTGCTGGGGCTGAAGGACCAGTCCCACCAGCAGGGCCAGGGAATCCCAGAGCCCCAGGACACACAGATGCAGCTGGGACAGTGCAGTGCAGCTCCTGGAGGGGACAAAAATCCCTTTTGCCTCAAAACTGCCACTTTCATGATGACATGTCACAACAGGACAAGAGGAAACGGCCTCCAGCTGTGCCAGGGGAGGGTCAGGTTGGACACCAGGAGGGACTTCTTCCTGGAAAGAGTGGTCAGGCATTGGAAGGGGCTGGCCAGGGAGGTTCCTGGAGTGCCCAAGGAACACCTGGACATGGCATTCAGTGCTCTGGGCTGGTGACAAGGTGGGGATCAGTCACAGAGCAGACTCGATGGTTTGGGAGGGCTTTTCCAACCTCAGTGACTCCATGATTCTGTGTGTGAATTAAGGATCACAGGGCAAAACCCCAGGCTGAGCTAAGGGTATGGTGAATCTGCTTTTAAAACAGGGCACAGCACACCCCAGTGTTAATCCTGCTGGATGTGAGTGCTGCCCTACCCAGTTCTGCTGGAAAACTCCAAACACCGGCCACTCAAACCCTTGTCCTTAATACCTATTACCCCAATTACTCAGTTGAATTTGTCCTCCAGTGTTATCATGCCAGCTACAGAGTAATAAACATTAATTATGCAGTTCAGATGCAATTCAACCCCTACAGATGCCAATTCACTTTCCCAAACCCTGGAACAGAGCCAGGTGTTTCAAAGCCCCTCCACCCTGGCTCTGGGATCTCCTGAGGTCTGAGCACAGCCTAGCAGCACCCTGCAGGCTGCCTGCCAGCTTCAGGCATTCTTGATTAATTCTCATTCCCACTGTCACTTCATTTTTATTTACTGCTGCTGGGAGCAGGAGGCACGGAGTGTGTGACCTCAGATCCACCGGAGCACAGCACGTGGAATGATGGATTAGCAGGGTGGAAACAAGGAATTCTGCTGCTTTCTTTTGCCTAATGTGAAACAGCCCTCAATGCCCGAGAAAAGTTTAGGACAGAGGTTTCAACACGTGTGCACATCTGGAAGGATGGGGTAGAAATATCCAAGCCAGAATGGGCAGGTTTTCAGAAGGTTTCGTGGATTTATAAAATACCCAGGATTTGTTACCCTGAGAAGCTGTGGCTGCCCCATCCCTGGATAGGCCAGGCTGGACGGGCCTTGGAGCAACCTGGAATAGTGGAAGGTGTCCCTGCCCATGGCAGGGGGTGAAACTGGGTGGGCTTTAAGTTCTTTTCCAACTCAAACTCTCCATGATTCCATTTCCAAACACCTGCACACATGAGGCACCAAATTCGTGGGCAACCTGTCAGTGGAAGTTTCATTTCTCCAGTCATCTTCAGGTAAGTGGTGCCAAGAGGCAGAAAAGAAGAACAGAAAACAAAGCAGGGGAAAGATCGTGATGGTGACCAGCATTTTAATGCATCTGAAAGCAGAGCAGCTTTTGTAAGCCCTGCTGAGCACACACAGGCTGGCCCTGACCACGGGGTGAGGACACACAGGGGGCTGCATCATGTGAAAATTTACTGTTTAATAAAAGCACCTACTAATTGCTTTTGTTTTGTTTAGCAAAATCCTAAATCAAGGCAGAAAACTGTATACAAACATGGAGAAGGAGCCATTTCTGAAGACAGATTTTGCACTGGGTAGGATCCACCTGGATGCTCCACACAGATACATCCCTTTAACAAACATGTGAGAGCTTTCCCCTCTCTGTCTTTCTGAAAGTATATAAAGCACACAGAAGAATATCTGTGCGTTAGAATCTGTCCTTTAGTCATCTGTTTAAAGAGCTTTTCACAGGAGCAAAGTAGCACTTACTCAGTTCCTGTTCTCCAGGTGTTTGAGCTCAATCAGAAACTATTAATAAAGAACAAGCCTTCAAGACAAAAAACCCAGCCATACTTTGAATGTTTGACTCAAAAATCCTCCTGCAAGCAATTTGTGGTTCCAGCCTGGACCATTCCAGGCAGCCAGAAGCAGCAAACCACACTTGAGACATTGCTCCTCTGACTAAGACATCGCCCCTGTGGGAAGGAAGTATCTTCCACTCTCCCCTCCCCACAAATCACCCGGGGTGGGGAGTCCTGCCTGCTCTTCCTCCTTGGAGCCTGTTTTTCCTGGCATTCCCTCCTGTGCCCTTCAGGCACTCATTATTGTACAGGGAATGTGGGATGGGGATGCCTTCAGAGCTGGGCAAATCCTGCTCTTCAAACAGAAGGTGCCCAACTCGAATCTCCCGCAGGGCAGAGCTGGGACAAGCAGCTGAGGTTTGGGGCAGTGTCTTCCTCTGTGCATCAGAGACCTGATTCCATCCATCAGAGCAAACACAGCCCAGACAGCAGCACTGCTGGAACCAGGAACAGGACAGGGCACGGCACTGGGCATCCTGTGCCACAGGAATGGCCCAGCTCCTGCCAGCCTGAAAATGGGAGCAGGAAAATGGAGAAAACCATTGGACCACGAGAATACCTGCTCTGGGAACAGCCTTAGAAACGTGCCAGTGCTGGAGCAGAAAAAGGCTTCCTTTGTTGGCACTATCCCCTGGAAAGCGGGAGCAGGAAAGGTGCTGTGGCTGGGCTGGCATCACAGCAGTCAGCCTGTGTTTGATCCCCAAGACTGTGCCAGCCCCGGCTCGTGCCCGTGCAGTCTGACATCCCTGCTCAGCAGGGCCTGTCAGCCCTGCCCCAATAATCCACCTGTGAGCATGGACATGAGCAGCAGAAGCCTTGGGAATGGCTGGAGGTTACGTGAACATCTCCACAGCCAGTCCTTGTTCTCTCCCTGCCACTCAAAATGTCACCAAAAATGATGCTTGAGGTGTTCAAACACCACGAATTTCACACTGTAAACAGTATTTACAAGTTTCTTTTATTTTTCAGAACAAAAGCTGAGACTGGGCATTCTTCTGTCGTAATATTGAAGTAAGTACACAGGGAGGTGCTGTAATGTCACACAGACAAACCCCAAAACATCCAAAAGGCACATTTCCAGCCTTCCTTACAAGCTGCCTGGATTAGCCCATCCCAGCCTTTCTGCAGGCTCTGACTTGTGCTGATTTATTCTCCATACACCAGGTAACCCCTTTTAAATGTGGTTCAGACCATGTAAATTCTTTGCTTATCCCAGTGGAAACTCGCAAGGATTGCAAACATTGTCCAAGGACCTTCACAGCACCAGGTACAGTATGAATTCCTACAGGTCTCAGGCACCCCCTGTGCTCCTTCAGGGACCACAGGGATTATCAGTTGCTGTCTCCAGGTTCAGAGGGTTCAGTCCTCACATCATCATTTCAGGACTTGACCCTTTTATTTTAACAACATCACTCTTTTCACAGCAGTCCTGAAATAGCCATCTTCTAGAAATGCAAGTTCAGTGCAATCTTCCTTGGAAAAGAAAGGAAAATCCACCTGCATTGCTGAAAAAAAACCAAACTAAACCAAACCCTCCTATCATTGGCTCTTCCCAACAGGATTTAATTCCCTCCCTTTGTCATTTCCTAGTTTTCATGTTTAAATTTTTCCACAGGAATCAAAAGAAGAATCCTGTCTCTCCTCTTTTCTGAAACAGCTCTCTATATATTCCCACTGCTCCCTAAGAGCTAATAAACTGGATTAATTTTTTGAGGTTTTTAAGCAGAAGAGAAGCTGAGCAGAGACTTAACCCCCCCTCCAAACCTTGCACAAAGCCTGGATTTCACAAGCCGACTTGCAGCACAAATACACCTCCCAGAGAATGCTTTTTCAAACCTTATCTGAGAAGGTTTTGCAAAATAAGCATCAAGCTTATGTAAGTGGTGTAATTCTCTTTACACCACTAAAATGATACTTACAGATGGGAAAGAGTGGGGTAGAATTCCCTCAGTGTAAGTAGCTGTGTCCTGCCAAACCCAGCCAAGGCTGAGATGGATGTTTGAAGTATCTGCTGTTCAAAAGCTTTGCTTTGCTGCCTGCTCCAGAGGGAAATGACACAGTAAATGCCACTGATGGGCCCCAGCACACAGGGTGGGTCTGCACAGCCCAAACTGGGCAAGGCCCAGCACTGAACCCCAAACCCACGGGTTTAACTTATTTCTCTAAGTCTGGAATCCAAAGCTGCCAGGACGGCAACACCCTCACTCTCTGCTATCTGCTTCTGCAACAAAGCACAGCTGTTTGAAAGCTTCCACATTTCTGTGGATGCAGCCTCACTGACAGAATTCCCTGTGTCCATCTGAGCAATCCAGGATATTGCTCAGGCTGCTGCAGTGGCTGAACACCAGTGCTGGAAGCACATCCAAAGGGTGAGGAAAGCGAAATTTGGTTTTCAGGCTTTTTTCCTCCCTCCTTCAATATTTTTGGCCTGATGCAGCTGCGTCCTGCCAAAATCTGTCCCCACTGCACCATCATTCCATGAGCTATTTCACACCTCCCATTCCATTCTCATGTGGAGCCAAATCCACGCAGACACTGCTGGTGTCCAACATGTGATGGAATGGAATCTTCCCCTGGGCACTGGGAGAGGCCATGGGATGTCAGGGGTGAGGTATCTCCATGGCAGAAATGGTGCTCAGCTGTGCAGTTCCTTCCATGCCTTCCTGGTCATTGGATCCAGATGTCACAAGCTTCTCAGCTTTCTATTGATCTGAGAGACAGGGACATGGAGTAATATGGGAGAGGGTCACTTGGGGGAGGGAGAAGCTTGAGCTAGCCAGGTAGAGTACTTTAAAACAGAAGAGAAAAAAAAAAGAGAAAAAAGAAGAAAAAAATACAGGAAAAGTAAGGAAAAAAGGAAAAAGAGAAAAGGGAAAGAGGGAAAGGGGGAAAGAAGAAAAGGTGAAGACAGACAGGGGGAAAAGGGGAAAGAGAAAAAGGGGAAAGAGAAAAAGGAGAAAGAAAAAAGGGAATGAGGAAAAAGGGAAAGGAAAAGAGGAAAAGGGAAAGAAAAGAAGGTAAAAATAAAAGGAAAAAGAAAAAGGAAGAAAGGAAGACAAAGGTGGTTGGTTCTATGCCCATCCTTTAAAGGGATGAAGCCAACTCCCAGTGTTTCCATTTGAGTTCAGTCAAACACTGGGAAGGGAAGGGAAGGGAAGGGAAGGGAAGGGAAGGGAAGGGAAGGGAATTTCTCAGGAGCTGGGCCTGCAGAGGAGCAATTCCCTTTGCCAGGCTCAGAATTTCCCCCACTGTCCCCACACAGATGAAATCCATCTGTACCCTCAGACACATCCCTGCAAAGCACTGGAGAGTGGGAGTGAGGTGCCAGAGGAGTGGGGACAGGCCTCACCTCCATCCTGCCCCATCCCAGCTCTCTGCTGCTCCTGAGGCTCCCTCCTGCACAGGGACATTCTGCAGGCTTTGGGACACACTTATACCTGAGGCACCCTGTGAACCTCTGCAGGTGTAGTAGGGTGGGGGAAGGATCAGAAGTGATGTACTCTGGAGCTAGAGGAAAACTGCCACGTTCTCCAGGCTCACCTGCAACAGCCAGGGAATAACCCCGGGCTCATGCCTACACTAAGCACTGCAAATGTGTCCCAAATGTGAGTGCTCGAAACACTGAAATTCCAGTTTCCTACAGTCCCCTGGAACTCCCTTTCCCAGGCACTGCCCTGCCCGTGGCTGGACACAGACGTGTGCCCGCCCTCAGGGTTTGCTGTGCTGCTTGCCAGCCTGGGCTGCTGGCCTGGGAAGTGCTGCTTTTGTGCCAGACTGGCTCCAGGGGGTTACAACAGTCCTGGAAAATTCCCAAACACTGGCAAATTTGAGAGATGTCCACTTGGAACCTCCCTTCCCTCTCCCGAGAGCACATTTATAAACACGTACAGGAACACATGAAAGCTGCCCACAGAGGGGAATTCCCTGCTGGAATTAACCCTGCTGGAGCTCAGCCTGGCCAGGCTCCATCTCCAGAACAGAACGAGAGGCTCTGCTCTCCAGGATGTGGGATGCTCTGCTCCATAGGATGCAGGATGCTCTGTTCCTCGGGATGAAGGATGCTGTGTTTGTGTTCCTCAGCGCTCCCAACAGCCCACTCTGAGCACAGAGCTGAGGCAGCAGAGCAGGGACACTGCAGATTCACCCCATCTGTGTGTACTCGTTGATAAGCGGGACGCTCAGGTGCTGAGGTGAATCATGGAAAGAGCTGCTATCCTAAACCCAGGAAAACACCCAAACCCAGGCAGTAACTGCACTGAACCTGCCCCTGCCCTGCATCTCCCACAGAGAGGGACTCACTGAGCATATTAAAACACACCCATTATGTAGCATTTTACAAAGTCACACAGATCAGCAGGTGGAGAATTTGTGGGACAGAGCAGCAGATTCCTCTGCCCAAAGCATCTTGAGATGAGAATTCCACACCAGGTGTCTGGGAGCAGCACACTGTGGTAACAAACCCCTGGCTGGGATTCTCCCTGTCCCGGTGTCTGTGTCCCCCCAAAGTGCCCTCAACCTGGGCACACCCACTCCTGTCTCTGGGCTCATCCCTGGGCATCAGCGAGGAGTCTTTGCTTCACATTCTCCATTCTCTCCCCTCAATGCTTCTCCTCTCCTACAACGTGCTGGTGGCAGCACCACAGGCAGTATCCCTGGGGGACTGAGCCAGGGAAGAGATGGAAAACCCCAACCACACTACAGGGAAGTGTCACATCACAGTATTCTGGGGCTCTGTTGGAAAGAGAATGAAAGCCAGGCTGGGGAGAGGAAACAGGGCGTTTACCTGACACGAGATCTGCACCAGGTACACGAGTTCCTTGGACTCACAGCCATTCCTCGTTACTTCGTTCTGTTCCTCTGGGAGCGAAAGCTGCAGAGACAGGGAGGGGAGAGAGAGAGGAGCAGGTCAGTGAGGGGGATAAACCAGGCACACCATGGCACATGGAGCACAACATCCACACCAGCCAGCTCCAAGACATGTCTGGTCTCAGGGAATCGGGGAATCATCAGGGAAGGGCTTGTCTGGCTGGAGCTGCCCCAGGGGAGACTCTCCTGGATTCTGGCACCTCACCTGACAGGTTAAAAATAAAAACATGGTTCAAAAATAAAACAATTATGGGGAGGCAAACTGTTCAAGGCAGGATTAAACCTCCAGCTTAGAAGTCTGCAAAATTAATTGTTCACTGAAAATATCTCTATAAATATTCATGGCTAGTGAATATAGAACAGTGCTTCTCCCTACTCCCTTCTCACATTTTATTTATTTTTTTATTTTATACATTCAGGCAGACATTAGATAATAAAACGTATCTCCTAATTTCAGTGTTGTCAAGCAATTCACCCCAGCAGAGTTTTATGGCACCATTCATCACACCCAGAGTCATTAACTGCATCATCAGGATGTGTTTGTGTGAGAGTAGTGAGGAGAGATTTCACTGTCTCATTTCTGCACAGGGACCAAGGCCGGAGCATGCCACTCCTGGCCTTGTTATCCCCCTAGTCTTGATATCCTGCACTGAAAATGGCTTATGTTTAATGATCTTCTCTGAGAACAGAAACTACAAATCATCATAAGCAAATTAAGACTGTTTGCAAAGCAAATAAATAAAGGAAATGTGTACATAAAACTTAAAAGGCTGTAAAAAAATCCTAATTAGCCACGAGCGAAAAAATCCTGAAACAAATAAAAGCAGAAATGAAAGAAAGGCTGAGGAGAAGAATCCCAAGTTGATGTATTCAATGAATGTAAGCAAGGAAAATCAGAAGTGGGGAGTGAGAGACACCTCATGAAAGAGGGACAAAGAAGGCAAAGTTCTCTCCACACAAATGACCATGACACCTGGAATTAATTCAACTTTGTTCTGCCACAATCTCCCTTCTCTCTGCAAGGAAGTCCCACAGCACATGGATTCAGCCTTCTCCCTCCACCAACCCAACTCCTGCAATACTAATTTATTTTCTGATGGCTGTAGACAGGTAATTAACAACATTCCTGGACCAAAGAAGGTCTTTGGACTTGTACAATTTATTATCAACCTAGGCTGCTGCCATTAATGTGATTAAACACAACCACTGCTTCTGTATTGCACCTTCCCCCCACCTTTGTCATCATTCTTTGCTATCAAATGTCACATTTGAAGTGCTACTGAGTTTTGAAACTACAGCCAAAGGAAACCCAAAGCAAGCAGTAGAGGAAGGCTTACAAATGCTGGAGATATTTTCCATGTTTGCCAGGTATGAGGAGCTCCAGTTCAAAGAGGCCACAAAGATGATCCAAAGGCTGGAGCAGCCCTTCTGTAAGGAAAGGCTGAGAGAACTGGAAGTGTTCAGCCTGGAAAAGGGAAGGCTCCAGGGAGAGCTCAGAGCCCCTTGCAGGGCCTAAAGGGGCTCCAGGAGAGCTGCAGAGGGACTGGGGACAAGGCATGGAGGGACAGGACCCAGGGAATGGCTTCCCAGTGCCAGAGGGCAGGGCTGGATGGGAGATTGGGCAGGAATTGTTCCCTGGGAGGGTGGGCAGGCCCTGGCACAGGGTGCCCAGAGCAGCTGGGGCTGCCCCTGGATCCCTGGCAGTGCCCAAGGCCAGGCTGGACATTGGGGCTTGGAGCAGCCTGGGACAGTGGGAGGTGTCCCTGCCCATGGCAGGGGGTGGAACAAGATGGGCTTTAAGGGCTCTTCCAACCCAACCCATTCTGGGATTCTATGAATTAAATGTGGGTTTCCTACTCCTGGAGAAAGGTTTCCATCCTTAATCTCCCCTGTGCTCACCAAGGGCACACAAACCTCCCAGCCCCAAGGGAATTTCAGGTGTCCCTTCACTGTGTATCAGTGCCAAAGCTCATCACCACAGGCCCTCGAAAAAACAACAGCCAGGCAACAAAATCACCAGAGCTCCCTGGAAGGAATTCAGGGCCTGATTCTGTGCAGCAGAATGTGGGGTAGAGAAAGGCACGGGGTGAGTTAGGATGGGTTGAGTTCATCCCCTTCCCTCTCACACACGGCCACCAGGCCGGGCTCCGGCCTCGCCAGGGCTCTGCACAGACTCCTCAGGAGAGCAGCAGTGTGTCAGCTGCAGGTGTGGGGTCCATGTGTGTAGGACACTGAGGTACAGCAAACCCCATTCCCAAGGCACACCCGCCTGAGGACCATCCTGCTGATGCACATTCAAGGAGTTTGCACCCTCCCAGGCAGCCCCTGCTTCAGTCACTGTTCAGACAAACTCACTGTGTGGAGAGGTGACATCTCAGCCCACTGATGGGCCCTACATCCATGCAAATGTCTCGTTTGAGAGGGGAGTTGTAAAAACCAGCTGAACACTGCTCCCCTCCCACAGGCAGCCTCGTGCTGACTGAGACAGAGACAGAAACTGTTTACACAGGAAAATCTATTGGGTTTATCCTGCAATCCAGCTGTCCTCACATCAAAATGCCCCCAAAGATGAATATTCGCTCATGTTCCCGGTCCCCATGTGGTTCAGTTTGTATTTTGCTTTGTTAATAGACATGCACCAAAGCTCTCCCAAAAATTGTGGCTGTCCTGTCGTTTAAAAGCCTTTCCTGCTGCTGCATCCCTTGTAAACAGAATATCCTGGAAAGCACAGTGGCCCCCAGGCTTGATTTGAAATCCAAGCACAAAGCAAAGACCTTACTGGACTCTGAACATGACTCACAGGCAGAATTTGGTTGGCTTCAAAGTGGGACATTGATTTTTGTGTTCTTAAAGAACAGCAGGGCCTGGTGGATATCCCTGTAACTGTGCCAACGTGTTTTCCTGAGATAAATAATCTGTAAATAGCATTTATGGCAACTGATCAGAGTTAAACAGCACATATTTTATAATATATAATCTGCAATGTTCCTTCTTCACATTGAAATTGGCTGTCAAAGCTTCTGAGCCTGACGAACAATTATGATGCATTAGCTCCCATTAGGTTCATTTACTGTTGGAATACATATACTTAGCTAGGATGAATGGATATGACCGATTTCATAAATAATATTTAGAGTATCCTCAACTTTTCACTGGCAGCATTTCATGATATGCAAAGAAAGCCTTAAAAATGGTCACGCTACACTTTATGGATAATTGCGAACACCACAGAATCAGGGAATCCCAGAATGGTTTGGGTTGGAAGGGACCTTAAAGCTCATCTGGTTCCTTGGGCAGGGACACCTCCCACTGTCCCAGGTTGCTCCAAGCTGGCCTTGGACACTTCCAGGGATGGGGCAGCCACAGCTTCTCTGGGCAATAGTGCCAAGGCATTGCTCAGATTTGCTTTTACACAGCTGGGGACAAGTTTGGGAGTCTCCCCCCTGCTTCCTGCACACACCCACTGAGAACTGATGATGAATTCAACACAGATCATTGCTCCTCTACCAGCAAACTGGTACCACAAGCTTTTGGCTCTTTTTGCCCAAAAGAGCAGCGCTTGCTGGCCAAGACTTTGCTGATCACATATATAGGGAGGTCAAGCTTAAAAATCCTTCTAGTTCATGTCTGAGACAGAGGCTCATCTCTGGCAAGCTGGCTGATAAGGGCACTGATTACAGGGGTCTCCTGCAGAGCAAAACTTATTGGTCATTCCTGTTGTAGGGAAGAACAGCGACAAAGAAGGAGGCTGAGTTATGATATGGCACATTCAGAATTAAAAATAATTAAAAGATGACCCTTGAGATCTGTGCAATCATTTTTTACTTCCAGCCACTGAAGTCTTGTGTGCTCCTCTTACAAACCGCGAAAGCTGTAAAAAATCATCTCAGGGAAAGCACTACATAAATCTGTTGACAGGACTGGGATTGTTGGCTACTAACAAAGTGCCAAATCCTGGCCAGGTAAGACCTGGTGCCCCTGAGCCCCAGACGTCAAAGGAAGCTCAGCTTTAACTTTCATCTCCTTGTTTCCTGAGTGATGTCAATTCCATCATCCAGCTCTCCCGGTGAAAGGATAATTTGTGAGAAGCCTGGGAAGCATAGATTTGATTTGTCTGTGGGACTTAATTCAACTTCTGCTTCATAAAGCCATGAACACACTGATCTCACTCATGCACATCACAGCCAGTGAGTAACACAGAGCTGCAGCAGAGAGCTCACAATAAAATTAAAATATGTAAAAAAGAGAAAAGGAACATAAAAGAAAAGAAAAAGCCTGAAGAAATCCCCCTCCCCAACAGAATTAGAGTTAAGGTTAGAATTTAATGGGGGAGGCGTTCAGTAATTAGATGACAATTAATGAGAACTGTAAACTAGAAAAATAATCTTGATTCCAAATAGAAGGAGCAGATCATCCTTCCCAAACAGTGTAAACTTTTAGTAAACTTTAATTTATCTAATTCACTGACACCTCATCTCATGTCAGAGGTGTGGAGCTACACTGACCTGGGACACAGCCAGGGAATAACACTCCAGAGAGCAGCAAAACCCTGTAAAATAACTCCTACAATTCCTGGAGCTGATTTCAGTCTCCCACACAGCACCTGCCAAGTTTCATCTCAGTTCCTTGGGTAACGATGCCTGAGTGGGAGCCAGCAGAGAGCCAAGACCTGGGCAGGGGATGCTGTGTTTGCACACCAGGGACTGCTCCTTCAAGAGGCTTTAGGGACACTGCTGGTGCAAACAGGAGCTTTTCCAGGAAAATACTGGGACAATCACAAATATCCACCAGCAATCTGAGCTGACAGAGGCATTTCTGGCATCTCTCACAGATGGTGACAGAAACCTGTCCTTGGCCCTGACCTGAGGGTTTCTCGTGGAAAACACACATTTCATGGCCAGTCAAAGGAATTATGGAGAATCCCAGAATTGTTGAGGCTGGAAAAGCCTCTGAGACCACGGAGTCCAACCGCTTCTCCAGCACTGCCAAGGCCACCACTGACCCACGTCCACAAGTGTCACATCCACATGGATTTGAAATCCCTCTGGGGGTGGGGACTCTACCACTGGCCCTGGGCAGCTGTGCCAGAGCTGGACAGCCCTTTCCAGGAAGAAATTTTCCCCAATATCCACCCTGAGCCTCCCCTGGCCCAGCCTGAGGCCGTTCCCTCTCCTCCTGTCCCTGTTCCCTGCGAGCAGAGCCCGACCCCCCCGGCTGCCCCCTCCTGTCAGGGACTTGTGCAGAGCCACAAGGTCCCCCCTGAGCCTCCTTTGCTCCAGGCTGAGCCCCTTTCCAGCTCCCTGGACATAAAATGAACACAGCTGCTCTCTACAGCTCTTTCTCTATGCTTCAAAATATTAATTATTTAATATTAATTACTGCTATTTAACGCAATATTATCCACCTAACATATATAATTATATTGTAGTATATATCTAAATATATGCATATAAATGTGAGTACATTATTTGTATAATAAATATTATTATATTCATATAATAAATTACATCTCTAATAGAAAAGATAATAAACATGTAATTATATTTATATCCTGAATATAACTTAGTTATTATAAGGTGAAGTCCAAGCAAGTTGAGCCTCATTAGCAGCCCCTCTCCCCTGTGATCTAACACAACCAACTGGCAGCATCTGGCCAGTGATCCAGGTGGGACGAGGAGCTCACATCTGTAGGAAACTCCAGGAGACAAGGGATGGCAGGAACGCTGACCACAGCTTTAGCCAGGAGTTTTAAGTCAGTGGAAAGGCTGCTGCTTTTCCTGGCAGAGGTTGTGTCATTGTTCCAAGGAAAGCTGGTGATCTTGCATGTTTTCCCAGGATGGAATTCCAGGTTAAATCCCTGGGGAAGGCAGCCAGACACAGGTGATGGGAATTACTGCCGCTCACACTCAGCCATGGCAAAAGCTCATCAAGCCTCCAGAGCACTGTTACATCTGATAACTTCTTTCTAACAGTATTAGGAATAACTTTTCTTTCCCCTTCCTAAACCACCACACTTTAATGTCTGTTAATCTATGTTGTTTGTGCACTTTAGCAAATCAAACGAGGTCAAAGTCCCGGGACCAGCGGCACCTTCACGCAATGTGTGCACTGGGTGCAAGCCTGTCTGGTGGCCAAGGGCAAGGAGCAGGAGGCTCGTTTCCCTGTGAAACATCGCTATGTTTGATTAAGAAACAGTAATTCTAAGACCCAAATATCCTTGGGACAAATCCTGAAGAAATTAAAAGCTAATTAAACTCCGAGGTGCTGCCTCATTGTAAGGAAAAGCTGTGACCACATATCTCAGCCCCAGTCACCAACAGCCAGTTCCTGCACTAGTTCCTAAATTATCCTGCTGACCCAAGCCCCACTTCACCCTCATTACCCAGGCCATTACTCACAGCAGCTTGTCTGGTAATGGGGCATCTTCCAGACCTGCCTTTTGATACATGTAAAGATTTTATTTTATTATATTTGAAATTTTAGGTTGGCAAATCTTCTCAAACAGGAAACATTTTCTACCTAATTACTCTGACTGCATAAATGTATTTATCTGGCCTGTTTTGACTCACTCCAGCTTTATCTTGCTAAATATACTAGTTATCCTCCCACACACTTCCTATCTTCTCCCGTTTTCCCTTCTCATCCTCAACTGTGGCTTCGGAGCAGGAAAAGAACATTTTCCACAGAGTGGTTTCTTTACCCAAGCGTAAATATCCTGAAGTAATGATCAAAGTAAAGACAAGAAAGCCCCGTTTAAAGAGTATTTTTCTATCTGACTCTCCTTTTTTCCCCTGCTATTCTAAATCACCCCTCTGACAACTCCAACACAGCAAAACTCAAAAGCAACAAAAAACACACAGAAAATCAAATAGGGCTTGATAAGAGTAAAAAGGAAAATGCACCTCCTGTAATGCCACACAATCAGTACTCCAGGCTCCCCAGGGTGTGAGTAAATCCTTTGCTGCACGTCATCTGAACCATGTGGAATGCTGGGCCTTATCCCTGGACAATCATGGAGCACCAGGGGCCCGCCCAGCCACACTCAGCCACCATCAGCAGCAAGCTGAGCAGAGATCCAAGCACAGCTCCCCCTGACCAAAATCAGCTGGATTTTGATCTCTAAGGACTCTTCCAAACCCAAGCATTCCGTGTTTCTTGGGTTTCCACACCTGTTTTGTACAGAGTGTGAGATACCATTGTGTGGAAGGGTTTGGATGCTGGAATTAAACTCCACAGCACCTCTGCAGTAAAGAGGCAAAACATCTCCATGGAGAGATCTTCTCTGGTGCCCAGTGACACCACACGAGGGAACGGCTGGAGCTGTGCTAGGGGAGGGTTAGGATGGATTTTGGGAAAAGGTTCTTCCCCCCGAGGGTGCCGGGCACTGCCCAGGCTCCCCAGGGAATGGGCACGGCCCCGAGGCTGCCAGAGCTGCAGGAGCGTTTGGACAGCGCTGCCAGGGATGCCCAGGGTGGGGTTGTTGGAGTGGCTGTGCAGGGCCAGGGGTGGGACTGGATGATCCTGTGGGTCCCTCCCGGCTCAGGATATTCTGTGATCTGTGACAGGGTGATTCTGTGACACCCTGTTTTCTCCCCACGGATTGAGCACAAAACAACAGAAAACATCACTGGAATGTGCCAGGATACGAGGGATAGATGTGAAATGGACTCACGGAATCCCAGAACGGTCTGGCTTGGAAGGGACCTTAAAGCTCATCACATTCCACCCCCTGCCATGGGCAGGGACACCTCCCACTGTCCCAGGCTGCTCCAAGCCCCAATGTCCAACCTGGCCTTGGGCACTGCCAGGGATCCAGGGGCAGCCCCAGCTGCTCTGGGCACCCTGTGCCAGGGCCTGCCCACCCTCCCAGGGAACAATTCCTTCCCAATATCCCATCCAGCCCTGCCCTCTGGCACTGGGAAGCCATTCCCTGGGTCCTGTCCCTCCATGCCTTGTCCCCAGTCCCTCTCCAGCTCTCCTGGAGCCCCTTTAGGCCCTGCAAGGGGCTCTGAGCTCTCCCTGGAGCCTTCTCCTCTCCAGGTGAGCACCCCCAGCTCTCCCAGCCTGGCTCCAGAGCAGAGGGGCTCCAGCCTGGCAGCAGCTTCGCATCCTCCCTGGACTCGCTCCAGCAGTTCCGCATCCTTCTTTCATGGGGGGCCCCAGAGCTGGACACAGCAAATCTCTTTCCCAGCAGACAGGAGCTCCCATCCAATCAGAGGTGTACTCAGAGGTTGGGTTTTATGCAAGAACTCACACTGAGTAAATGTAAGAGGTTGTGGGATGTGTGTTTTGCCTGCAGTTACTTCCAGAACTATTTTAAGCTTGCAAATCACACAAGACAATTTCTTCCTATGGCAGGATGATTATTCAGCAGTCAGCATCCCTTCATCTGAGCTTCACCTTCAAGACTGACAAATCCTAGCATGGTTTATAAATATGAACAGCTCAAGAAAAGGGCAGATCCCAAGCCCAGCGGGACCCTCGGGGTGCTTTACTGGTACTGGATGCAGCACTGGCTCCACATGTGCCTTACAAGTGCAAGAACAGGTCTCCTTTGGGCTATTTGGCTATTTTGTTTTTAATATCAGCTTCCAGTGAGGTCGTGCACAAGTGCTGCACGTCTTGGTGCTTCTGAGAGAGGTGAGAACAGCTGGGACGCTCCTTGAAGTCCTCCAAAATCAAAACTCCTGCAGAGAATAACTTTAAAATCATAGAATCGCAGAATTCTATTCTAAGGCAGGGACACCTTCCACTAGCCCAGGCTGCTCAGAGTCCTATCCAACCTGGCCTTGGACACTTCCAGGGACATGGCAGACACAGGTGGAGATGTATGGACACTGAGAAGTCCCTGCTGGGCTCCCATGGAAAAATGGAGCTCCTGGCGTGGGACAAACTGCTGCAACTTTTAAAATACACATCCCCTGAGCTCTGCCCAGAAGGATGGGAAATGGCATCACTTCGAGGTGGCAGCAAAGACTCCTCTGCAACCACAGCAGCTCTGAGATCTGACCTGCTGGGTTTTCAGTTTTCCAGGGACTGGACAGGTCCACTCTGGTCCATCAGACACAGGGTAAAAAGATAAGGCAGGTTAAGAGATATCAATCAGCTAAGAGAGAAATCTAAAAACACTTGGCCAGTGCCACACTTCTCTGGGACACAACAAGAGGAAAGGGAAGGCAATTCCTCATGAATTTTACCCTTTCCAATCTCACACACTGCTTTGGACAGGAGGGTCCTCCCCATGCTGCTGCTGTAGAGCTGCTCTGAGACACAAATCACAGGAGATCCAGCCGGTGCCTCTCTGGAGAGGAAATCAGGAGTAACCTTGACCTAAGTGCAGTCAGAAATGCACAATTTGGAACGATCCCCCTTTCAATCCCCGATCCCAGGCGGAGCTGCCAACGCAGGCCGCTGGTGTATAACTGCTGGAGTTTGTTTGTTTTAACTCCTAAGCCAAGTCTATTTGATGCCTAAGCTTGTTGAGACACAAAATCTCAGAGTTATATCAGAGACACTTTCCTCAGATTTTCCCATGTTAAGCTGCAAATGTTTTCTCAAGTGGTCTCACCCTTCTATTTCCGCTAAATGTATAAGAAGGTCAATCTTCAAAAGCAATGAAATATTGATAAAAACTTCTTAGATGCAGCCACTGGAGACCCCATTAGGCAAAAACAACTTCTGAGTGTCTCCAAACAGAATGTTTGCATGGAATTAAAATATTGGAGGTTATTAAAAACAAAGCAGGAACACCCCTGCATGTGGCTGCAGACAGAGCAGGGCCTCGGGCACTGGGGATTGGCACAGAGCACAAAACATCCTGGATTGCTCCATGGGCTCCATCTGCCACCTGTGGGGTTTCTGGTTGGAATTTCCTGGGTTTGTCTTCTGTCTCTAAAGCTCTCTATGCTGAGAAACTTCTGCGCTCCTTGGATTCCAGGCTACAGAAATCACGGCCTTCAGATAAACAGTGTTGAACTTCATCAACTGAAGCCACTGGGCTGAGAACTGCTTCTCACCTTAGCTGGGTAAAGCCTGGATTTTATTGGTTTTTATGACACAGGATCTATGTCACTTGGAATGGCATTTGGGAAGACATGGGAGAAACACAGAACTACTGACAGATTTGCTTCATGGATTTCTTTCCTGCGTTTTTTTGCTTCCACGATGACCTCATTTCCTTCTCCTCTGGGGGGACACGACTTCCAGTCTCTGGGGTTCAGGAGACAACATGGAACACAACACTAAGCACAGGCTCTCAAACCAACAGCCAGGGGCATGGGAGGCTGTTCTCTCACCAGACTTACAAGGGGTAGGAAGCTACGAACAGTGACAACTTGGAAAGTCCCTGCACTCAGTAACTGTGACCACAGCTGGGGCATCACTGCCAGAGCCTGGCTGGGAGCGTGGAGTGGTTCAGGCAATCACACTCCTCCTGCAGCCTTGCCCCCAGGGAGGTTATCAGGCCATTCCCACCACCACAGGGGCACAGGAGTGAACTTTCTGTGCTCCCCTGTACGGACACGCTCTCCAGGGACTGAGAACTAGAAAATAAATGAGCAGAATCTGTTACTCACTCCCATCTATGGCTTCTGGCCACCAAGAGACAACCCATGGGATCAAACACAAAGCACAGAGCTCTGCCAGCACACCTCTGGTGGGAATCCAATCCACAGCTGCTCCAAGGAGAGCTGCCAGGGTCAGCCCAGCCCGGGTGCATCTGGCTCAGCACACAGAGCCTCCATTATGGCACACTGTGGATGCAATGACTGTGTTGTTGTTTGGGGAAAACAGCCCATTCCAGGAGGACGTGTGATGTCCTGCTCTTGTTCCCAGAGCTCCATCCCAGCATCCCTGGCCAACCTCACCTTGAGCTCTGCATCCCCTGGGGCTTTGCTTTTCCTAAGGAAAGGAAATAACTGTGGTGCAGCCACAAGGAAATGCAAACAATCTTGGGGTGCACAACCTATTCCTTCTAAATTCAATTTCCATAAAAAAATATGGCATAAATGAAACATTTCCTTAATGAAAAGCAATTGCAAGGCTGGGTTAAATGACTGCGGGCACAGGTTCCTGTTAACACTACACTGCTAGCAAAATCTAATTACAAACAACAGCAATCCCTGGCACAGACACCTCCAGGTACCAGAAACCAGGTCCCAGGCAGAGAGGTTTGATGTAAAGAGTTTGAAGACATATTTGAGTGACTTTACAAAAAGGAACTTTGGGGGCATTTCAGGACCAGGCAGAAGATTTTGAGCTTCTTGTTTTGTCTCACACTTCTGAGACTTGGCTCTCATTAAGCTGCACAGTACTTGGAGGAGCAGGAAGGAAGGAAGGAAGGAAGGAAGGAAGGAAGGAAGGAAGAAGAAGGAAAAGAAAGAAAAGAAGGAAAAGAAGGAAAAGAAGGAAAAGAAAAGAAAGAGAAAGCCTGGCTATTCACAGAAGTGTGCTGCAAGGAATCAGTGTAAGGAAAAAGCGACAAGTCAAACAGATCCCAAATAATTAATTTAAATTGCAGAGTGGCTGAATGTTGTGTGTGAGAAGTAGTGCCATGCACACTGTGCAGGAATTTGAAAGCTGCCAGTCCAAAAAATCCTGGTTATTCTGCTCAGTCTGCTCCGCCAAACACACACAGAGAAATAAAACACAAAACCCCCTCAGTTTCTTTAAGTCATGGCAGACACTAAGCTCGGAGTTCTGAGTGACACGGGTGCTGTATCAGCAGCACCACCAACCAAATGAAAGGTGTCACTCAGCCTGACCAATTTATGGGGGGGGAAGAAGTCTGGGAAGAGATTCCCTCTCTTCACATATGCAAATCTGGGTAGAGGGATGAAAGGCTCAGTGGCCCTTAGGATAAGCAAGGAGCAAAGATAGGCAGGAAATAGGAAGTGGTTTAAGTCCAACTCTCCCACACAAAAGCCAAGGAGCTGAGCCAGCACAAAGGGAGCTTTGGGACACATCCTGACAGCTACAGAGACTCAGCCTGCCAAGGCAAGGAGCAGGGGAATTCTCACAAGGGTTTAGCAGGAGCGTTGGAGATGCTGAGCACCCCCTTGTGCTGCTCACTGAGAACCTGGAGTGGCACTGAGCTCCCAGGGCACGGGTTCCAGAGGTGGCACGGGGACAATGGCATTCCTAGAAAGTCCAGATGCTGATTTTGTGTGGTTAATAATTTACTGGCTATGACTGAAGAAATGCATGCAACCTCCTAGGATTGCTCTGTGGCTCCTGTCAGCACAACATCCAAGTGAGCATTACGTGTCCCTGCACCTGATGGAAGATTTATCCCAGTCTGCTTCACATACCCACAGATCTGCCTCAGAAACATGGAATAAAGGTCTAAAATTATACAGGTAAAAGTTCAGAGTCAACATGCACTCACTTTGACAACAGATATTCCTTTATATTCAAAAGATTCTTTATAAAGGTACATGGAAGATCAAAAAAGAGAAAATAAATGATAAAATCTCCTTTGCTAACCCTACCCATGTAACAAAGGGCATGTCCTAGGAATTATTAGCAATAGTTTGGAACACATTTAGCACCAGAAAATGCAAGACACTCCTTTTATTACTGGCCCCTCCTTTCTCTACTTAGTAGGAGATACACTAGAGGTTTAAGAACATTTATCTCAAAAGCCATTCCCTTCTCCTGAGGCAGGAAAGCTCTGCTGGGATGTTCCCCACTCCACTCCCAGCTAATTCCCTATACCTCATTAATACGGCTTTTAGACTGACTTCCACACTGCAAAAAGATCTTGCCAAAGGCCACAGGTTAATCTCTAGGAGGAGATTTGCATTATCCTCAGCTTTAAAATCTGTCATGGAAGACAGTGTGCACAACAACACAACCACCTCCCCTCCTCTGAACTACCTCTGAAGATTCTGCAAAGAACCCTTGTTAAACTGGAATCTGAATCATTCTTTATTGCCACAGCAGCACTTGGTGCCATCCTGCAGGCACTCTTCCAGCGGTTTTATTTTATCTTGATGACCACGGCAAACAAAAAGGATCTCAGAGCAAGCCCAGAGGGTCTCTGAGGCTGTGCACTACTTACCCCTGCTACAATGCTCCGTTCTTTCCATGGACGGGCTCCCTAGCCAAGGCCTAACAGCTCCAGGTCTCTCTGTAGCTTCCCAGCAGCCGACTGAGAAAACCTTCCCCGCATCAGCTCCGGAGTGCAGCGCTCCAGGCTGGGAATCAAAGCCAGCTGCCCACGGCGGGGTCTCTCGCTCCACAGCCGAGCGTTCCTAGGGCCAGCACCGGGCTCTGCTCCACAGCCGAGCGTTCCTAGGGCCAGCCGAGCTCTCCCCCCACAGCCGAGCGTTCCTAGGGCCAGCCGAGCTCTCCCCCCACAGCCGAGCGTTCCTATTGCCAGCACCGAGCTCTGCCCCCACAGCCGAGCGTTCCTATTGCCAGCACCGAGCTCTGCCCCCACAGCCGAGCGTTCCTATTGCCAGCACCGGGCTCTGCTCCACAGCCGAGCGTTCCTAGGGCCAGCACCGGGCTCTGCTCCCTCAGCCG
>NW_024581119.1:5957730-5979210 GCF_017639235.1 Corvus kubaryi
TTCCTAGGGCCAGCACCGGGCTCTGCTCCCTCAGCCGAGCGTTCCTATCGCCAGCCGAGCTCTGCCCCCACGGCTGCCCCGAGCGCCGCGTCCACGCTGCCCATTTCATGCTCAGTTGGCACCGCAGAGAAAGCCGTGCTGTGCCTCCCGCTGCCGCTCGCTCTCTCATTGGAAAGGTCCCGCGGGACGAGCCGTGGAGTTCAGCGGGAGCCAAGAGAAACAGGGAAGCAGGGAATGCATGCAGGGATTGTGCTCAGCGCGGCACACGAGAGGCTGCACAGCCCCAGAGCAGAGCAAAGCAATGACAGCAGCTGCCAGCACACGTCTGAGAGCCAGCACAGTCCGGGGAAGGATTCCTCATGTCCCTGCTTTCCCACTGCTGCCGGCCGGCTCCGGGCTACAGCTCCATGAAATTCCCCTGCAGCCCCTGCAGCCCGCAGGCTGGAGCAGTGCAGGATGCGCGCCCAGCGCCGGGGCACAGCGGGGCTCTGCTCACTGCACAGTCCCCACACAAAACAAGTGCTCGATGATGAAAAGTTTGCTGTCAAAGCCTTCCCTGGCCGGTGAACAGCCTGGACACGTCTGTGTGCGACACAGAATGAATGAGACTCATCTGCAACATCCAATATTGCAGATCATTATTCACTGGCTGGGTTTTATCATTCAGCACCTGAGACCCCATCAACACTAAGAGAGAGGTCACCTTCCCCACAGACCCAAAAACTTGGGTTCAATGTGGGTTTCAATTTTTAAATTTGAGTGGTAATTTAACTGAGCGATTATTCTGATGAACACCACACCAATGTGCTACTGCAATTCCACAACACTTCTGCCAGTCCAGAATATCCAAGCTCAGTCCTTTCTATGGAGAAAGAGGCATTTTGGGAATCACTGGCCATGGAAGTGGTTCTATCCCGGCCAGCCCACCCCTGCCTGGTGATGATTGACCACCAAAGGGAGGAAATGCCATTAACTCTCTTTTCTCTGTGAACTCCAGGGTAATATGGAAATATTAAGATCTGACACTTTCCCAGCACAACCTCGTGCTTTCATTACATTTGGTCACAGAGGTCCCTTGTCAAATTCAGGTGTAATTTTGCAGTCCAAGTCAGGGAAGTTTTAGAACAAAGTCAGTTCTCAAAAGCTGCAGGTCCCAGTCAGAGCCTTCATCTTCCACAAGCCAAGAAGAGCTTTTACCCTGAGTATGTCAGAAGTCAGACCTGTATTTCACTTACTATTTTACTGTAGATGATGCTCTGTTTGAGACTGTCAGTGTCAGAGATGGGCTGGGCAGCCCAAAAATGCCAGGGAATGATCACCTCAAAGTTCATGTTTTAAGTCTGCAGAGAACAGATTTTCCAAGTCTCTTGCCCACTTGGCAGATTTATTTCTGTATCAACACAGGGAGGGGACAGAGAGTTCTGCCCCTTCCAGCCCTGATACCGCTGCTCCTGCCCATGGGCAGTTCTCCAAATTTTCCCCATTTGTTGCCTACCCTGACAACAACTTCAATCTATTTTATGTGTCCCTTGTCCATATCCTACATGATAAACACCCTTGAGGCCTAAAAAGCATCTTCACGTGGCTGTGAAGACAATTAATCAGCTTTTCTTCCTCACAAATGTCGAGTGTAGCACAGCACAGTGCAGGAACATACATTTTTAAGGCAGTAAAATGGATTTTTACAATAGGAACATAAACTTTTCAAGCCTTCTTCATCAGCTGATAGCAATTTCCTCCTCTTCAAAGTTTCTCTTTGTTCTTTCAGCTCTGAAAATACCCCCAAGAATTTTTAATGCTCAATGCAAGCTGTCTAAAGAACTGAAAACTAGCATTGTTAGAAAGAAACTCTATTTCTTTCCTACCCAATGCCCAATTTCTCCCAAACCTTGGAAATTTCCTGTCCACTAAACTGTCAAGAAGGCCTTTAACTGTTACACTGGAAAATGTGCCACTGGTTGCTGTATTTTCAGGTATGACAAGCTGGGAAAATTTATGAGATGGCTTCTCATATCCCCAAATAAGTGAGACTGTGGGGTGCTGCAGCACAAAGAAATAAACATTTAGGGAATGTTTATGAAGGAAATCAGTGCCTATAAATTACACAGCTTGGGCCACCCCTGGAGCAGCCTTATTTAGTGCAAACAGGGTATAATCAGCAAGAATGAGCCTTCCATGTGCTGCTCTCCCCTCAGGGTCCCTCAGTCCATCTGATTCCAAATCCCCTCCTGCACCTGGTTGTTTCTGATAAAATCAGAAAGCAATTCCTGACACAGAGTTGGTGCCACTACACATCACTATGTGCAGCCTGGCCTGTCATGGACAAAGGGATTAGAGAAAGTGACAATGAAGAAAATCTTTTCTGAGGATGGAAACATATTTGCTGAGGCCAGAAGCAGCCTGAAATGACCTGTAAGAGGCAAGAGAGGGATGTCTTGAGTGTGGTCCCTACCACACACTATCACAGAATCATTAAGGTTAGAAAAGACCTCCAAGACATCAAGTCCAACCTTTGAGTGAAGAATCAGCATTTACGGTTTATAAACACATGGAGCTGGAAAGGATCTTACCTGTGTAAGACCAGCCTCATTACAAATTTTGCTCCTTCTGATAAACAAGTTCTGGTACTTGATCACGTAATTCCTACCAGAGAGCTGATTTCCTTCTAAGTGGGAAAAAACCCACCAGCAAATAATCAAAATATTCTCATTCCCTCTACTGACAAATCACATTTTAACCAGCCACGATATGGACTACTCTCTAAATTAATTTGAGTTCATTAAATGAAATCATTGCTCTCATCCTCACAAACAACATCCAGCTCTCACTGGCACATGCAGATCAGAAGCCTGCTTGAATTTCCAATTCTGAAATAATTTCCCTTTGATCTCCTTGCTGCTGTGGGTGTTTATAGACTCAGGGATGAGCTGAGGCAGTTTGGGAGTGCACACAATGTGCTTTACACCCCACCAGGTTGGTGTCTCCAGTGTGAAGTTCTGTAGAGGAACAAAGCAAAATTTTCCTTGAATTTGCCTCAACTCTTTCCCAGAAGAAACCACCACCAAATCCAAGAGCTTCCCAGGAACCCAAGGCCAGAGGATCATGCAGGAGTCACACTGTGTATCCTGTGACAAACCCTTACCAGCACCCACAACACCCCAGCACCAGGCACTCGCTGTCCCCTCGCCCCACAGGGCTGAATTGAGCAGGTAACTAAAAATTGCTTGGCTGCAAACCAACCTCTGTTTCCAACAGAAATTCCCATCAAACTGCCAATCCAGCCCTGCAGAACCAGCAAACCCAGGCTGTCTCCAGAGGAAACCACCTTCAGTCACTGGCTGCTGGACCCTGGTGGCTGCAATGCCAGACACGTGAGAAAGGCCCCTGGATACTCCTGGCACATGTGGCCACCCTCCTGTGTCAGTCCTTCCAGCACAGCTGTGCCCCCACAGGGCAGAGCAAATGCCTTCCACATCCCTGCTCAAAGCAAAGCTCACTCAGCTAATGATGGGTTACAGCCACACTTGACATGGCTGGAACACAGGAACTTCAGGGCTCTGGCACAGTGGGTAATTTAAAAAAGAATATAAATGCCCCTGACCTTCCAGCTCTCCACAAAATACACATTTTTCAAAGTCCTGAGCCAAATCTGGAGCATTTCAAACCCTCTGAATGGCTCCAATTTAATTTGTTGTTGTTTGGGTCTGTGTTGATTAACACATGTAAATAAAGGCAGCTGGTGTTACCTCTCTCTTTTTCCATTTCACACTCTATTAAAGCCTGGTTTCACAATTAATTGAAAGCAAGGGAGATTATTCAGAAATGAATCCTCTCTGGCAGGTCTAGTCAAAACCTGGGGAGACCCAGCTCCCCTCCTGGCAGCATCCAGAATCCAACATCTTGGATACCACACAACGACACCAAAACAGTGCTGGAAAAGGAAATCAAACCCCTCATGTTGCACATTCCTCAGCACAGGAGAGGGGAGGATTCTTCTGTCCTCCTGGCAGGAAAACTGTATTTGTTCATGTGCAGATTTTAAGAGACCAAAGTACCAATGAAGACGGAATGAAGAAATGCTTCTCCTGCACCCAAACTATCCAAAAACAGGGCCCAAGGAACAGCCCAGCCATGTTCAAATGCCTCCAGCTTGCTGCAGGAGGGATTTGCCTCAGTGTGGAATCAGAACTGTAGCTCAGGAGCCATGAAAGCACAGCAGTAACAACTGGATATAAATACCTGACAACCTCTGGACATGCTCTGAACCCCAAAAACTCATTTATGACACATGGATAAATTGTACAAAGTCAGCCCATGACCACAGAAATCTCCTCCTTGGACTGCCTCACGGTTTCTCCTGCCCTTTTCTACACCCCAGCCCATCCCCACACCCAAGAAACCCCAAGGAAGCACCAAGATGAGAATTCTGAAGTTCACAATGCTAGAATTTTATCAAAACCATCTCCACCAAATCATAAACTCATCAAATCCCAGAGTGGTTTGGGCTGGAAGGGACATGGAATCCCATCTCATCCCAGGGGCAGGGACACCTGCCACTATCCCAGGTTGCTCCAAGCACTGTGCAACCACTTGGACACTTCCAGGGATGGGGCAGCCACAGTTTCTCCAGGCAGAAATGCATCTGTTTGGAATTAGATGCAGGCAGGAGACCGCTGCTGTGCTGAATTTGCAGAGCAGGGCAATCCTGAGAGCCCTGTGCACACTAGATGGCATTGCACTACAAACTATGTCAGGGACCAGGACAGGATCCTGGGTCCTGAACAGCAGCACAATCATCCTCCTGCTCCCAGAGCCCCGGGTTTTCCTGAGAGCACAGCCCAGCCGAACTGGGTGAATATTTACAGGGTCAAGACAATGGAGATGGCTCTGGAAGAGGAACCAGCACTTGGTGGCTTCAGGCTAAAACAAAGAGGCAATTAAATTAAAGAACCTGCCTGATTTATTAATTTATGTAAAAGAGAAGTGGCCTTGCCACAAAACAAAGCATCTTTCCTTTCACTGTCTTCCCCTGGACCAAGCAGGATTCTTCCCTCGGCTGTTGCCAATCAATGTGCACAGCCTCAGCCCCTGTCAGCCTGCGAGGGGACCATAATTTATATTTATTTGGCTCATTCAAGAACCACTTACACAGAAAAGCCACATGAACACACCAGGAATGAGGTTTTCTCCAGTGTTTGTCCATCATTTTTTCACAGATTGAGTTTATGTGCTGGTGACACAGATGAGGATATAAACCACTCGAATCCATAACACGTGGTTTAAGTTTATTGAGAAGTGTATTCATCCACAGTCAAAAAAATAAGACTAAGGCAGTGAATATGATTTTTTATACCGCTCTGTAAGATGTATACAGTTTTTATCTTCCTGCATATAGCATTTCATAAAACTGCTGACTTTCAAGGAAAGTGCATTAAAATCACAAAGTCTTTTTTTTCTCTGAGCTCCAAAATCCATTACATTCTGTGGGAGGCCAGTGACAGTTTTACTCATAGTCTACTTTTCCATTTGCTGGAAACAAGCACATTATTCCTCTGAGGGAACTGAAAATTGATACAGCCCTGTCATTCCAAGCTATTAGTCTCCTACTCACTTCTTCTGTTTTCTCCCCCAATAAATCAATATTAACTTCTTTTTTTCCACACTGATAAGAATCAAAGTCACTGGAAAAATGCCTTATATACCCGACATATCAGCAGGAGTGCCAAGGGAGAAGAAAAAACAACACAGAACTCCCAGCAACAGTAATTTTGATGGAGGGAAGAGTGCTGTGGCAATGAGCAGCTTAACTGGCTTAAGGGAGTCATTGATCCTGTCTCACTGTCACAGATTCTAAGCACCTTTTCTACTCCAAGTGCAGCTACATTTATGCTGTGATTTCTCAGCCTCCTGTCATCCACAGAGAGGTATTTGTATCCGAACTGTGCTGTGCTGAGTAAGATTTGGGATTTTTCATGTGCAGAGAAGCAGGGCCAAGAACTGAACTCCTGAAGCAAAGGCCAGAAACACAACTCACCAAAGCACACAAGGGAAAAACAAACGTGCCCTGGAGAGCCTTGGCGCAGGAGCCTGGCGGTACCATGTGTGGAGGTGCAGGATGTGAACAGAGCTGAATTCCCATTAGGAAGGGCACTCCTGGCTCTCCTGGAAGCAATTCTGCTGGAGCACAGCCCCACCAGACCCTCCCACAAGCAGGGCTCGGTGCTGGGCGAGGAAGGCTGGAGGAAGCAACACCAGCTTTCCAGACACTCCAAAGGTGGGACACTCTCCCCTCCCAGCATCAAACACCTTGCTGCAGGAGGGATTTGCCTCAGTGTGGAATCAGAACTGTAGCTCAGGAGCCATGAAAGCACAGCAGTAACAACTGGATATAAATACCTGACAACCTCTGGACATGCTCTGAACCCCAAAAACTCATTTATGACACATGGATAAATTGTACAAAGTCAGCCCATGACCACAGAAACCTCCTCCTTGGACTGCCTCATGGTTTCTCCTGCCCTTTTCTACACCCCAGCCCATCCCCGCGCCCAAGAAACCCCAAGGAAGCACCAAGATGAGAATTCTGAAGACTGGAAGTTCACGATGCTAAAATTTTATCAAAACCATCTCCACCAAATCATAAACTCATCAAATCCCAGAGTGGTTTAGGCTGGAAGGGACATGGAATCCCATCACATTCCACATCTTTCACTATCCCAGGTTGCTCCAAGCACTGTCCAACCACTTGGACACCTCCAGGGATGTGGTGTCCAGAACCCCTCTGGGAAATGACAACAAAATGTGCTTTTTCAAATGATGAAGAAGGGTCTGGAAATAAGAACAAATATTGCTGGCCCAACTTGCACAGGTTTATCTTTGCAGAGTGTGCAGGGTCTCCAAAAGCCTTGTCCATCAAAAATGAACGTCCCTGCCAGCCTGCAGTGGCTGACACCCAAAGCTGACACATCCCACCCACACCTGTCTGAGCAGGAACCTGCAGCACAAGGCCGAGGCAGAAGGCAGCGGGGGGAGATCAGCGTCACCACAGCCACACCTGGGAACTCCTTCCCCATGGTTTATTATCTGGCTCAACACCAACTTCTCTTGCTGACAAGAGCAGCAGCAAATGAAGGAAAATCATCTCCCCTTACCTGGCAGGAGGAAGCGATAAAAGCTGAGGGGAAACTTATTGCATTTCCTCCCATGACCCCACAAGTGGGAAAGATCAACAGCCACTCGAGTGGACAAACCAGGCTGTGTGAAAGCCAGCCCTGCTGGCACTGAGGCTGTGCCTACATTCCCTGGCATGAAGCAAAGGTTGGGCTGTGACCAAACTGACTCCTGGATGCACTTTGAGAGAACACAGCCACAGCAAGAGCACTTCCCAATAAAGCCCTTCAGCTTCCCACTCTGCCAGACGTGAGCTGGGGAAGGTTGCAAGCAGGATTTTGTGTGTCCATGCATGAGAAATACCTCAAATCTTCACATCTCCAATCTCCCCCATCCTGCTTTTTTACCCAAAGAAATAAAAAGTCCTTGTCCCACAGCTGGGACAAATCTGACAGATGTTTTGTAACCCACTTGCATTTTTGTACAACTTGAGCAAGTGCTAAACATGGAACGGACTCGATGGAAGCTCTTCCCTCAGCTAAAGGGGGAAAGGGGTCTGGAAAATGAGTGGGAGAGCTACGTGGCCAAACTGATTTTCTAAAACAAAAGCTTTTCTAGGAGTAGAACCCAAAACTTCCCCTCTTAGCTGAATGTTGCATAAAAACTTCAGCCAGACTAAAAGTATCTGGCATTAACAGGAAACTCACAGGTCTGGGCTCTATTGCATCTCCTCATCTCTTCCCGTGCACAAACACATCCACACACGTGGTCCTGTCTCCTGCTGCTCACAAATCCCCATCCCCACAGCTCCAGCACATCTGCCCGTGTCACACCTCACCAGCAGCTGTGCTGGGGAACAAGGACATGCTCTGAACCCCAAAAACTCATTTATGACACATGGATAAATTAACTTCAAGGACCTGCCTGATTTATTAATTTATGTAAAAGAGAAGTGGCCTTGCCACAAAACAAAGCATCTTTCCTTTCACTGTCTTCTCCTGGACCAAGCAGGACAAGCTGTGCCCTGCACAACTTCTCCAACTGCTCTTCCTTTGAAGAAAGAGGTGCCCCAGGGAACCTGCAGGCTTTGGGCAATATTCAACTCACACAAGCATACAAAATTCAAAACATAGCTGACAAGTAATTCAGGTGTAGTGGTCTAAGAACTAAATATTTTCTACGTATTAAAAAAAAAAAAAAAGACCACACACTGCAGGTGTTTACCTGCTCTGCAAAGTAAATATTGCCCAGACTGAAGAGAAACATATATACAAGGTGCAGAACAAGCATAAATCAGTTAAGACAAGGCACCATAACCTCCCTCACACACACATACATGATGTTTTAATATGAGATTTTACGTTCATCAGAAAATCCCAGAGTTGTTTGGGTTGGAAGGGACCTTAAAGCTCACCTCATTCCACCTTCCACTAGTGCAGGCTGCCCCATCCCACCTGTAATCAATCCTACAGCTACAGGACACAGACAAATTAGGGTGGGAGGGAACTGAGTGTGTTCGTGGTGAAAACATCCAATGACATTTCCAGGAGTTAAATGATTTAAAGAAACTCCACTGGACCCCATGAAGGAAGTTCTCCAGAGTACAACCAGGTGATTATTTACACTCACAGCCACTACTGTGTGTTCAGCAGTGACAGGGATGGGGGAGAGGAGGAGGAAGAGAAAGGACTGAGACAAGGCCTGTTTCTGCCACATCCTGGGAAACTTCCAGGATTCTGACAGAGGAAACAGGATTAATGTCTTTATCATCAGTATTAACAGTCTTCCCACCGAAACAGAGATGCCCAAACCTCGGTAGAGATCCAAACAGGCACCAGTACAAGCCCTAAAATGAGTGGTTTGGTTTAGTTTTATCTCAACCCAATTAAGAAGGAAAATCTCTAAGAAGATACTGAAACATAGATGCTTCATCTGAGGCTCCACAAAACTCAGGAATTCCATAATGGTTGCTATATAAGGCTCCAGCCTCTCTAATTTTGGCAAAAGGCACTTCCCAGCAAACACAAAGCTGCTCTAACTCAGGCAGTAAGAATAAAACAATTGACACTACTGTCACTGATTTTCAGTGCTGAAACGAGATTCGTTTGGGAAAGAGACTGAAATTATCATATTGAAATCTTAGGTCTTAAGCAATTATGGGATAAACTCAAGTTTCTTGAAACAAACAAGCTTCTTCACTCTGGTTAGAAAGCCTTGAAGATACTTGTACACTGAAGGGATTGCACAGAAAAATCCCTAAGGAAAAGTGAGACTTATTTTGAAATTTTTAATCCCCACGATCTTTTATCTCATTTTATAACTTGGTGATATTATTTCTTAGAGACATTATGGTGGAAAAACTGGATTCTATTGTCAGTGGTTGGTCCTGATGATCTGGGAGGTCTTTCCAACCTCAGTGACTCTGTGTCAGACCAGGGCCATCAAACTCATGACACTGCACTGAAAAGCATCCCATGGTCTGAAATATTAATTGTAACCTGCTGACTACCAAAAAGTGAATGCAGTGGGGACTTTAGAGCTTTTCTGGTCAGTCACAAGATGCCAAAGTTGGATTCCTCCTAAATTTTGCCTAGAAGTGAAGCTCTTGGTTCACTAAATAAGCCCCAGTCAGGACTCACAGCCTGTCAGTGGGGTACAACACACAATCCTCTGGAGTAAGGAGAGAAGGGCCAGGAAAATCAGACTCTCCTGAAGCCAGGAACAGTGTGCCATCCAACCTCCCACATCCCCTGACACTCCACACCAAGAGCACTTCATCAGCACTGGCTTTTTTCCAGGGGTTACATGTAAATGTACAGCAACCCCACAGACAGGCCAGCTGGAAAACACGAAGCTGTATTTTCCAGAACACAAGTACACACAGGAATTACCCCGTTACTTGCCTGTCACAGGTTATTTATGTCCTGTGCAAAAGCACTACATCCTGTATGGATCCAAAATGCCAGGGAAGGGAGAAAAATGCTTTCACAGACAAAAAAATGCAGCTTCTGTATGTTGACTCAGTGAAGGGCAGCAAGAACAGCACAAAAAAATGCCTGAAATTCATGGTATTAAAGAAATTACCTTGGAAACCTTTAATAAATAGGATGAGCTTTAATTTTGTGAAGTAGTTTGCAAACAGTGTCTTGGTTTTTTTGATCCATGTGTCAAAATCTTAATTGGTTGTGTCCAGAGGATGGACTTGAAGAGTTAAAAACCTCCAGAGAATGAACTTGAAGAATTACAGGATTAACTGCATAAAGGGTCACAGACAGATCTGTAACTGTTTTCATTTTTAATTTAGAAAATTCTGCCAAAATGCCAGAGGCAGGAGATAAAATAGTAGAGATGTGAAAAGAATATTTTCACCTTTAAATTTCCCAGATGACAGTTCAGGGAAGGTGGGTTGTGGACAACTCTGGTTACACTGCAAACAGGTTCACATCCTGGGAACTGCCCAAGAGCTTCTCACTGGAATTGGAATTGGGCTTTTGGTGTTTAAACATTGAATTCACTCTCCAAAGGGGTGGGTGTAACCCTGCCCCTGTGCAATGCACTCTTCAGGAGCTCCTGTTCTCCACAGAGAGGCATCACCCTGCAGCGCTGCCCTGGTCCCACAGTCTCCACATTTCAGGGGAAAAGGGTCTGTGGGACTCAATTCTTGCTGCTGTTCAAACACACAAGCACGAGGACAAGAGCCATGGCACCACCCAGCCTGGGACAGCACCCTGGGGCCACCTGGGCTGGCTCTGCTGTCACAGCAAACGTGACTCATTAACCCCAACGATGCTCATTAGCCCAGGTTACACGGCAGAGCCCTTCAATCACCAGGCGAGGGAAGCAGTGGTGACAATGACAAATTTGGGACTTCACAGAGGACAGCTCTGCTTCACACACCAGGACAGGCACAGGAGTTGGACCTGGTGATCCCTGGGGGCCCCTTTCAGGGTATTCCGTGATTCTATGGAAAAACAGAACCTTTCCAGAACAAGCTCCCAGGCTGCTCCATACTGGGGACAAATGAGATATGCAAACCTTTATTTTGCTTTCTAATATTGGTATTTCAATTCAGCTTTGTACTAATAACTTAGTCATTTCCAAGAGAATATAATGAAATAATGAATTACCGACCGTTCTGTGTAAAATAAACATTCCTCTACAGCAAACACTGCTACAATAACTTGTCTAAATGAGCACACAAAGGATGTAAAATGCTCCAGCCCTTCCCACAGCTCAAACCACCTTCAGCCATGGGACCAAGCACATTTAAGTGTGAACAAACTGTGGTGGAACCCTGGAGCACACACACAGAGCCTACAAACCTCACAGCACAGGGACGTGCTGTCATCCAGATTCATTATTAATTCTGCAAGCAATTCAGCTTCTTGTTACTGTTGCAGACACAGTTTTGTTTCCAGGGGCTGCTTTATCCTTACTCTGATCATCACAATTTGCAAGACACAGACACTCGTAATCCTAACAGAAAACACATCATCCACACCCCTTAGTTGTTTTTGTAATGGGAAAATAAACCATTCATCCATATGATGCACCACGAAGAATTAGAAGAGCATGTGGGTATTTTGTTGTTAAAAATCCAAGTCTTCCCTCTCCCCTGGGTTATCTTAAAATCATAAATGGTAAATTTGGAACATTATTTTCCAGACTCTCTGAGTGAATTGATTGATGGCCAAAGTGCTGCACTTTGTGACACTGGATAGGCCTGAAAAGTTCAAGTCAGCTGGGAGAGGAAAGCAGGGCTCCAGGAGCAAACCCTCCCTGTGCCTCTGCTCAGCACGGACGCCAGCAGATCTGCAGGATCCTCTGCTGCCTTTGAACTCCACTTAGTGGAGTAGCTGGAAACTGAGGGATACAGGGAGGCTTAAAGGACTTCAAAGGGATGAGGGACCAGGGGAAATAAAGCCCAACACAGCTGTCCAGGGTGTATTCAAAGTGCTCATCAGAGCTCAGTGCTCCTGCTAAAACCCATCAGTAATTCAAAGTGTACCAGCCTCACAAGTCACTCCTCCACAAAGAGCTTCCAAATCCAATCCAGCTTTCAGTTAATTTGAAAGCAAATGGCAAAGCACAACACTGAATGAAACCTCGAGCCAGGAGACTCTGAACCAGCTCTGATGCTTCTCAAGTCTCACACCTTTTATCAAGCCTCAGTAACCCTGAGCTCCCCTCACCTCAGCAAGGCAGCACCCTCGTCCTGGTACAACATTCCCTTCCTTTCATGCAAATCCTTTCTCCCCCAAGGCTCCAGCTCCCAGTGGGTTCCCTGCCCATTCCAGCACTGCTACACCTACAATTATTGCAGGACTTAGCAAATGAAGAATTATTAAATAATTTAGCAACATTGCAAAGTGAATCCTGGGCTCAAGCTGTAGAAATAACAGAAGATGTTTTGATTTTTGAACTACTTCAAGCCGATAAATGGGAACCTGGTCCAAAATCAGTTCTGCAAGGTAAATCAGAACAATTTCTGTTGGGATCCAAACCCGGCAATGCCACCTCCCCAAGAAGTGCATTTTTCTACTCAGTTTGATTTATAACCATATTATTAAGTTTCATCAGTTTTCCAATAGAACAGAATGGATTTTAAGGCCTGTTCAAGGACTCTGAACATATATAACATATATGGTACTATGTCTTTTTATTTCCAGCTCATATAATACCGGATTTGTGGGTGTCTATTAAGGAATCATCTTCCCTTTAAATTATTACTTACATAATTCTAAGTGTGATATTGCCAAAAGTTCACTCTGCAGTCAGAGCTGTCAGTTCTGACTGCAACTCCCAAACCAAGCCCTGAGCCTCCAAAAAACATCTGATGGAGTTTGAAACACCTCTGTGCAGATCTAAACAAGCTTCTCATAAAAGCTCCTTCTGGGAAACAAACTATTTGAAAGGAAGAAATTCAGGACGGTGGTAGGGAATGTCTTGCACCTTAAAAATATGTCCCAGAGCAAGTTATTATTAATATTTCTTTTACTCATCTGGTAGGGTGGAAAGAAGAATTGCTGAGTAGAATCAAAGTTTGTTCACTTAGTTTTAAGAGATAAAAGAAGTTAAACTTTAGGGGAGGGAGTCTGGAAGAGGCAGTGAGAGAATCTCATGCTTCTCCAGGTAAGGATTTGATTTTCAAAGCCCACAGTCACACATCCACAAGTAATGGAAGCATTCCCTTTCCCTTTGATGCTTCTTTGCCAGGAAAACAGCAGCCTGAGTTTGCAGGTTCTGCTGAGAAAATGGCCAGAAATGACAAGCCAGAGGAAGTAATTGATACCTTTGGAATTCTGAGTCAAGATCAAAGAGCTCTCTGCTCTGGATGCTCAGGAAAGCCGAGGGTCAGTGCCTCGCCTGCAGGACAGGGAAGCAGGAGCCTCCACCTTCTGCTCACACCCCACAGCAAGGGATAAAATAACAAACCCATCAAAGCCCACAACCTTCTCCAAATGCCTTCCAGACATCCAGCAGTCCGTGTGGGGGGAGTGTGTGCCTGTGTGCCTGTTCCTCCTCTGAAAAAGAGAAATCTGCCTGAATCCAGACCCTTGGGAACGTTTATGTTCGCAGGAAATCCTCTGCCCAAATCTCTCTGCTGCAAGTAAAACAAACATAAGGGTAGTCTCAGCTCAGCAGATCCAGAAACACCCTCTGTGATCCCTGTGCAGAGCCCTGGCACAGGACAGCGAGCACCTCCACATGGAGCATCCCAACACCAGGAGCCCAAGGGCTTCCCCCTCCCCACAGGACAGCTGGGCACAGAACAGGCAAGGACAGGCTCGTCCTGGGCACTTCAACAGCTCTTCCCTGATTTTATACTGAGACAACAACCTTGAGCTCACCACACCACAGTGAGACACTGTGGTTCTGAGTGAAGCAGTGCTGATGTTCCAAGACTGGAAATTACCTAGAAACCAGATCATGGAACCACCACAAGGAACAGGTCACAAGGCTCAGGACACAGAGCACACCTGGAGACAGAGGTGGAGCAGGTCTGGTGTGCTCAAACCCTCAGCAGAAAGACGTCAAAGCCAAGACAGTCAGCAAATGTTGCAGGATCAGGTTATATCCTGTTATGATAGACACAGAACTACAGAACCCCAGAAAGGTTTGGCTTGAAAGGGACATCCAACCCAAAAGCTCATCCAGTCCCACCCCCTCCCCTGGGCAGGGACACCTCCCACTATCCCAGGTTGCTCTGTCCAGCCCGGCTTTCAACACTTCCAGGGATGGGGCAGCCACAGCTTCTCTGGGCACCCCGTGCCAGGGCCTCAGCACCCTCCCAGGGAGGAATTTCTCTCAACATCCCATCCCTCCCTCCCTCTGTCAGTTATCCCAGCCCTGCTCCTTCAGCAGGGAATGAATGAACACTTTCCTAGGGCAGGGCACCCACCCCAGGGAAAGCTGAGCTGATGAATGAACATTTAACACCCCCAGCCTGCCTTGCTGCCCCCGAGCTGCCAACGCTGCCATCAACCCTCCGAGCTCTGGCACCCGAGCAGGGTCTGAACAAACTGCCCTTGCTGTAGGCAGGTACAGTTTAAACAGGATGGGAATGTTCCCACAGAAGTTTGGTTTCACAGCTCATCCGTCCTCCAGCTTGCCAAACCTCCACGGGAGGGGAAACACAGAGCCCTGCTCCTGTAAATCTCAGGGATCATATCTACAAGGCAGTTATTAAATCACTGCAGCCTGGCATGCTGGCAGATCCATGAGCCCAGCATTACGCTGCATTTTAACACCATTCCTGGTAACAGCATGGCTGGCTACACACAGAAACAGAAGGGATTTCATCTCCCTCCAAACACTACCGAAGCAGGGATTATTTTTCTGGAGCCCACAGAATTTTTTCAAGTTATAACATATTTTAATTATATGGACAATACAGCTTTCCGTTCTTTTCAGGTCGTTAAACTGCAGGGAAGAAAAATTTTCCAACACAACTCTGTTCCAGTTACTAATTAAACCAATTTTAACACTTTTCTGCAACATGTTGGTAAAGATGATTTATGGGGCTGGAAAACAGCAGGAGGTCAATGTCAAAATAACAGCTGGGCTTCTTACAGCCACTTGAAGATTTACTTATGCCATCAAATAGCCACAATGAGCCAAAAGCCCTACAATTCCACAGACAAGCTTGCTATATTTCCAGTGGTAAATGCTGCGGAAGGGAAAATAAGCTGGATTCTTGCAGGAGGTCTCTGTTTTCTGTCCCAAATGGGTCTGTTCTCCTGTGGAGATATGGATTATTCACTATAAACTCATAAAAATATCCAACCGAAAAAGGAGAAGGTAAAAAAGCCCCAAAAATACCTGTTGTACTGAATCAACAGGTTAAAATCTCATTTGCTGGTAATACCTCTTTGTGGGTTCTAGCCCACCCTTCCATGGGTACAGCTTCACAAGCATCTTTCTAAAATAAAGAACACAGATGGAATCAGACAGAGCTGATCAAGATAAATAAATCCAGGGAAATACGGAGTGAGAGGCCATTCCATGAGCAGCCAGCTGAGCAGTGCCAGCCAAAATGCCTTTCCCTTTATAAAAAAAAGATCAAGTATTGATTTCAGAACAGTCAGTCAAAGGGAGCAAAGTGTGTAAAACACCTTCAGAAAGATTTAGCAGTAAATCCACACGGGAACACCAGCCTGGATCTCCCTCCTGCCCTGTGGATCAGTTGAAGTTATCCTTCCATGACAGAACCCACGCTGGATTTCTTCCCATTTTACCAGGGGAACAAAACAGGCAACCTGGAATTTCACAGGTGTGATCTCGTTCCAGGGAAGAATTTTTCTGAGGAGCTTGTGGCAAGCTGGAAGCCAGACCAGGAAACAGCAGAATCCAAAAACTGAGATGAACTTACTTGAATATTTTCCTAACTCCTTTGGCAGCAAACACCTTGGCCCAGAGACTCCAAATTTTTAAAATCTGTTGATCTTGGCAGGAGGCTGTGCCAATTTTCAGGGAGTTGTGGCTGGAATTATTAAGCTAATAGAGGCAGTTTCCACCTACACTCTGAACAGTTGTTTTTATATACCCATGTCCTTAAAACAGCCCTTGCAACATCCCCAGCAGCACTGTGGAAGGCAATAGGAAAGAAATCACATGGAAAAGACAGGGAATGAGAAGGGAAGTCCTCGGTTTAAAGAAAGGGAACATACCAGAATCCAGCCAGGTAATTCTGGGAGGAGATTAACAGCATCCAAAGATGAAGGACTGAAAAGGGGCCTCCCTTCACACATAATCTGGGTCTGCATCTCACTCAAATATTCACAAAGCAAAACGCAGTAAAATTGTCTTTCAAAGCCCCAATACACACCAAAATTCAGGCCAATGCTTTTTACTAAGAACCTGCATCTTTTAGAGGGACTGAGGCGGGGAACTGCTGGTTTATGTTTTGCCTTTAAAAATCAGTATTTGTTCCTTCTTAAACACTTCACAAAGTGAGTGGGATAAATGATATTGCAGCCTGGAGCTACTCGTGCTGCTCCTGACTGCCATGCACTGAAAGCATCATACCCACAGAAGAGCTGGGGACAAACAAACCCTCCTGCACCACAGGCACTGAGCAGGCTTGGGATCAAACCCCTGTTCCACCTCAGGCAGACACGGAGCAGGGAGCATCCCCACCCCTGTTGTTTCCAGCTCATCCACAAGACTCCTTTTAGCTGTGGCACCTGAAACTACCCCAGCTAACCCCAGCCAAGGGCATCTGGTCAGGCTTTACCAGTTTTGTTTCCTTTGCAATCCATCTTAGGAAAAAAAAATCACAGAGACTCCTTCATAAGCACATTCCCCCCATGTTCCCCCTTCCTTGGAATATCATTAAATACAAGAAAAAAAGGCAAACCAAAAGAAGATGACCTCGAAAAGGATCTTCTCAGCAGGCTTTGCTGACAACAGGCACAGAAGGACTGAGCTGCTCTTTGCAATGTTTCTGACTCCCAAGGCATGACAGGAACATCCAATTCCAGGGGCAGAGCCCAGCTGCTGCTGGAGGCAGCCCATCAGCTTGGCTGGAGCGCTGCAGAGGCATTCCCACAGCACACAATTCCTAACAGGAATTCCTGGCAGCTGATGCCTGCGCAGGCGGAAGTGATTCTGCCTCAAATACTTCCTTTACCACTGATAACACAATTCCTGCCACTGCCCTGCCAAGGCTGAGCTGATAAGGAGAGGATCTGCAACCCAGTCCTGCTCCCACAGGGATTTATTTTTAGAAGTCAGATATTGCAAGGCAAACAGATTGTGCTGTTTGAAGGAATACTTCTGTGTCAAATGCAAGATGCTGAAGTGATATGAATGTGCATTACAGCACTTCCCTTGAGCAAATGGCTTTTGAGGGAGCAAAGAATATTACCTGGGAAGTGTGGAGCTGATCAGCTCTCCATATTCCATTACCAAAACCTACTCAGCTGAAGATAATGTCTTAATTCTTTCAAGTGAAGAACAGAGTATTTATTCCTGGCAGGAAGTAGATATTTAAGGAATTCCTAACCCCTTTTTCTCCTGTTTATATTAACGGTGTATAGCATTAAGTAAAGTAAAACCATATTTCATAGAATCACAGAATATCCTGGGTTGGGAGAGACCACAGGGATCATCCAGCCCAGCTCCTGGCCCTGCACAGACACCCCAACAATCCCACCCTGTGCACCCCTGAGAGCGTTGTCCAAACACTCCTGGAGACCTGGAGCATATCGTTTTTTAGCATAAAGTGATCGAATTACATTAATATCTTCTTAAATTATAGAAGAAATTTAACTCTGTCTCAGTCTAGAGTCAGTTCTTAATGCAAACAAAAGGATATGGGACTCTATCTCACATGTTTAAACTTGGTGAATTTGAAGCTGCCTCAATAGATCCTACAGAGTTTTGTGAGTTTGTTTCAGTTATTTACTCATAAATCTGACAGAAAATCAACAGATATAAAACAAAGTTTGCACTTGCTACATGCAAAGTGCTGCTGTTGGACAGTGTGCATTTTTACCATTTCCCAGGTGTAATTACAGACTCTTCTGCACAAATGCAATTTAACCACTTGGAAATGGCCTTCTGTTTGTACAGACATGTTTACGTAGACTTACCACCAGCGTGTTCAATCAGTGGGAACCAGGTCAAAAAAGTTAAAGGGCAGATACCTTGTATTATTTACTGAGAAGAAGCTAAATTAAGAAAAAGGTAAATTGAGAAGAAACATTGCATCTCCTCCAGAGACAGACCATGAAGAGGTTGAACCACAGTTCTGAACATTGATCCCATGTCAGACTAAAACACATCAGAGGCAGAACCTGGCTTTTCACTATAAACTAAAAATCAGTGATGCAGCCCTTAAAGTAAACACAGCAATGAACACAAGGTATTTTAGCAAAATGCCAGTGAATTTTGGGCACTGATGCAATCTGTGAGGCTGAACCTGTCGGTGCAGCTTTGACATCACTGCCTTTGCCTGGTAACCAGCAATTTCCTGGGATGCCACACGTGCCTGGCCAGCCAGCCACAGCTATGGGTAAGATCTTGCTGTTGGAAGCAGCGTGGCAGGAGATTTCTGAAGAGAAAAAGCCCCCCAAAATGCACCCAGCCTCACTAGCACGGTGCAAGGATAAATCCCTTTTTATACCTCTCAGCAATTTAATTTAAAATGATCTCATGAGGTGAAATGCCAGGCTATTAATACCTCCTGCACCATGAGACCATATTATAAGTGCATAAACGTTACAAAACAACCTGAAATTCGGCCAGGCTGTTAATAGACAGCATTACACAATTCCTGACACGGACAGATAATACTGTATTTCTCCTATGCAAATTTCTAACAGTGAATAGATTTTGAAAGCAGTTTACACCCACCACCCCTCAGATGCAACTCAGTAATTCTCTATTAGGTGCCAAGCTGTCACTTCCCATCACTCCAGCCCACTGCTATTCTCTGTTCTACCTTGGGAGCACAAAGGAGCCTCCAACTTGATTAAAATGCATGAGCCCTGTGTGAACCTATTTTTAAATCTCCCAACTAATACTGCTGTTGTATTAACAGCTTTCATTTATTTTACCATTAATATTGGCATTCTAGGGAAGTGCTGCAATGCTTTATCTTTTTGCATTTCAGCAGCAAAGCTCTTGCTCTCAAAGAGATTTTTCACCATATAAAGAAGTCCTGACACTGTGGGGATTTATCAGAAACCTTGCTTAGGAAAAGGAAGCAGTGAGAGACACAGAGGGCCTGAGTCACCTTATTTAGGCACAGATCTTGCTTTAGGTACACAAATAGCTAAATAGGTAGGGCTTTTCAGATGTGGTGGAAACAGAGCACTGACCCTACAACACACACAGAGTCTCAATTTTATGGCAGTTCTTCTCATGCTGCCACCAGCCCCTGTTTTCTTCCTGGTTTCATAGCACAGACATAGATAACAGCTCAGGGCTGAGATAACCAGTAACAGCTCAATAACCAATACCATTTTTATTTCCTGTGCTACATCCTTCCACAATTTCTGTTTTTCAGGAAGACCTCCTCTGGTTACAGCCTCTGGTCTGGTTGTGCCAGGGGACCACAGAGTAGGAGCAGGGAAAGCTGCAGGAGCAGCAGTGACACCACAAAAAGCAGTGCTAAACCACTCCTGCATGTGGGAATTTCCCACTAGAACGCGCTCCAGGAAAACCTGGAAAGGATGCATTACCTGATTTTGCTTCTGCCTCTCACAAACGTAAAAATGAACCCTGCAGGTCTGCCCTGCCCTCCCGAAAACATCCCAGGAAATGCTTAAACCCACAGAAGAACTAATTGCTGGCCATCAAAAGGATGTGCCATGCACAGCTTGTGCTCCCTCTCCAGCTGCACATTGTGCTGAACATCCCTGGATGATATATGGAGAGCTCAGAGGAGCACAGGATGTAAAAACCACACCTGTGTGGACACAGACCTGCTCCAACATAAAACTCCTCTCCAGAATGACTGAAAAATTAGTTCTGTCGAATCAGCAAATTACCAGGAGACAGAGAGCAGGGACATGGATCAGTCCTGCTGCTCCTACAGAAAATGAAAATAAAGAGCTTTCAGCAGAGTGAGGACTGCTCCTGTTTGCCCATTTCCCAGGGACCCCCACGGGAACCGAGCTCTCTGCAATCTATTTCGTGCCCAGTATTTTGTGTCACTGGCTCTGCAGAGCCCACAACACCAGAACCAATCCACTCAGAGCCACCACGTGTGAGCAACAGCAGATCCCAGCCACAAACAGGACCCAAGCTCCTTCCCAGCCGGAATTTTACAGAGACAGAGAAAAAACCCAGCTGCATAATTCTGCTTGCAAAAGTGTCAAGTACAGCAGCATGAAAGGCTGTAAATAATTCACTCAGTATTACAGGAAATGTTTTACAAATGAAAAGGTTGTAACCTCCTTTTGGCTACAAGGCTGGCAGATGCTGGAGGCATTCCTGCTCCTCTAAGTGCAGAACAAAATGCATCCTGTTTGTGAGAAACTCCTGGGTGTCAGCCCTCCCTGGAAAATGCTTCTGCCTGTATTCCTGAGGGAGGGATCACAGAGGAGCAAAGCCTGCACACTTGCAGAAATGCAGCTCAGGCTGACGAGCAGTTTCTGGTATTTTGATGACACAGCTGCTGCAATGCACAATGCAGAGCTAAGGGAAGGGGTAAATTTGATTTATTTTTATTTACATAAATACATTCACACAATTGTTTAATCACACACACATGCAAACCAAAAATACGCATGCGGTGATTACAGATGACTCAAGAATTAATGTCTGATACAGTCTTAAAACAGTGACATCAGCCAAATCCAGTGGAAATAAAACATCTCCAAGCTCAAAGGAGAGCTCCATATGACTGAGTGCAGCTTCTGCCCCAGCACATGGAAGCAATTCCAAATAAAGTCTCTACAGCTTTAACTTCTTATCACTAAACATTTGGCAACAAACCAAATAAGCCTCAGTGAGGTCCTTCTACGCCTCCCCACCGGGTCAGCCAGCAGGAAGCACAAGGTGTTTTGTGTATAAAAGAAATCCAAGACTCACCTGTATGTTGCCAAAGTCCACGTTTTCGTAGTGGAAATGTGCACACTCAGCCATCTTCGGGAAGTGCCCCTTTGTAAAGGATAACCTGGAGCACACCAAGAGCACACCATCAGATGGATGCAGATCACTCAGCAGAGATAAACCACAGGTACTGATACAAAACAACAACAACTTTCTCATCCTAAAGCCGAGGGAACACAGGGATTTGTTGATGTGATGCACCAAAACAGGGGGAAAGGAACCGAGTGCGAAAGGAAAGCTGAAATGCCAAGTGGCTTTTCCACTGCAGCCCTACAGAGCCGTGTGTGACATTCCAGCAGCACCACA